>NW_026251697.1:0-574963 GCF_025201355.1 Halteromyces radiatus | reverse complement strand
AACCCAAAACCCAAACCCAAAACCCAAAACCCAAAACCCAAAACCCAAAACCCAAAACCCAAAACCCAAACCCAAACCCAAAACCCAAAACCCAAAACCCAAACCCCAAACCCAAAGCCCAAATCAAACCCCAAAAAACACAAAAACGAAACCTAAATAAACACAAATTTTTTTAATCAAACATAGAAACCCAAACCCAAAGTATAAAATAATCGAAAAAAAAAAAAAAAAAAAAAAAACTAAATTCATACAAATCAGAATAAATTTGATCTGAGTTGTGTTAAGATTGAGTTAAGATTGATCTAAGATTGATCTAAGATTCATTCTAAGATTCATCCAAGATTCATTCAAGATTCATCCAAGATTCATCCAAGATTCATCCAAGATTCATCCAAGATTCTATTCTAAGATTCTATTCATAGATTCTATTCTTGATTCTATTCTACATTCTTCCGAACTCCGAATACCAAAAAAGGAATCACACTCTAAGTCGGACATTGAACCACTTAGAATATATTATACTCCAAGCGGACTATGAACAACTTAGAAATATTTTAGCAATTACACTCCAAGTTCCTTGCGGAACTTTTCGTATAATTTGCTAAAATGTTCCCTCCTCCCCCCCTGTGTTCCCCCCCACCTGAGGGAACACTCCTTGGTGCATAGCCTACCCGTGAGAGCACCAAAGGGGACAATGATCGAGAATCGAACACTGGCCCACGGTGATGACGAGCACACTAAAGGGTAGAGGGGTCAAAGGGCAATATTAATTCATACTGATTCAATATAAGTGTCATACTGAATATTTTCACATTCAGCAATGGACTCTAACTGCATCAGTACCCCCGACAAAAAGGAAAAAAATATCCCCCCTATCAGGGTATTCTGACTCAAAGGAAAAAAATATCCCCCTTATCAGAGTAATCTGGTTCAGGAGAAAAAACTCCCCCCTTACCAGATTATTCTGACAGAAGAGACAAAATTCCCCCCTTATCAGAGTAATCCAGTAAGAGAGAAAAAACTCCCCCCCTACCAGATTATTCTGACAAAGGAGAAATACTTTCCCCTTAAGTCAGATTTCCCCCAGAACTCAAAAGTCTCCCTAAGGAGTGACTAGAGTTGCCCCCCAGCTAGGCAACTTTCCCCCAGATCCCTGTCGTATCTAGACTGATATTATTGTGTAACTTTAAGATCTCAGCTTCTTGTCATTTAAGATTGGATTAGAATAGTTTTTTCTTTTTTTTTTCTCTCTCATTCAATTCTTATTGAAATAAACTATATCAACAGTCTCATCGTATTTTCGATTTGTCTTTTATTATTATTTTTATATTTGTTAATCCAATCAACTATCTTATTTTTTACGATGAATTCTAACAACAACAACAACAACAATAACAACAACATCAACATCAACAACGACAATATGTCGGATACCTCTGCTCCTTTCTCCATTAATGGCACCGATTTTGTCAACAACATTATCAACAACCATTTGGAACGTGATGTCATTATGACAGAACAAAACCATCAACCCTCTTCCACTTTTCAAAGTGGTTTGGGGGCCTCAACCTATGCTTCTCCTGAAGCTAGGGCCGAGTGGGCTGTCGCTGTGCTTACGCACAAGGCAGAAGAGTCTGAAGTGCTCTACACTCAAGCACTTGCTCAATTGGATAATTCTGATGAAGCTCGTGCCCATGTTCAAAAACTTTTTGAACAAGCACAAAAGGATCAACAAGCCGTCGATGATGGTCGGGCTATGTATGAACGTAAGTTCCCACATAACCCAAAGTTCTTTTCTTTCGAACGCCGTAGAGCTGAAGAAGAAAGAACAAAGGCTCAGATGATGAATCGAAGCCTCGTTGTTCCCAAATACCTTCCTCAATTAAAGCTGGTCAACAGTTATGAGGTTGGTAAAGAAATAAATGACAAGTCGTTTACTTCGACCAAACATTTTTTCAGTACGCTGGAAAAAATTTTCATTTCTCATGGTTTACAACCTGAAAATGAATTTCGTCGTTTGTTTCCAAGATGTCTTGACGGCGCTCAAACTTTCTTTTTTGAAGGTTTATTAAAGAAAATAAATGAAAAGTCAGATGGTGAAACAGAATGGGCTTTCATAAAACGTCAATTTATTGACAAATATGATACTCCAGCTCAAAAGTTTAATGCTTGGCATAAACTTGTGTCGATCAGACAAAATTCTAAAACCATCGACGAACATAATAAGATGTTCGGTAATTTGTTAACCATGACTGAATGGGAAACAATGCCTGTCTCTCTTCTTTCCAATGTAGTTTATTTAGCTACATTAAACCCAGAAATTAGAAGACAAGCAACGGAGTGGTTGATCACCCGATCTGCCCCGAATTTTGACGTTGATATTCATCAACTGATGCAAACCGTTGCTGGTATGGACATCCAAAGAACAGAAAACCCTAGAGGTTTTGCTCAAAAGCGAAACATTCAAAATGATGTTTCGTTTGTAAAGAAAATAAAAAAGGCTAATACAGTCTCTGATGGTAAAAGAACAGGTGTTCTTTGTTACAATGGTTGCGGGCAGATATACCTTCCTGGACATGTCTGTCCTAAAAAGAAACTCAACGGCCGAGATGGCAAAAACAATTTGTTCTCTCGTGCTGCTATACGAACCAAAACGGTTGTTCAAAAACAAGAAGATGCTGATGATAAGTTGAATCTTATGTCAGAATGTAAGGCTAAGAATAAGAAACAAAATTCAGTTCAAAATAATCAAAACATTAATCAATGTCTTATTCCAATTTATTTAGAACAAAAACCTATCATGGCTTTGTTAGATGGTGGTGCAACTTTTTCTGCCATCGATGAAAATTTTTGTTTAAAAAATAATTTTAAAATAATTGTTCTAAATAATAAAAATAAAAATCCAAATGATTGTATCCATTTAGCTCATTCTGATCATGTAATTCAGCGTCTAGGTTATACAGAACCTTTAGATCTTTGTTATAACGGGAAAACTTTAAAATATTCTTTTGAAGTAATGAAATTAACCGGTGATCAACAAGTTAGTATTGGAGCTGACTTAATGCCTTCACTTGGTATTGGTTATTACGGTTTAGTACAAACATGGGATCCACTTCCTCAAAAGATGGAAGAAGACCCTGATAAAGATAAAGAAATCCCAAATGAAGCACCAGCAGGTACAAAAGAAGAACAGGAAACATTCCATCATTTTATTAAAAACAGTTTAAAACAAAATCAAGCTATCCCTACAAATGCTTTTTGTACACTCCCTGAATCTGTGATATACTTACCTATGCCTAAAGGTGTATCATGTTACAGAAGACAATACCCCATCTCTCATACATTGAAAGAAATGGTACATCAAACTGTACAAAATTGGCTGGCTGATGGCATCATTGAACCTGTTCCTGCTAACATCGATAACAAATGGAATTCACCATTAACATTAGCACCTAAAAAAGATATAAACGGTAACTTAACTGGTAAGCGACCATGTTTGGATCCTCGTCATATTAATAAATATTTACCTGATGATCGTTATCCTTTACCATTAATAAGTGATATCTTCACAAAATTGAGTGGTGCCAAAGTATTTAGTACCCTTGATTTAAAAAGTGCCTTCCATAGGTTCAAAATTCATGAGGATGATCGTCATAAAACTACCTTCACATCAGTAGACGGTAAACAATATATGTTCAGAGGTTGCCCATTTGGTTTAAAACCTATATCATCAAAATTCCAAAGGGTGATGAGTATTTTATTCACTGATCTACCATTTGTCACCACATTTGTGGATGATATCGTAGTTTATAGTGATAACATGCAAAATCATCAATTACATGTTAAAACTATAATTGATAAGTTAACTGCCGTTAACCTACTACTCAATCCAGACAAATGTCATTTTGCACAAAAATCCGTATACTTACTTGGATTCTCTATTTCAGAAAATGGACGATCACTTGATGAACGTAAACTGCAAAATATTGACATGTGGCCAACACCGCAAACAGGCAAAGACCTTCAAAGATTTCTTGGTGTAGTCAACTATTTCCGAGATCATATTCCAATGATGTCAACTGTTACCGATCCATTGAATCAACTGCGTAACCAGGATAATCTAAAAAAGAAGTGGACACCTAAGCATGAGCAAGCCTTTACAATTCTGAAAAAGCTTTTGCAAAAACATATTACCTTATCACACCCCAACTTTCAAGAGCCATTCCACGTAGCGACGGATGCATCGAATGTTGGTATTGGTGCTGTCCTCTTCCAAAAAATCCAGGGTAAAACAAACTATATTGGGTTCATGGCAAGATCATTGTCCAAATCAGAGCGTAACTACTCTACAACCAAAAGGGAATTGTTAGCAATCATCTTCGCTTTCAATAAATTCCACCAATTCCTGTGGGGTAATCCATTCACACTTTACACGGACCATAAAGCTCTGATCTATATACATTCACAGGAACATATGAACCCTATGATGACAAATTGGTTAGACACATTGCTCGACTATACCTTCACAGTCATCCATCTACCTGGTACCCATAATATTTTACCTGATTATCTTTCACGCCTTTTCCCTGGCATGTCAAGGCTGGAAGGGGGTAATAACGATAACACGTTAATAAACAGATCTGTTGAAATAAATAGCGCAGATAAAATGGAACCACCAGAAGAAGAACGTCAGGAATTATTAAATAAAGCACATCTCTTTGGCCATTTTGGTGCTGAAGCAATCGTCAAAGCTATTCATAGTAACGGTATACATTGGCCTAAATTAAAAGAACAAGCAGTTGCTCTAGTTAGTAAATGCCCTTCATGCCAAAAATATAACATAGCGAAACATGGATATCATCCTTTACGCCCAATATCCTCAAACTTACCAGGTGACCACTGGGCAATTGACCTTGCTGGACCTTTACCTACAACAAATCAAAATAATAATTATATTTTGATTATGAGAGATATCTTCTCACGCTTTGTAATAATACGGGCAATACCTGACAAAAGAGCTGACACTATAGTCAATCAACTGATTAATGTATTCTGCGATTTTGGTATACCTAAGATTGTACAATCGGATAACGGAACAGAATTCGTTAACGATATGATGAAACGATTCAAGAAAGCAGCTGGTTTTGATCACAGATTAATAACCCCATATCATCCAAGGGCAAACGGTGCAGCAGAAAACACTGTAAAAACAACTATGAATGTCCTAGAAAAAGTAATAGAAGGAAATGTGAATGAATGGGATAAATATCTTCCGTCAGTACAATTATCTATAAACAACAAAATAAGTCAAAGAACAAATACACCTCCCTTTACTATAATGTTCGGTCGTAAGCTTAATGACTTCGTCGACTTTAGGGATGAAAGTATTAAAGAAGAAATGACAGAAGAAGAAATACAACAACGTATAAAACAAATGAATGAAGTGATATTTCCAGCTATACAAAAAAGAACGCAAGAAGTAACAAAGAAACAAAAAATGAACTTTGATAACAAACATAAAACTTTTACTTTTCCACAAGGAAGCCATGTGATGATAAAAAATTCACAACGTACAAAATTGGAGCCCAGATACACTGGCCCTTTTGAAGTGATCAAACAAAATCAAGGAGGTGCATATATCCTTAAAGATCTAACAGGTGATATCCTACCAAGAAATTATACACCTTCAGAACTAAAACTCATTTCAATGGATGAAATCATACCAGAAGATGAAGTGTATGAAGTACAAGCAATCGTACAACATCGCTTAAATGAAAAAACTAATAAATACGAATATAAAGTACGTTGGAAAGGTTATACACCAGAAGACGACACCTGGGAACCACATCACAATTTCCAGGATCCAAGAATCATCACTGATTATTATAAAAGAATCGGTTTAAAGGAACCTGTTCGACCTCAAAGAAAAAATAATAAACGGAAAAGAAATTGAACAGTTCTACAACCATCACTCCTATGAATAAAAAAACCATATCCGGAATAATCATGCAGCATGATGTATAATTCATGTTTTGTTATAACATTAAAAGATACAGACAAATATATAAGAGACGTCTAACAGACTGGAAGGGGGTGATGTCGTATCTAGACTGATATTATTGTGTAACTTTAAGATCTCAGCTTCTTGTCATTTAAGATTGGATTAGAATAGTTTTTTCTTTTTTTTTTCTCTCTCATTCAATTCTTATTGAAATAAACTATATCAACAGTCTCATCGTATTTTCGATTTGTCTTTTATTATTATTTTTATATTTGTTAATCCAATCAACTATCTTAATCCCATCGACTTAGTCAAATTTCGTCCAAGTTCCACACTCAGACTTACTCCAGGAATTTCTTCCCAGACTCCCCCCAGATCCATTCAAATTTCGCCCAGACTCCACGTCCAGACTTACCCCAGGAATTTCTTCCCAGACTCCTTCAAACTTCACCCCCAACTTTCAGCCAGGTACTGCCCCCAGCTACGCCTAGGAATTTCTTCCCAGACTGCCCAAGGAATTTCCCCCAGGTCTTACCATTTCGGCCACCTTCCAATGCGGCCTTACCCTATACATATTCTAGGGCTTGACATTAGCTCGGGGCATTTGCCACACTGAACATCGTGGCTGTGTAAAAGTCAATTTTTGACTTTTCACTAAAAGACTTATTCTAATTCAACCAAACCATCTGTATATGATACAGAATTCTTTTCTGATTCAGATTCTATTTTTCTTTTTATAGGTTCACTTGTTCCTTTTTGAGAAAAATTAAAAAAATATGCTTTTTACTGCTTTCAGAGCGAATATCTCAACAACCAATCGCAGTAGAGATCTCATTTAAGTGCCAGTATATTGCTTTTAAGTAGGATTACCCTTGGTATAAATTTGGTGGCATTTGGTCGACTTTAGTTTTTTTAAGTAAAAAATCACTATAAATATGATATGCTCACAAATGCCTTTTTTTAAATAATCACACTAATAACGCGTCTATTGAAGTAAAACTCACACAGTGGATGCAGATTTGTGTGATGATTATAAATCTATTCTTATTTTTTTAATATCGCGTCTTTTGGGCAAGTTATAAGCATTTTTACTTTTATCATAATTCATCATACTTACCAAAAAAGGTAATTAAGCACAGTCATTCTTTTTTTTTATAAAGTGCATTCATTCCTTCTTTTTCTTTCTTTTTTTTTTTTTTTTTTTTTTTTACAAGGTACATTCATTCATTCTTTTTCTTTTTTTCTTTTTTTTTTTTTTTTTTTACAAAGTACATTCATTCATTCTTTTTCTTTTTTTCTTTCTTTTTTTTTTTTTTTTTACAAAGTACATTCATTCATTCATTCTTTTTCTTTTCTTTTCTTTTTTTTATTTTTACAAAGTACATTCATTCATTCTTTTTCTTTTTCTTTTTTTCTTCTTTTTTTTCTTTTCTCACAAACTACATTCATTCATTCCTTCTCTCTTTTTTATTCTTTTTTTCTTTTTCTTCTCTCACAAACTACATTCATTCATTCCTTCTCTCTTTTTTATTCTTTTTTTTCTTTTTCTTCTCTCACAAACTACATTCATTCATTCCTTCTCTCTTTTTTTTTTTCTTTTTTTTTTTTTTGTATGCCGCGTTCCATTTTTTTTTTTGTTTACCGCGTTTCATCTTTTTTTTTCGTTCTCCTTTTTTTCTTTCCTTCTCATTTTTTTTTTTTTTTTTTGCTTCTCTTTCTTTCTTACAACTATTCAACCAATCCATTCTCAACCCTTTTTACTTTCTCTTCATCATTCAACTATCAAGGATTATATTAATCACCTCACATCATCACTTTCTTGGTAATCAAAAGTGTATTTTCTATAAAGTAAATCTGAAAACAAAAAACTATAACTGACGTTCCTTTTTTATTTCTTTTCTTCCTTTTTTTTTTCTATCGCTATTTCATCCATGCAACATCAACTATCGATTGTATTACCGTAAGATGGGTGAACTAGGTACAATATCACTATTAAAAGTAAGTTCCAAAAAAAAAAAAGAATTACTATTACTGTGGTTGACGTTTTCTAACATTACTTTATTTCTTTTCTACACGAATCGTTTCAAACTTTGTTATTTCATCCATCATTTATCATTTACCTCAAATAATATTTTTTTTCCAAAATCCTTCCTCGTTGGCGCTATAGACGGCTACTAGTATACAACGTAAGTCTAAAAAGAAAAAGAAAGGAAAAAAAAAAAAAGAAAAAAAGACAAAGAAATATTGATCCATGCAAAGTTACTCACCATGATTTTATGCCAATAGAATATGACTAGATGATTATACAACAAGGTCAACGAAACGAATGGACGTACAACTCGATGCATATACACGACAGGATCAATATACAGATGGATCAACTATTGGACAAAATCTCTCTTCTTGATTATCTCATGATTTTGGTTGGCTTCTCTGTCTTCTTCTTTTTTTATCATGGATGATTCTTTTACGGATAGTTACAATAATAGTAGTAGTAGCAGTCATAGATAGTGTTGTGCATAGCGTATCATCTTATCAATAAAGTCTTACCCATAATCATCAATAATCTCAAGTACTGTCAACAATTATCAGATAAAATAGAGATGGACAATCAATATATCTTTTTTTTTTATTTGGACATACCTTTTTGAATAAAATCAATTGAATAAAATAAAACAAGAATTCATCATTCTTTTTATACTATTATTTCCTATAGTAAAAGGAGTAGGATGAAGCATAGTAATAGTTCAGTTAGCATTGTGTACGCGTACATATATGGATAACAGTCCAATCAGGG
The DNA here is from genome assembly GCF_025201355.1 of Halteromyces radiatus. Lineage (NCBI taxonomy): Eukaryota > Fungi > Mucoromycota > Mucoromycetes > Mucorales > Cunninghamellaceae > Halteromyces > Halteromyces radiatus. The sequence continues at coordinate 566,165 of NW_026251697.1, read as the reverse complement.
TGGAAAGGCGAAATGCATTAGTGATGGTCGGAAATAGATAATGACTGATGATGGATGATACCTGTTTGAATGATAATAATTGATAATAGTGGAGATGATGATTAAACAATAATAGTAAATAGTGATAATGATTATAATATTTATTAAAAAAAAAGGAATGTAAATATATAATTGATTTACTAATTATATACTAAATTACTAGTAAAAAGAGTCAGCCAGAATAAGAGATAAAAGATCAAGAAGGTACTCCAAATTGATTGTAAAGTCGAATCCAGTTGAATCACATCATATACCCTGTTTATCCATGTTTTCTACCTTATAACAGTAACAGGTATACTCATTTTTGTTTAATTCTGTCATCTGTTGATCCTTTTGAACATATTGTATGTTCATCCATTTTGCAGATCCTGTCGTATGTCCATGTATTTTGTTGATCCTATCGTATGTCATCCATTATACTGGTCCTTTTGTATAGCCACTTCGCACAGTATCCTATTGATCCTTAAATTTAAATGATAAGTCTTCGAGTATCTAGGTTTCTTTTTTTTTCAGACGTACATTTAGTAGTAGCAGTAACAGTCATTGTCCAGGATACCAAGTATTGAGAAGAAAAAAGGTGGTAGTGTAGATTCATAGATGCCGTAGTAAAATGATCAAGGTCAGAAGAACGTATATATAAAAAAAAAAAAAAATAAAAGAAGAAGAAGAAAAAAGCACTTCTTTATTGTTTTTTTTTTTAAAAAAAAAAACTTACTTCTAATAAAGGTAAATATCATTGCCAATACGTCAAATCCTTTAATAACTAGTGAAGAAATAAAAGAACGGGTGAATTAACTCCTTGGGCAATTCAACATGTAAAAATTATTTACCTCAGAGTCAAAACATATAGTTTGTATACAGCTTGTTTCCTATCTTGATTCCAACTATCCTTTAGAAAATGGAAAAAAAATAGTGTGGTTAGTACTATGTTTCCGCGAGGAGGAAAGAAAAGCATATTTTTTGTTGCCTGCAGGAAAAAACGTTTCATATTCTGACTTTTGTTTCATACGTTACCAAGGAGATTCATCTTGTAAAACGAAACTCATCAGTTGCAGATTAATATCGAACGAAGGAGGATCGATAGGAGTATTTCATGTAAAATAGGAAAAGAAAATGAAAAGGCACAATTGAAAGCAGTCGTGAGTGAGAATTTTTTTTTTTTTTTTTTTTTTTTTTTTTTTACGGGGAAGAAAGTGGGAAATTTGTAACTTTGCTATTAAATCAGGTTTTTACGCGGCACATTGGAAATTTCAACTCGCTGTTTGAAAAATAAAATAGAGGTCTGCATTAGAGAGAAATACTTTTTTTCTTTTCTTCTTTTTCTCTTTATATTTCCTTTTGCCTTCCATTCAATAATCTAAAAAATATGGCTCTTCCCAGGGTAAAAGCAAAACATGATACTTTTATCTGTCAAAATACTAACCATATCTATATATTCTATTTGAAAAAGGTTTTCTTTGACATGACTGCGAACGGTGCACCTCTTGGCGTAAGTACAAAGATATGACATCTTTTATGTTTTGGAACGCATCACCAGTTACTAAACTTTTTTTTTTTCATCTTTTAGCGCATTGTTATGGAACTTCGTTCTGATGAAGTTCCCAAGACTGCTGAAAATTTCCGTGCACTTTGTACTGGCGAAAAAGGCTTTGGTTACAAGGGCTCCACATTCCATCGTGTTATCCCTCAATTCATGTGTCAAGGTGGCGACTTCACCAACCATAATGGCACCGGTGTAAGTAAATGGATCATGAAGCAAAATGTGATTCGTCTATTCACTCTTAAGCGTTTTACAGGGCAAATCCATCTATGGTCACAAGTTCGAAGATGAAAATTTCAAATTGAAGCACACTGGCCCTGGTATTTTGTCCATGGCCAACGCTGGTCCCAATACCAATGGTTCCCAGTTCTTCCTCACCACCTCGAAAACTTCTTGGTTGGATGGCAAGCACGTTGTCTTTGGCTCTGTCGTTGAAGGGTAAGTGACGGGAATGAGAAGGAAAAGAGGGATTCCTTTTTCTCACTTTTTTGTTTGATGTCTTATGTTATAGTATGGATATTGTCAAGAAAATCGAAAGTTACGGCTCTCAATCTGGCGCAACTACAGCCAAAATCGTGATACAGGATTGTGGTCAATTGTAATTAATCGTTAATTTAAGTACAAAGTTTGAACTAGTTTAGTCAGTATAATCAAATAAAAAAAAATCATCATGTTATTTTATTTTGTTTGTCTCCAATGATGAAAATGATAGACGGTGGACTGTGTGCAATGAGTAGCTGTCATTCCCATGTAGACAGCGTGTGTAGATGAGGATGATGATTAAAATTGGCAAGATTTGTTTTGTTTTGATTTGTTTTTTCTTTTCTTTTTTTCGTACTGGACAGCATAGCTGGTGAAACTATGGAAGGAACGCAGCGAAGGGCGACAAATGATACAGTATGAATGACTCAACGCAAACCTCGAAATAGTAACGGATCATCTTAGTATAAAACATATACACAACTACAAAAAGGAATGGCGACTACACTCAAAAAATGTCGAGTATAACCATTGATCGTTGTCGTTAATATGTTGTTTCCTAGATGAAGACCCAAGCGGACAGACAAATAAATCAAGGAGCACGATGAGAACAACATAATTTCCCATTACTGTCAAGTCCTTTAGTATCTTTTTTTTTTTTTTTTCTGGACGACAATGTTCCAGTGTGTGATAATACGTAAATGATGGATGATTTATCTCACCAACATTGAAGCGACAGTCATTGGAGTTCATCATTAAATAAGATAAAACATGAAGTCTTGTTTTCATTTATTTTTTATTTGTCGTTAAAAAAAACAAGTACATTATGTACTAGGGGGTAAACAAGGTGGAATAAAAGTTATAAAGGGTAATAATAATAAACAAATACGGAATGAATATAAAAAAAAACATGAGGGAGATGGATTGACTAAAAAAAAAAAAAAAAAAAAAAGGAACGTCTACGAGGAATCAAGAGGTATCTATAAAAGAAAAGATAAATTAGGATGATTTCCATACATGTACAATAATTTACAAAAGATTCTACTACGCGAGTAATACTTTACCTTCACATCGATTTTCTTGAGAGCTGATGACCGTGTTTTATATTCACTGGTTTGATGATCTTCGGTTTTATAGCCACATCTATTTTGCCTTTTCCAAATGTTCCGCTCGTCATGGTATTCAATAGTTCTTTTTTTTCCAAAGACATTCAAAATGCCAGGGCAGTTTTCCTTCGATTTCAATAACAATGTGTGAGATAAGGTACTATCTATAGAATTATGGCGAGTTAGTATGACCATCAATACAAAGATACATGATAGTAGAGGTTACCTTTGATACATGCTAATAATCCATATTTCGTAATTTCTTCTTTCGGTACGTTCTTTTTTTTTCCAAGGCATACATATATTTAACCAACATCAATCGGTACTACAGGGAGTTATGTCATAGATCAAGTTGTTGTGTGCGGGTTTTCTCGATCTACTCCACTATGGACTCCATCAAAAGTCTTTTTCTAATGGCCAAGTGAGCTGATAGAAGTTTGAATGTGCATCATTTCATCGAAACATCTCCAATTCCATCTTGAGTTATCGCGCGGTTTTCTACTGTATACAGAAACATCTAAATCAGCCAGGTATATAGGTACGACTATGTCAAGAACGTGACAGGAGAAATAGCATAGTATCAATATAAATGGACAAACAGAGAAGACAGAAGTAATACACATGCTTGTAGATAAATAAATAGTAACTGATGTATAATTCAGGAAGACAATGTAATAAACGGATTTCGACCAAAAGTAGCAGATAGCTGATCCAGAGCTGAGCCAAAATTGCACGAGTCCATAGCCTTGACAAGCACGTATTGAAAGTCGGCTGTGATTCTTTTGCTGTTGAATTGCCCTGTATATCTGCATTATCATCGCTGTTCTTGTCGTTTTCAGGACTCAGACTAAAAAAAAAAAAAAAAAAAAAAAAAATTCAAATTAGGAAAAGTTGGAGTATACATAATTGATCATTTACTTTCTATTATATTTCGTTTATGAGGTCGTATTGACATTCCAGATATATGGATTGTTGCATTGAAAGAAGGCGTCCGATAAGTCGATGGAGGTTAACCAACTGTTTTTCTTGGCCTTTGAAGATTGATTGAGCTTTCCACGAGTCTATCGTAATGAAGAGGAGAAAAAGAAAACAAGTTGAGAAAACAATATGGAGAAGCATCATTTTCAATATTAGGATTACCAAAGTAGTAAGAGACCTTCAAAAGTAGTTGCAGACAACTGAAATTGCACTGGCTCTCTAGTCAAGTCCTAAAAAGAGAGAGAGGGTTCAACCAAGTAGAAAGGAGGTTTTGAAACCTAAAAAATCAGGAAAGTAAAAGAAAAAGTAAGTAATCGTCCTTATACTTTTTTTTTTTATTTTATTGTTTTTTTTTTAAATTGACAATAATAGAATAAAAATCCATTAAGGTCATTGAGTTCTATATATTACCTATCATTTAGTCAGTATGGATATATGAACAAAGCGCGGGAAACGAGTAAAAAAAAAAAAAAAAAAAAAAAAGCGGAAAGAGAAGGAAGCAAAAAAAAAAGGGTCAGTGTGAATATGCGAGGCAAAAAAAAAAAAAAAAAAAAAAAAAAAAAAAAAAAAAAAAAAAAAAAAAAAGGTGTGTGAAATTTTATTGGCTCTTTTTCTTTTGATCTTTTTCTGGTTTACCTCTTTTTAAAAAAAATATCTCCTTGTTTTCTAATTGATGGAGGAATGGGTAACGTCTATTTCTTATATAGTTATACTAGAGCTAATAAATATGCCTGTTTCTTCTTCTTCTTCTTCTTCTTTATTTTACTAGATTCGAAACACTAATATCAATAGTGATCGGTTTTGCTCCTTTCAGAAAAGAAAACAATGTCTCAACATTATCTGGACCACGGTAACATTTATTTCTTAATATATTTAAAGGAATATGAATATGTAATCTTGACTATTTTTTTTTTTTATTTATTTTTTTTTTTTTGTAGACTTCAAAAAAGGATCTGAAAAATGGCTGCAATGCTCTCGTTGATCAATTATTGACTAGTTCGGACACCACGGTAATTTCGTTTTATTTAGATATGTGCCATTGGATCTTTAAAAAAGGACGACAAGACTTGATTGATCATACCCATCCTCTCTATACGCTCTTACATTGTCTCTCTAAGAAAATTGCTATTCTTCAACCATGGATCTCCCAACAGTTACAAGCTACTGATTGGGTAAAGAAAAAACAAAAAAAAAACCTGACAATTTGATCTTTACTAAACTCTGTTTTCGATGAGTAGAAGTTACTTTATCCATTTTTGGTTTGGCTGATCGATATTATCAAGATATCAATACTATTGGAACAAAATGAACAAGTGGTGGAAAAATGGATGGACAATATTCTAAACGAACAACAAGTGTCTGATATGGTTCCCAGGTTATGGTATCATTCTCATATCTCAGTGGTGCGAAAATCAATGGAATTGATATACTTCTGGATGAAGCGACACAAGGTAAACTAGCTGAACATACAGTATCTTTTTTTCTTATATATTGTTTATTATTCTTTATCATAGACTGTGGATATGACTTTATCACTTATTCAATATATCAACAGATGCAAAGCAAATCTATCACCGATTGAATGGTCTTCTTTTCAAGAAAGCAATCAAACTGATTTTTTCTACTCACCATCCTGCAGACAGAAAGCTGACACCAATCCTTCTCCTATGATTGTTGATCGTGAATGTATTAGTTTGTTGATTCAGAACATTGTGGTTTCTCTTTCGAATTTGATACAACGACAATCTGATCAAGTATTGGACAACGTATTAATCGAATCGATTCAACAGTGCATGACGAATTTTGAAGGCAAGTCGTATTGATATGAAATAAAAAAAAAAAGAAAAAGATTGTAGAAATAATACTTTTGATCTGATTCTTTTCTCTATTGTATTTACGACTTCAGATCCATTATCATCGCAACACACTTTATTAGAACTTGTCTTCAGCATGTGCGGCGGCAATGATCGTGTACTTATTCAACTACAACTTGATATCCTGGAAATTCATACTTATCTGGAAAGACAACAAACATTATCTTGTTTGTGGACTGATATACTGGTACCTTTTTTGATTCATCTCAATCCTCATGTCATGTTTATCTATTTTATGTACAAATCTGGATTGGACTATGAAGTATTGATTGACTTATTGATGAGCGGGGAAACGGATATGTTATTATATATGATGCGTTATCTCAAGTACGTGGAACGACATCCTGAAGAATTCATTCAAGCAGCAGATCAAGTTTTAGGATTTCGCAATGATCAATATCAAGGACAATATGGTGATAGTGATGGGACCGACACTTGTACTCGCTTACTGATGGAACTCTTTGATGATACCCGGATTCTCCTTCAATCTGATTCTTTTCCTTTCAATGCTTCTCCTTTAGCCAATCGTATCTCTTCGGTATTGGAATGTTTGAATCAGACTCTTCTTGGTTCAAGTTAGTTAGCTAGTTGGTTTTATTTTTTTTTATTATTATTTTTTACTCTAGTATCTTTAGTATGATGTATAATGAATTTCACCCTTATTATTTATATCCATATTCTTTTGAAATAATAAAAAAAAAAAGTACTTTGTCCGTTACCTATTATTTTTTTTTTTTTTTGCTGCATGATCCTATCTCATATTCTACTTTAAAGATGAGCCCCATTTATGGAAACCTCTCGATGGTCGTGACATTTTTTTTTTTCTAACGTTGCAAATCCAACCAGATCGATCAAATACATGAATATTCAATCATATCCATTGTCACTTTTTCAAAAAAAAAAAAAAAAAAAAAAAAAAAGTATGATGTTTCTTTATACATCATAGTGAAATTTTTAAAAAAAAAAGACATTTTTGTAAAATTTTAGCTTTCTACAGTAAAGGAGAAAATTCATCAGCCTCCATCTAACATCATCTAGATCAATCATCATCGTTACAATCCATCTGACAACGTTTTATTTATAAAAGTTTTGTATCATTTATTTTTATTATTATTATTATTCACACTTAGAGTGCCCCTCAAAAAAAAAAAAGTTCTAGTGGGTGTGAAATTTTAAAGTATAAATATATAGATGGCCTACGGTTCAAAAAAGATGTGTGCTGGTTGCTCGTGCCAAATATTGCTTCAAACGACGATCCATCATCTCCTTTTTCCTTATGCCTGCCCTAGGATTGCGTACCAAATGCCCTCGTCCTCTAGAGGCAGACACATAAAAAAAAAAGACAATGATGTATCAGTGATCGCTATGCTTTTTTTTTTTTTTTTGAAATCTACTAACTTACGCAGGTGGAGTAAAAGTGACAACAGAAACTCCCAAAGCATCTGTCATTGTAGTCTTCACTGGCACCATCTTTTGATGTTTTTCTGGATTACAAAAAAAAAAAAAAAAAAAAAAAAGGAAAAAGAAAGAATCAATCCTATATTCCATTGGCCATCATCCTGTTTTGTTTCTATATTACCAGTAGTCAATGGTGGCATGACAATGGTGATAGTTGTTGTTGCACGATATCTAGGTTGTTGCAAAACTCCATACTGTCTGGTTATATAATGACGTTGAGGATAATCATCATTGTCTTCCTCTTCCATCTTGCGATAGAATTGTTGCAGTTTCAAAGGAGGTTCACTTAATCGAATGGCACCCATAGCAATATCGTTTCCTTCATCATCGATTGTTTTCAAGTCAGTCAATACCTTGATGGTGATGGAGTGATTTCCTGTTGGTAGTAATACTTGACCCTTACTGAATAGCCGTTGTTGATCGGCCAAGGCTTCGGCTGGTGTATTGGCATAAAATGTAATACTATCGTTGCCTTGATGGGTTGTATGCTGTGGTGTAGTTGTTTTACCCAAAGATATGCCATTATCATATACCTGGAACACATCACCGGGTTGTTTAAAGTCAATCAGCTGTAATAATGTAGGATTAGTAAGATAAAAGTCAAAAGTTTGATCAACCATCGTGGCATTATGCGTTGATGATGATGATGATGATGATGACCATGTAAATAAAGTGAAATCCCCGTTCGTTGCTGCAAGAGATGTAATATGTGATTCTCTTTTATTCAGCCGAGATGATGGTGAGGATGATGCTATAGATGATGATACTAATTTAGAAGAAGGACGAAGTGATAATGATTGTGAAATACTGGCTGATGTTGCAAAAAAAGAAAATAGCGATAAGAAGATAAGAAGAATGGAGATTAAAGGATAAGTCAACAGCATAGTTCTTTTTTTTTTTTTTGGAACGAGAAGTAAAGAGGAATCTAATAAAAAAAAAAAAAAGACGAGTTAAAAACTTCATTCATTTTCAATGTTTAATTATTTCAACAATTGACTTGACAGAGAATGACAGGTATATATCCTTCAGTCCAATCCGAAATAACTCAAAAAATACATGATGGAATGCAAATTTTATTTTTATTGATGAATATAAAGTATAAAATAAAAAGAAGACTATTACTATTGTATTTCAGGGATAATGTGATATCTATAAATTGATTGATCATGTGGGTGTGTCTACCTAAAAGTATATACATAATATGAGGAGTTAAATCCATAAAAAATCACTTTAATGACCTTTTGGTACATGATCCACTACAGTCACTGGCGAAATCATTTCCAATTGTTCCTTTTCTGCTTCGGTTGCTGGTCGCTTTTCTTCAATGTAATCTGACAGAACCATACCTGCGGTAGCAAACACCATACCACCTAATTAAGGAAAAAGAAAAGAAGAAGAAAGAAGAAGAAAAAGAAGAAGAAGAAAAAAGAAGATAACGTGTTAAGATGATCTATGTACTATATATATATCTATATCTATATATGTCTACTTACCAACACCTAGCCATATTCTAGTCTTTGGTGGAAGTGCTTTATAAGAACCCCATAAACTTTTACGTTGCATTGGTAAAAGATTTGTTTATTCGTTGAAAAGAAAAAGAGAGAGACAAAAAAAAAAAAAAAATGGAAAGATGAATCAACTTTTTTTTTTTTTTTAACTGAAAGGTTTCAAAGACAGCTTGGATTATTCCAATTCGCTCAACTTTTTCTACATTATCTTTATTTTTTTTTTTTTTTTTTTTTTTGGTTTCCTTTCTTTTTATTTATTTCTAATACAAATGAAAAACTTACTTCTATTCTTCTTCTTATTACTCTTTTATTCAAGGTATTAAAAAAAAGGACCATTATATATACAAATTTTCTTACCTTTTATTTCTATATTTTTCTTTCTCTCTCTCATTCTTTTATATTTATTAGTATTACACCATTGAACGTTGTTATCGCAACCTTAAACGAGAAACGAGCACCACCATTCAGTCAATCCTCAGATATACCTTCCCGACTAGGTGATTATACCCACTCTCATGAGAACGTTGAAAAACCGACCTTTACCTGTGTATCTATAGGGGAATGTGATGTCTGTACTTCACTTGAAAAGGTAAATACAATTATATACTTTACATAAAAAGGTGAGAATGTATTTCTATATTTACTCTACTCACCCTATTTATTTTTGATGCACAACATCTTCATATACAAACCATCATTACCATCACTACCATCACCACCATCACTACTACTACGACTATCATTGTTATTATGACTTTCATTGTTACTACCACTCTTCACCATTTAACATCTTGCCTATTATTCATTCATATACAGAAAACGGCTCCTTATTGTTTGGAATACGGAAACAAGGAACCTGTACGATGCGAATGGGATGATCCGAATTGGATGGGTAATAGGACGGATATTATGACTGATGATGACGATGTGATTAGTCTACCCACCTTTCGTGCTTGTCCATGGGTGAAAAGGATTGAAAATATGCGCATCATCAAGTTTGAGGTAAGTTAAAAAAAAAAAAAGGAAGATAGAAAATACATTAGTCAAGGATGATATATCTCATAGAATACTATATTCTTTTTTTTTTTTTTTGTAGTCGATCAATTTGGTAGTTGCAGTATTCTCGGTCATGATCTTCCTTTGGCGACAACGAAAATTGGCTCATGAAAAATATCAGCAAATGGCACAACGCATTGGTGTATCAGTATAGCACAATAATCAACCCTTTTTCCACAACCACACACCTACGCACGTCTACACATACACACACACACATGACCCATTTATATCTGTATACTCATTATCATCATTTTTTTTATCCAGTCCTAGTCAATAAATAGATCCATCATATATTTTTGTGAATAAAAAAGAAAAAGTGTATTAGTTTTATTATTTTATATACAAATAGAATAATGGATTAGATAACGGTAAAGAGATAAAAAAAAGGATATATACAAAAGTAGTGGTCATAGAATCAAAAGGAGTAACATAAAAAAAAAAAGAGGAAAGGGGGGATTATTTTGCATCATCAATATAACTAGATACAGTATCCATGATCCTTTGTTGCCAAATAGGAGAAACCAAAAAGGAAGCATGATCTAAACCAAGCATCATTTCTGAATTCAAACCATGTTTTTTCAAATAAGATTCGACACGCGACGAGTTAACAATATTATCATGCTCTGATAAATAAATTTTGGTGTGATGAGGCATAGGTGTTGTCATTAAAGGTTGATTTTGATGTAGTTGATTGATAGGTGTGACATAAAGAGCGCATTGGAACCAATGAAAATGACGAGAGATATAATAGGATATATAAAGTTCACTTGATGCAAAATACTTGACGATGGATTCACTAGCAGTAGTGGGTGTGCGGTAAACAAAATTCGTACAACTAACGAAAGAAAAAAAAAAAAAAAAGTAGAATAGAAGAAAGAGAATCATTAGTCATGCACAATCAAACAACACCGACCTTTTTTTTTTTTGACAACTTACATATCATCATAGTGTAACATGAAACAGATAGGATCCAATAAAATGACACCAGCCACAGATTTGGGTATATGTTTTAAAGACCAAGAAGCTACAGCGGTACCAAGAGAATGAGCAACAAACACTGCATTACGACAATCATGACGATGAAGCATTCTTTGAATATCATTACTGATTTCTTGCATAGTAGGTACATCTTCAACACAACGCATCGATACAAAAGGTAGTTCTATACAAAAGATGGGAGCATCCAGTTGTACCAGTTGATGAACAAATGTCATATAACACATCAATCCAGCACCAATACCATGAATAAATACAATGGGTTTCTTGTTACGATCACCATCACGGAACCAATAAGAAATACGTTCATCACAATCCTTTTCTTGATCACAGGGGGAAAAGGAGGATTCCACAGGGTTCCACAACAGATTCGAATGCACGGCTTCTGGTCCATATTTCTTCATCCCGTAACGTACCTGGAGTACCATAGTATCATAAAGCAAGGTCATCAATTGGATACATACATAAAATAGTAAAGGACGGTGATATGCATTGATAGGATCGAGATTGAGTCGTCTTGATTGAAGTTGATCGTTATAACCTTTTGGAAATTGGATTTGGAATGCCGACTCGAATTCATTTACCATCCATTCGATTTCCTTGACGTGATTGGAATGTTGTAGAACTTCATCCAAAGAAGCTGTAAAAAATGCCCATGATAACCTTTTTTTTTAAAAAAAAAAAAGATGAATATATATATATATATATATTATTTTCATTTTATTTTACCATTCAATCATATTGTCATGATAGATTTCTTCAAAATTAGGTGTAATAGATTGACCATTCAACATCTTTTTGATAAACCAACCAGGTAACCATTCTTTTACATTTTCCACATTGGCAATACATTGAGAAACCAAGATTCGACGTTCTTTACAAGTCAAGGAGTTCACAAAATGTGTGGATTGTTGCATACGATTTCTTGTAATTTGGAAAAAAATATAAAACACCAATTCAGTTGCCAACCAATAATGGATTGTCGTTGGTAATAAAAAATAGCCAGTGTTGTTATGAAAATCTGTCAATAATGTTGTTGTTTGTGATACATAGATGTAGTAAAGAAAGTAAACAAAAGCACAAGGTGCTAATGCAGTTTGACATAATGCTACTGTATAAACAGTTAATCTTAAAAGAGGATGGTCAGGAATCATAAAGTAATGGTATGATAAAAAAAGATGAAAAGAAAAGAAAAGAAAAGAAACGTGAAAAATAAAAAGAAATCGAAAAAAAGTCTTCCATTTTTAAACATCAGCTACCCCAAAATGCCATTTTCGCCAATAAGAAAAAAACTCTTCTTCTTAACCCCCTTCCCTTTATTCCCTTTTTATTACGGAACTTGAAATCGTTTAACCCCCCAATTCCTTTACATCGTCTCAATTCCCCAATTATACAAATAAAATAATTCAAAAAAAAAGGAGTGATCATCCTCTTTATTAACTAAAACATAAACTATAATACATAAAACTACAAAATAATACTATATATAAATCATCAAAGTCATCTAACTAATTAATGATTGTAAATTTCTCCATTCACGGTCCAGCTTGCACTAAGGTATTTCGGTTCCAGATGATCCAAAAAATGTTGTCGCCATAACTTGATGAAGTTTTCCAATTCGGGCCAACGTTCCTGTTTTCCGTCTTCCGAGGTTATCTTTCCTTTTTCCATCAGTTGTCGAATCACGCAAGTCCCATGGTCTATAAAGTCTGGTCCACGGTATACATCTTCAAGTCGACTATATTGTTCCAAAATTGTCTTCCAAGCCATTATCCTTCCGTCGTCGTCATATGATATCGGTTCGTTTTGATTTTCATGACGATCATAATACTCCTTTACAACCAATATGAGCTCATCTCGTCGTTGTTGGGGTATTTTATCTTCAAACCGTAATAATGCCGTGGCTGCCTTGCGTACCTGTCGTTTTTCTGCCGAATTGATCCATCCTTTTCCTTCCAACGGACAATCATATTGTTTCATTAATTCTTTCTTTAATTGGGTTGCTTTATCTTCGTATAGATGATGGCATTGTTTGCAAAGTAAGAGAATGTCCCGGCTCTATATATATATAAAATGCAATGCATCATTTTAGTGTCATCAGCCTCCCTTTCAATAATCCATTAAATCAAAATAAAATCATATAATATCATTTTCTTTTTTGTTTTATCCCTTACCGATTTTGATTTGATGGAAAGAGGCATAGCTCGACGATACATTTCAGGAACTAAAAAAAAATCAAAAAAAAAAGTTAGTTGACTTCCCATTTGTATCCAATTTTTTTTTTTTTAGAGGAAAAAAGAAATAAATAAGCATTACCTACATGGTGCATAGTTAATAGTTCAGTTGCATTACATGCTACACAAGTGTTGATTCGTTCTTCAACCATATAATCACCTTCTTTGTGTCCATTTCCTTTGGCTTCAAAGGTCAATTGAATTGTTCGTTCACCAGGTATCAATTTGGCCAAGTTTCGTTTCAAATACCAGTTTGCTTTTTTTCTATAAAAAAAAAAAAATTAAATAAATAAAAAAAAAAAAAGAGATTAATAAGAGTATTAGTGATATATATAAAAAAAAAAACTTGTGACTGACTCGTTACAACGGAACATGAGTTTGTTGTGAAGAGAATAGACTTTCCAGTTTTCATAAATAATGTTGGTTTTTTTTGTTTGCATGACAATAGGTTTTCTTTCTGCTGGCATGATATATAAATAGAGTTACACAGGGGAATAACGAAAGAGAGTGAGAATGATAAATTTGTTCAGTTTTGACGTATTAGATAGTGGATAAAATAATGAAAAAGAGAAACAATGAAAATTATTTTTTTTTTTTTTTGTTTTTGGACGGTTGTTTTTATTGCGATTTTCTTATTTTGGTCAACTAATTCACACTCCGTGACATGCAAGTATTTATGATCTTTTCTTTTTTATTATTATTATTATTTCTTTTTCTTTTCTTTTTTTTTTATTTCATTTTATAGTATATAGTCAATGTCTTTTGATCAAAATAAAAATGATTCATCATCTAATGATTTGATGACATCTTGGATATCTGCTTTGATATTTGGTAGTGATCAAAAACCATCTTCTCCTTCAAGACCTCAATCATCTATACCTCAACTACAACAGCAACAACAAGAAGAAGAAGAAGTACATGATTTCCAAAGACCATTATCATATCCTCAACCATCATCATATCATTCTACTGAATATCATCCTACTGAATATTCAATATCGCGACAACCAAGACCTCTTCCATTATCTCCACCTCCTATTTTACCATCCAATTATCAACATCCATATCATCAACAACAACAAACCTATCTACCAAGTCTTGATATACCATCCTTGACCTCTTCTCTTCCCAATCAACCGTTATCTCAAGTACTATCATCAGTGCCACCACATTTATCATCATCTACTTTGTCAAATCATCCATTACCACCTGCACCTCATGAAAGATTTAACTCTCCTTCTTATGATTCTGCCACCACATTGAATCAATATAATAATAATAATGATGATGATGATGATGAAATCCCCACTGATAAAAGATCAAAAATGCATTATGGTCCAGCTCCCTTACGTACAACAAGAAGATATGCGACAAAACGTTTATTATTAACTCGAGGTAATCTGGTGGTGGAAAATGCAGTGCCTATGACCTTACTTAGTCAAGTACCTCGTAAAGATGATGATGAATTCAAAAAGATGCGATATACAGCAGCAACTTGTGATCCGGATGATTTTGTGTCTAATGGATTCAAATTACGACAACAATTGAATATACCAAGGGAAACTGAAATACATATCGTCATCACAATGTACAACGTAAGTCAAGAGAAGTAAAAAAAAAAAAAAAAAAAAAAAAAAAAAAAAAAAAAGTATATCTCATTATTATTAATATTATTATTATTATTATTTTAGGAGGATGAATACTTATTTGCAAGAACAATGCATGGTGTAATGCAAAATATTAGAGAACTTTGTGCAATGAAACATTCAAAAACATGGGGACCAGAAGGTTGGAAAAAGGTTGTAGTCTCAATTGTGGCCGATGGAAGAAAGATCATTCAACCTCGTGTTCTATCTATTTTGGCAGCTATGGGTGTTTATCAAGAAGGATTGGCCAAGAATATTGTGGATAATAAACCAGTGACAGCTCATATATACGAAGTAAGTAGAATGGATACCTCTTTTATATATATATACGTATGTATTTTTTATTCATTTCTTTGATATGTCCTTTTTTAGTATACAACTCAAATTTCTTTTGATGAGAAATTAAAACGCCGTGGTGCTAGTAAGGTATGAAATATTTTCCCTTCTTCTTTTTCTATTTCTCACTCCCCCTTTTTCTTTCGATAGGGTATTGTACCAGCTCAAATTCTCTTTTGTCTCAAGGAAAAAAACGCCAAAAAGATCAACTCACATCGATGGTTCTTCAATGCATTCAGTCAATCTCTTCAACCTAAAGTATGTATTCTTTTAGATGTTGGAACTCAACCTGGACCATATAGTATTTACCAACTATGGAAAGCCTTTGATCGAGATCCTCAAATTGGTGGTGCTTGTGGTGAAATTCGTGCCATGTTGGGACCTGGATTCAAATACCTTCTTAATCCACTTGTTGCTGCTCAAAACTTTGAATACAAGGCAAGTTTATTATTATATACGTATTTTATATCTCACTCCTTATAACTCTTTTCCTTTTTTTTTTTTTTTTTTTTTTTTTAGATGTCCAATATTTTAGACAAACCCATGGAGTCAGTACTGGGATACATTGCGGTTCTTCCTGGTGCGTTTTCAGCTTATCGATATTGTGCCATTCAAAACGATGTCAATGGGCAAGGTCCTCTGGAAAAATACTTTAAAGGTGAAACGTTACACAGTAATCATGGCAAACAGGAAGGTGGTAGTGGTTTATTTGAAGCAAACATGTACTTGGCTGAAGATCGGATTCTATGTTTTGAACTGGTGGCCAAAAAGGATGAAAAATGGTTACTGCATTACTGCAAATCTGCCTCTGCGACTACGGACGTACCGGATCATCTCGCTGAATTTATCTCTCAACGCCGAAGATGGCTGAATGGAAGTTTCTTTGCTGGTGTCTATGGCTTGTGGCACTTTGCCGCTCTTTGGCAAAGCCGACATTCTTTGACTCGAATGATACTTTTGACAATTGAAGCTATTTACAATGTCATCAGTCTCCTCTTTAGTTGGCTCGCCTTGGTAAGTCCTCAAAAAAAATATACATATAAAAAGAAAGAAGATACTAATCAATGAATATATTCTAGGCAAATCTTTATATTACTTTCTTCTTTATTACCAAAAGTTTGGCGGATCCTGATACAGGTCCTTTTTTCAATGACTGGGGTGCTCGATTATTTGATATCTGTCGTTTCTTTTATTTATTCCTTTTGTTGGTGATTTGTATTTGTTCTATGGGCAATCGACCTCAAGGGTAAGATAAAAAGGAATTGAACCTATCATAATTGTCTAAACTGATCACATTTTTTTTTCTGATGTTTTGTTTTTGTATAGAGCAAGATGGTTGTTTATGGGATGTTTGATTGGCTTTTCTTTGATTATGGCTTATATGATATTTGGATCATCTTGGCTTGTCTATAGAGGAATCAAGTTGGCTGCGGAGAATACTAACTGGACAAATGATACGGGAATAAATGCACTTTTGGTGTTACGCAATGAAAATCTTCGCAACATGGTGATCTCTCTTATGGCTACCTATGGACTTTACTTTATTTCTAGTGTCATCTATCTTCAACCGTGGCATATTTTTACAAGTTTACCTCAATATCTCTTATTGTTACCTGGTTACGTTAATATATTGAATATTTACGCCTTTTGCAATACACATGATGTTAGGTATGTACGAAAAAAAAATTTAATTTAACATATGATACTTTGACTGAACTGAATGTTTTATTTATTATTATTATTATTAGTTGGGGTACCAAAGGTGATAATACAATAGCCAAAGATCTAGGTGTGGTTACCAAAGTATCCAAGGAAGAAGGCGAAGTAGAATTAGAATTACCTACTGATCCTCAAGATATTGAAAATGAATATGGTGCTGCTTTGATGGAATTGGAAAGAAAGGTGCCACCTCCAGAGGTAATAATCAATAATGATTTTTGTGATCTTGTTATTTATTTCCTTTTTTTTTCGATAGAACAAACCAAGTGCGAATCAAGAAGATGGATTCCGATCATTTAGAACTCATCTTGTACTGGTATGGTTAGCTTGTAATGCATCCTTAGTAGCCATTGTTACTTCAACAAAATACGAGACACTCTATATTCCTTCAGCTGGTAATACTTATATGTTGGTGATTTTATGGACAAATGCAGGTTTGGCCGCATTCAAGTTTATCAATGCTCTCATCTTCCTTATCTTACGGTTATTTAGTAGTACTTAGTTATAGATCTTTCCTTTTTTTTTTTATTAGACCATCATTAGTTTGGATTTTTACCTTCCACTTTATTTTTTTTTTATCTTTATTCTTTTTTTTTATTTGCTTTTAATAAATGATCCTTGGTCCTCCATGGAAACATTATACGTTGATGATGATTGGTGATTGTATAGGGAATGTTTGAAAGTGGATACAATTAAAGATGGACAGACGATTGATGATGATGGATGAATGATGGATAAACGGATGCTGATTCTGTGACAATGATTATTTTAACTATGATTTTGTTTTTTTTTTTTTCTTCATATCATGATGATGATGATTTTTCTAACAAAGGTCTCGATGACAAGTGGAATTTTTTCATTGGGCTCTTATGGTTCCAGAATTTCATAATAAATGCGTATGAGGTATCTCTTCTATAATTCCGATGGTGCCACGCCGTAGTCATTACTATTCACTGGAATCAATTGACAGTCAGAGGTAATACAAAAGGGAGATGATATTGGCTTAAGCTTATATAGTATAAAATAAAAAAAGAAAGAAAAAAGGTACACTTTATTGATGATATAGATGAAAACAGAAAAAAAAAGTCTAGTAATTTCAGGAACAAAAAAAAAAAGGGGGGATTCATAAAATAGGTTAATGGGGTAAAATAGAAAGTGAATATGCAAAAGAAAAAAAAGAAAAAAAAAGGACATATAACGTCATGAACGTAGTGACATGAACTAAACATGATGAAGTATATATAGACATGACGAATAAATAAAAGGATGGAAAATGACTTGATTACCAACAGTAACAAAGGATATCATCACCATAACATAAACATGAATCAAAAACAGAAAATGAATGAATGATCAAAAAAGAAGAGTTCAATTATTAACAACGACGAATATCATAGTAGTATCCACCACAGTACAAAGAGTTTTGTAGAGCTCGATAGTAAGCTTGACCAATGGATGCATTGACCCAACCTTCACCCGAAGAAAACCAAATCTTTTCTAATTGTAATTGAGAAGAAGGATCGAAAGCGTGCCATCTTGATCCAGCGTAATACATCCAAGAAGCCATGATTAAATGATATTTAGTATATAAAATGCAAAAAAAAAAAAAAAAGATGGTGATTTATGCGAAATTGATTGATGTATGTTGATCGATGATCAAATGTTTACTATATATAAAATGTAGATGATAAAAACTGAAAATGAATAATAATAATAATAATGAAAAGAAATATCAACATCATTCACAGATGCATGTTGCTTTATATACAGTTGTCTATTGATGGGTTATTTTTAACCTATCGGATTGTAGGATTGTCAAGAAGGATATAATTGGTAATTAAAGACCCTGTTCGTGTGACAAAAACAGTTTGATCATTCCCCCGCAGTGGCAAGCCCAAATATGAAAGTGGCGTCTTTTGAGCGGAACTATTAACGATACCCTTTTTTTTTCAAGTGTTAATGTTCTGGAAGGATCTAATAATGGTATACTTTTTTTTTCAAGCCTTTATTTCTTAGTCTTCATGCAAAAAAAAAAAAAAAAAAAAAGAAATCATTTCTAATAATAAAAAAATACTCTGTATAAGGATATACGTATATATCTATATATATGTATGTGTACATTTATCTATGGATGTATTCTACATAGATGGTATATTCTTAGAAAAAGACAATCATCACTCGCCACAACTGCGTAATCATGATGCAACAATGATTTGGATTTGGTCACGTAGCCAAGCAAAAAAAAAAAAAAAAAAAAGGAGAGCAAGGAAAAAAAGGAATTTAGGCTTTGATCTACTGGAAAAAAAGGAACCATTCAGAATTGCGCGGGTAGAGATCTATTTGATCATGAGCCTAAAATAAAGTTTTTTTTTTTTTTTGGTGGCCCTTCCTTCAATCTATGAGCCCTTTCGTTTCTATTCGGTGGCACTTCCCCGATGACTTTTCTCTTTTTTTTTTTTTTTTTTTTTTTTTTTTACGCAGCAGCAGATCGATTTAGTTGATAAAAATGGTTGTTGATTAATGAAGGATGTTGTTATGATATTGACTAATTAAGGACAATGGTGATGATTATAAATTCAAACCAATAATACATATATAAACATAACGCTTTATTTATAGAAAAAAAAATACAAAGATAACTATGGAGGAGTAATCAATAATAATGGAAGTAACAGATGATGATAAAGAGAGTTTCATAAAAATGAGATAGAGAGAATATGAGATGAATGGATATATCAAATGAATTCTAAAAAAAAAAAAAAAAGGAATGGAATGGACTTGGGATGACATGAGGGAATAAAAAAAAATGCCTATACTAAAAAAAAAAAAAAAAAAAAAATAACTAGTATCCTAAATAGTATCAAGATGAAATGGAATGCAAGCATTCGACAAGCACTTGGTCCAACCATATAAACCGATCCTTTGCTGATAAGATATTCAAAGTGGATTCCATTTCGTTCATCGATTGATATTTTGTCGAGAGAGTGGCGGCAGGTGATGTTGATGATTTGTTATTCGTAGTGTCCAAAGTGGTAGGTTGCCTGCTACGCTTGACTCTTGGTGGCGGAGGTAATGATGTCATGATATCTGGAAGATACGCCAATGATCCTGGTTGGTTACCTTCCTCTTGATCACTATTTATATCATTGTCTCTATTGTTGTTGATGGTGATCTTGATATGGGTATATTGAGGACTATTTTCGGCAACACCGTTATCATTGCTGTTATGTCGACTGTGACTCATGTAATAGCGTTTGTAGAGATTGTTGTCATTGTTGGATGTTTCATTGTTCAAACCAAGATCGTTTACCATACCGTTTCTACCGATATTGTTGTTGATCAGTTGTTGCTGTTGTTGTTGTTGTTGTTGTTGTTGTTGCTGTTGTTGATAGTGATACGAGGTACTGTTGTGTGGACGAGCGAAATTTCCATAAAGCATTTGTTGTTGGAGCTCTGTACCCCAGCTGAATTTTGATGTTGATTTTTGGTATTGATCCGCAGCTCGTTGGGTGATGGCATAGGCAAGAGGTACTCCAAGTAAAGATGGTATACATCGAATAGGTTCAATTGATGCATGTTGTTGAATCGCCGCTATCGTTCCAGGTGTACGCAAACATATTCGGAAAAGTATCAAACTACAAGGACCAGTTGTGAGAGCAAAGGCTGGAATATCCAATACTTCAGCTTGTAAAACAGCACCATAGAGACCTAAATGCATTCCATTGGTTCCAGTGACTTGAATTAATCGTTGACTCGCCAATTCAAGTGCTCTTGCAAATCGATGACTCTTCATTGTAGTATCTACTGTTGGATTGACGAGAGTTGAAGACTGAGACATTGGTGATGTGATCGAAGATATGCTTTTCTGTTGGTGATGATATTGACGTTGATGATGCATATTGTTCAATTCTTGATCCAAAGCTGATCCTACGGTTGATCCATTTGTTTTCACGGTTGTCGCTGTACTGATGCCTGCTGATGATGCAATCGAATGAGGACCTCCCAAAGTTTGTGCGCTGTTAGTTGAAGAGCGACCCATGATCAAGTTAGTGCAAGGTTGCAAGTCGATGTACTTGTCGATATCGGCTACATGTTGTAAAGGTTGACCTTGAAATGTATGTGATAAACATTGTTTGTCATCCGCTGATAATTGTCGTACAATTTCACCAGTATCCTTATAAGTCAAATCCACAATAGGAATACCATACCGACTTTTCTTGTCTACCACCATTTGTACATTGTCATAAGTTTGACCTTCATCTATAAGACCCATAAGACCAACCAGAACACGAGGAGAAGTATCACCAGTGAGTCGAAGAGAACTTTGAGCCAATAGCATCATATCACGGAAGTGGTTCAGTAAATATTCATTGGGAACGTGCAATTTGTCAGCCATAATTTTGGAGATAAAAGTAGGACCTGCAAACCGGTAACCTTGAGCCATAAATCGATGGATATCTTTATCAGAAGTAAGTTGACGTACAAGCACAATATGTCGTTCTTCATCACCTTCAACCCTGGATGGTTCTGTCGAGTGGAACTGTTGAGTAGAAGAGTGTCGTTTGTATTCAAGGCGAACAGTGGATGATGATACCTTCTTTTTACCCAATACTTTTGATTCCATAACGTTTGCTTGATCGAACGAAGTTTTCTTTGATTCAGGTTTCCATGAGTTACTACAAGAAGTTGTAGGAGCTGTTTCCGAGAGTGAATATTCGTCGTCATAATCAGTAGCATTATCATCGACTTGACTAGAGATAAAACTACTTTTAAAATTTTTGAGACCCTGTTTCATGGCAAGTCGTTTCTGTTGGAATAAACTAAGTCGATGAATGGTGTGTGTTTCGATAACTGATTCGTATAGGAGACCAAGTTCAGAAGCATCATTAAGATGTAAGGATTCCATTAGACTTGAAGTAGCTTCGTGGAAACGACGTTCAGCAGTGTTGAATTCACCAGAGTGTGAGGTACGTTCGTAGTCTTCCAGAGTGGGTATTGTAGACCATTGTGTGACGACTTGAAATAAACGAACAAAAAGAGGATGTGTAGAAGAGAATTCTTGACGAGTAGTCTTAGGAAAAAAAAAAAAAAAAAAAAAAGAGAAAGAAAAGAAAAAGATTTTTTTTTTTATTAGTCGCGCTTTTTCCTTGTAGGTGAAGAGGGAAAAGAGTTTTTCCATGCTTACTTTGAATTGAATGTCAGATAACACTTCTCTACTTGGTAATAGACCACCAATATCCACCATGATTCGTCCACTTCCATCGAACAAGACCAAATCCACAACCAAACGTCTTTTGGCTTTTTCTGAATTTTCTGCCAGTCGTCTCATACTACATTTGACACCAATATAGAATAAGGATATACAAGCAATAACCACAATAGCACAAATCACACCAATCAATGCAGGTGTGGGCAGCAATGGTGTAGGAGGAGGACTACCATTATCATCAGCATAATATTCAGTCCCTGCCATAGCAGTGTAATGCATACCTAGAAAAAAAAAAGGTCAGTGAGAAGTATATTTCTAAAAAAAAAAAAAAAAAGACGTATAGTGAATTGATTTGTTTACCACAGACAGCAACTCCCATGATGATTGCACAACCAAGACGTTTGTACCATTGATTCATCCATTGTTCTCTTAATTTGAAGAAGATCCATAGAGCAGCCGTGACAGCGGTACATGCAATAATAACAGCACCAACAACATAAGGGGGGTTGTAAACTACTTGAAAATATTCAATCGCGAATTGCCCTACAACAGTGTAATATAAATTATAACAAATGGATGAGAATGATAGATGATCGAATAATAAACGATGATTCAAGAAGGGTGATGGAATGCATGGATGATTGAATACACGGATGATGGGATGACAGGATGATGAGGTGATGAGATGATGAGATGATGGGATGATTGAATGTACAGATGATTGAATATACAGATGATTGAATGTACAGATGATTGAATGTACAGATGATTGAATGTACAGATGATTGAATGTATGGATGATTGAATGTATGGATGATTGAATGTATGAACGATTGAATGTATGAACGATTGAATGTATGGATGATTGAATGTATAGATGATTGAACGTATGGACAAATGCTAACGTTAATAAAAAAAAAAGCATAAATCTTACCTAAATAGTGCATTGTAGCAATTCCAGACTATTGAAAAAAAAATAAAGGTGATGAGTTAGTTTATTTAATTTAATAATGATCATCGAGATAAAAAGATGATATTTTACCCCAGCCAGGATGCCACTAAGAATGATACGATATGTTTGAACATGTTCCGTTACACCAACAAAGGAAAAAGATACAAACATGCAGGCAATAGCGACAACCAAACTAGCAAAAGTATATCCTCCAGAATAGGCCAATTGATAAGGTTGAGTATGATTTGGAAACACCAAGGTCAAACTGTTATTTCCAATAAAATGCATCGACCATATACCAACACTACCCATTGCAAGTGCGGCTGATAATAACAGATACCTTTGATATATATAAAAATAATAAAAATAATTAAAATCACAATATGTAATAAAATATGATACCTACCAATTATATCTGCCTTGTATATGAGTTCGTCTTGTCAATAATTCCAAAGTAGTCATAGCACCAATGACAGAAATAATGAAACTAACGAAGATGATGCCACCATTGAATCTTTGTATGGCAATAGCTCCCATAACGAACTGAAGCTATCGATTTGTCGAATATAAATAGTTTTTTTTTTTTTTTATCGGTAAGAGTAGACGTGATGATCCGGTATGAATGAAAAATAGTGATCTAATTAAAATCAAGGAGCAAAAAAAAAAAAAAAAAAAAAAAGGGAAAAGAAAGAGGGAAAAAAAGAAATGTGAATGATATAAAAGAAATAATATAATAATAATAAAAAAAAAAAAACTTTTTCGGTGCAAAGCGTTAAAAAAGAGAGACAAGTGAATATATAATAACGGAGATCTAATGTTACATGTCGTCTATTACCGTTGACCTATATTTTTAAGGTAACACAACCTATTGTCCTGATATCACCGGAACGATCAACTTTCATAATCTCAGTTTTATCTATTTTTGTTTCTTTTTTTTTTAATATTTTGAATGATTTTAGAATTTAGATTAAGATTATTTGATCTTATGAAAAAAAGAAAAGAAGAATAAGATGATTTAATAGAAAAAGAGAGACAACAGAAAAAAAAAAATCATACGTTCAATAAAAGTCTTGTCCATGGTAATTTGTGTAACATTCCTTCTTGCATGTGCCAAATCGATAACTGCCATTTTAGTGTTCGCATTGTTCTGTCATGAGGAATCATCCATTATCATTTGCTAGTCGGTTATCTAAAAGACTTTTATTTTATTTTTTTTACTCAACAGTAAAAGCAGCACCAATAACAACAATACGATCTCTCTTTTTTTTTTTTTATGGAAAAAGTTTGATTAGTCGCATTTGTCATTTCCATGTAAGAAAAAAGGTTTGCTTATGTAGTAAAGTAGGTAATCATGTTAACAAGTTTTACGAAAAGAGAAATTGAGAACCCATATTTGGTGAAGTAAGGTGTTACCTATCACAGGATATTATGTATTGCTAATAAGTACAGTACAAAAAGGAAATGGAAAAAATGGTCTTTTTTTTTTTTTGTTGGGTTTGTGTTGGTTACTAATATTCTATTGTTGTGTACAGAGAAATCTTATTTTTCTAAAAAAACTTTTAGTTTCACAGAGAACCGACAACTCGTCTACCAATTTTGGATTTCTCCTTCAAACATTTTAGTTCGACTTCCGCTTAGTGTTCGCTCTTACTTCGGTCCTGCCTTTTTATTCTCTTTTCCGGTTTCTTTTTTTTCTTTTTTTTTTTTTTTTTTTATTCTTTTCTTTCTTTTTTTTCACTTTTTTTTTTTTTTTCTGAGCTCATTCTCAATATTATCAATTAGAATATTATCTACATATTAAGATGAGAGAAAAGAGGAAGTTGTGAAATGTAAGGAAGGAGTGTATGCAATGTTAGCTTGGTAGTGGAAAACTTTTATACTAATTATTTAGAATATCTTCAAGTTCGCGCTTCTTACAATAGAATGTATTCTGACAAACTGGATTATACAAGTATATTCGAGCGGGAAAAGTATTTTGAAAAGGTAAGAAAAGATGAATCGATATTATTTAATGATAAATGATTGCTGTCTCATTGATTTTATTGCACCTATGATTAGTATACGACAAGGTGGTCTCTATTTAGGATGTATTCGACTTTGAATGGACTGGGGCTATGATGGGTTCTGTTGTAGAATGGATTACTTTCAGGGTGGATTACATTCAGGATGGATTACGCTTTAGGATGGATTACGCTTTAGGATGGATTATGTTTAGGATAGATTATGTTTAGGATGGATTATGTTTAGGATGGATTATGTTTAGGATGGATTATGTTTAGGATGGATTATGTTTAGGATGGATTATGTTTAGGATGGATTATGTTTAGGATGGATTATGTTTAGGATGGATTATGTTTAGGATGGATTATGTTTTATATTTATTATCAGAATAGCAGAATAGAATATAGTAGAATAGAATATAATGTAGAATAGAATATAATGTAGAATAGAATATAATAGAATAGAATATAGTTGAATAAAATATAGCAGAATAAAATATAATAATAGAATAAGATAGGATAGGAATAGCTATTATAATAAACATTACATATAGATCAAAAGTTGGAAACCATTATGGATTATTCATTTGATGGATTAGTTGTTGGAAATATTAGTATGATGATGGTAATTTATAATTACTAGTAACGATGATTTGTAGAAAGTTAACTTATTCAGTCAAAAAATCCATGGAAACCATGAGTAAAGGAAAGAATACCGATAGCCAAGACAATACCATAAAAGATCATCCCAAAAAGGAAACGTGCTACATGACTTTCTTTGGCAGCTTCGAAAATGGACCAAAATACAGCAAATCCAAAGAATCTAAGTTAAACCCAAAATAATAATAATAAAAAATACAAGGTTTACTATCGTCATCATCATTGCTGAATTGAAAAAAAAAAAAAATAGAAACTTACACCCAAGTTAAAATCATCACAATTCTTGTACGGCTTTGACCAATGGTATTTAATACCAATACAGATAACAACATCAAAATAAGATCACCTAGTACTTGAGATGCGCGTGTCAATCTATTCTGTTACCATCAACAATTAACAGTAAGAATAATAATAATAATAATAAAAAAAAAGACAAAAGATTAAAAAAAGTACATTTTTTCTATTTTTTTTTTTTAAGCATACATGGGCATTAGAAGTACCAGGTCGTTGAATCCAACCACGATATCCTCCAGTAGCATCGGTATTTTGAGGAACAGCAACACCATCTTCAGTTGTTCTTGTATTGACTCCTGATGAATAGTGTCCATCACCAAAGACATGACGAAGGAACCATACTAAACCCCAATAAGCAAGTAAGGAGAAGAAGGCAACCCAGTACATTTTAACATTAGGATCCATCATAAACAATGAAAAATCGCTTGCTCTGTCACCACGACCATAATATCCTCCACCTCCATAGTAAGGATCATAATCACCAAAAGGTGAACCACGTTGTGATGATGGATGATGAGACATAATGATTTGTTTTAAATTTATATTTATTTAGTAAAAAATAAAAAAAAAAAATAAAAAAAAAGATATTGAGAAATAATAAAAAAAACATGGTTTATATAGATATATCAATAGTACGGACACGTTAGAGAAGTCAAGTTAATAGAATAAGAGTTGAAAAAAAAAATAGAACAAGCAAACAAACAAATAAAAAAAAAAGAAAAGTAATCAGAGTAAATTGATTTTCTTATAAAAAACTAAACTGTTAGGAGTACAATAGAGTGATCCACGTTAAAAATAAGATTTATGCAAGTTTAGATTGTCGATTGAGCCATACGATCCCTTTTTTTTTATTTTTATTTTTATGGATTCATCTTTATTTCAACCAGGGAGTTTTAATTTTTTTTTTTAATTCTTATTCGGCATAAGTACTTTTAATAAAATCATCAAAATACTGTTTTTTTCTGACCTCCTTTAGATTTGATCATCAATAAATAGAATAGTTAAACTAAAATGATTTTTGAAGAAACCAATATAGTAATAAAAAAAAATTCTGATTATGGCCCAGTTTCGGGTTTTTAGGTAAAAAGATAGATGAATTCACAAATTATATATATATATATATAAAGTCTATTTCGTTCAATCAAAATAATTATTAAATATAAAGGAGAAGAAAAAGCTTGAATTGATATTCCATAAAACAATCACCTTTATGTCAGCAGTAAATGAAATTTATTTTCCCGAATACCATCATTGGTTCCTGTAAAATGTTTTAACCGTCATCCAATCATTTTAAAGTGTGCCTGCATCATCATTTTTTTTTTTTTTCATATTACCAATAGATAGTATACATATCATTTTATTTACTAAAGAATTATTGTATACTCATATAATATAATAAAAAGATTTTAATTATCATCTATTTATGATTATTATCATCCATTTTCTGTTACTATTTCTTTTTTTTCAATTTGTTTTATATTATATATAAAGGTAAGATTGGCAGCGGTGGTTGTAATCTCCCCGCATTTTTTTTTTTTTTTTTGTTGTTGTTGATGACTGATGCCAAATTCATGTAGCCTATTATTTTTTTTATTAGGTCTCCGAAATTTTATTTCACCTTTTTCTTTTCGACCTGTTTTTATTTGTTTCTTTTTCTTTTTCTTTTCACTTTTTTTTTTTTATCTTTTCCAAATTTTTTTATATATATTCTGAAACAATGGTGAACAAGATTAACTTGGATAAGCAAACTTACGAAGTACCTAACTCTAGAAAACCTGGACAAACTGGTAAGAAACTAACTGATGGGAAAGAAAAGTAATAGTCTAATATTTATATACCTTTTTTTTTTTGTACCTTTAGGTATTTATCGTAATGCTGTGCGTACTGAACTAGTAGAAAGATTTTCTCCCAAGGTACATACTATGTATGATATCTTCCAACATGGTATGTTATATATTTATCATAAAAGAAAAGAAAAGAAAAAAAAATATTCATAGACAGATAGATATAGACAATTCAACTTAACGAAAACTAACTCTCTCTCTCTCTCTTTTTTTTTTTTTTTTTTGCTTAAGGTTACAAGATTTCTAAAGATCGTCCTTGTTTGGGTCATCGTTCTGTGAATGCTTCAGGTAAACATGGTCCTTACGTTTGGGAAACTTACCGTCAAGTTAATCACCGCATTATCAACTTTGGATCTGGTTTAATGAATTTGATCAATCATACTTTGAATGACCCTCGTACCAAAAGTATTCCTCTCGGTATTTGGTCTGTAAACCGTCCTGAATGGTTCATTACTGATATGGCTTGTGCTGCTTATAGTATGTTCACTGTTGCTCTTTATGATACCCTTGGTCCTGATGCTGTGGAATACGTTGTTAACCACTCAGAATTGGAAATCGTTGTTTGCTCTGGTGATCATATTGCTGACCTTCTCAAGATCAAAGAAAAGTTACCTAAACTCAAGGCAATTATCTCTTTGGATAGTATTGATGATGGTGTTAAGGTTGTTCCTGGATCCGTGTCAAAAAGTGCTATCATCAAGGCTTGGGCAGATGAAAAGAATGTCCTTTTGACTGATATGGCTACTTTGGAAGCTGCTGGTAAGAAGAACCGTCGCTCTATCAACTTACCTCAACCAGATGATTTGGCTTGTTTGATGTATACAAGTGGTACTACTGGTAATCCAAAGGTAAATTATATTTTTTTTTTTAAAAAAAAAAGAGAACGATGGAAACTTCACGTGCAGATATATTTTGTATCTATCGGAACCGGGATTAAGATGAATCACAAACTAAACTTTATTTTCTCCAATTTAGGGTGCTATGTTGTCCCACCGCAATTTCGTTTCTGCTGTCTCAGGTAGTTACTATAATGTTGATGGCAGTCCAGATGATGTCAGCATTTCTTTCCTTCCTCTTGCTCACATTTTCGGTAAAGTGACCGATACTTTGGCTATCGCATTTGGTAGTCGTATTGGTTACTTTGCTGGTGATATGACCACTTTGGTGGATGATATTCAAGAACTCAAACCTACTTTTATGGCTGCTGTCCCTCGTCTTTTGAATCGTATTTATGCCAAGATTGCTGCTTCCACTATCAATGCTCCTGGTATGGTGGGTGCTCTTGCTCGTCGTGGTGTTGCTGTCAAATTGGAAAATCTTGCTAATCAAAAGGGTTTCACTCATCCTGTTTGGGATCGTTTATTATTCAACAAAGTAAAACAAGCTTTGGGTGGAAATATGCGTGTTATGGTCACTGGTTCTGCTCCTATTGGTAAAGATATTATGCAATTCCTTCGTATTGCTTTGTGTTGTGACATTCGTGAAGGTAAGAATCAAAAAAAAAAAAAAAACAGGATCTTGTTGTATCTCATTTGTTTACTTTTTTTTTTTATCGCTGTTCTGTACTTTAGGTTATGGTGCCACTGAAACTACTGCTGCTACTGCTTCTCATTATGAAGGTGAATATCAAGCTGGCCATTTGGGTGCTCCCTTCCCTTCTAATGAAATTAAATTGGTGGATGTTCCTGAAATGAACTACTTATCTACTGATCCTTATCCTCGTGGTGAAATCTGTGTACGTGGTCCTAACGTCTTCTTGGGTTACTTTAAGGAAGAAGAAAAGACTCGTGAAGCTATTGATGAAGAAGGATGGTTCCATACTGGTGAGTATAAATACAATTCAAATCTCATTCTACCTATCCACTTGCTCATCTTCTATTTTTTTTTTTTACTTGTTTTAGGTGATATTGGTGTGATCAATGAACGTGGTTGTTTGGTAATCATTGATCGTAAGAAGAATATCTTCAAATTGGCTCAAGGTGAATGTAAGTAGACAATTTTTATTAAAAGTGTTGTTGAAGGAAAAAAAGGAAGCATAGAGAAATCAGTGATTAAAAAAATCATCTCACATCTTTTTTTCTTTTTTTTTTTTGTCATATTATAGATATTGCTCCTGAAAAGATTGAAAACGTTTATGCAAAGGATGCATTAGTAGCACAAGTATTTGTTCATGGTGATTCCTTACAAAGCTCTTTGGTGGCTATCCTTGTCCCTGATCCAGAAGCTTTACCTGCCTTTGTTGCTGCCAAATCCCCCAAGCTCGGTAAACAAAACTTGTCTTATGCAGAATTATGCAAGCATCCTGAAGTTAACAAGTTAGTATTGAACCAATTGACCAATGTGGGTAAGAAAGCTGGCTTACATGGTTTTGAACTTGCCAAGGCCTTCTATTTGGAAACCGAGCCTTTCAGTATGGAAAATGATCTTTTGACTCCTACCTTCAAGGTCAAGCGTCCTCAAGCCAAGAAACGTTATGAAGCCGAAATTGCTGCCATGTATGAATCTCTCAGCAATCAACCTGAAAAGGCCAAGTTATAAAAAAAAATGGATCTCTCTGAAACAAATATTACATCATTTCCCTTTTTTATCAATCATATCCCCTTTCCCTTTTATATAGTATATGTTGTAGTTTATTTTTCTTTATTAGCTTTAGTTTGATTTTATCTATACATATTAGAAAAAATAGAATAAAAAATTACTACAAAGTAAAAATGATATTATAAAATTTTAAACTAACGATGGAACGAAGATGATGTATGATGGAAGATGAATTATCATTGATCTCGTTCAGTTAGTCTCAACAGTTTTTATTGAAAAATGCTGATTAAGTTGGAAAGTTGATCCACAAACCAGGATTTTAAATACCGCATGAGCCTTGTGGCTTATTGGTTCAAAGAGAATAGTGAATGTGAGAGAGAGAGAGAGAGAGGTCAACCCAGCTTTTATTTTTCCTTTCATTCTTTTTTTTTTTTTATTGTCTAACAATATCAAAAACGACAATATGAAGTACAAACGTATGAAGATGAAGAATACTGATCTTCTTTCAGCAGGATCTAAAGTGTATGAAAAGAAACGAAGAATGAAAAAGGAAACGGTGGAATCTATAGAATTTGACTTTGATAAACGACAGTAAGTTGATGATCACCATCCATATGACCGATTATACTAATGATTAATTCCTTTTTTTATTGTTTTAGGGAATTTTTGACAGGATTTCATAAACGAAAACTTGAACGAAAACAAAAAGCTCGAGAAAAATTCAAAGAAAGGGAACGTCAAGAAAAAATCAAGTTTCGTGCAGAAACCAAGGCTGATAGACAACGTCAAGTGGATACACGGATGGCTGAAATGGAGGCTGTA
This sequence comes from Halteromyces radiatus, assembly GCF_025201355.1. Taxonomy (NCBI): domain Eukaryota; kingdom Fungi; phylum Mucoromycota; class Mucoromycetes; order Mucorales; family Cunninghamellaceae; genus Halteromyces; species Halteromyces radiatus. The sequence goes on along the minus strand of NW_026251697.1, from coordinate 534,873 downwards.
TTAAAAGGTAATAATATAAAAGAAGTAGATGTAAAAAAATGATGATACTCACATAATATATATTAGGTGGACAATCGGATGATGACGATGATGATGAAAATGAAACAGTATTTACAGATGGTGAAGAAGAGAATGGAAATACTAACAAAGGACCCAAGGTGAAGGAATTCAAGTCTGCAAAAGCAATGACGACTGTCACAGTAATTGAAGATTTGGATTTGGATGAAGATTAGTTACTTTGATTTTATACTCATTACTTTTGCATATTCTTTTATAAATGGATGATTCCCTTATTTATATATTGTACTTCAAATTCATATTCATGTATCCATTTTCCTTTTCATTTTACTTTTTTAATTGTATTCTGTATTTATTTATTTATTTTTTTTAACAACAAAATAAAAGGATCATTCTTCTTATTACCCCAATTTTTTTTTATTATAATCATGACAGTTTGTACCTGTGCATAGTTGAAATAACATGTGATTCGTATTGGTAAAAGATTGCTATCTGGGATCTGATTGGCTGTCAATTGTCCCCCGTGAAAAAAAAAAAAATGGAAAAAGATGCTTTCCCCCTTCATTTTTCACTTCCTTTTTTTCCTTTATACCTTTTTCTTTCTTTCTTTTTTTCCAATCAACCATTATGAAATTGTAAAGGAAGAATGATATTTTTTTTTTCATCTTTAACCCTTTCTTCTTGTTAGGTATACAACTAAAACTTCCTTTGTTATAGAACAAGATGACTCGACATTACAAAAGTTATTCATCGATAGAACTACTGGAGCCATTCAACTTACTGGTACAAAAAAAAAAAAAAAAGAAAAGAAAAAAAGAAACTATGAAACACTATCTTTTCTCTATTAACTCTTTCTTTTTATTTTTTTTTTTTGTTTAATAGACTCTATACCAAATGTAAAGGATCAGTTAGCCACATCTCTTATCTATGGTATTGTTGGTTTTATTCAACTTCATGCAGGTAAGTACAATATCAGAAAGCAAACAACAAAGTTATTCATCTTTTTCTTTTCTTAATCATCTCATAGGTGAATATCTGATTGTCGTTACTGGACGTGAAAGTGTGGGTGCTCTCAATGGCAAACAGGTTTATCGAGCAACTTCCTTTGAAATCATTCCTCTAGCTCATGGTCTCGCCAACTTGACTACTCAACAGGTAAAATTAAAAAAAATAGAAAAAAAGGTATTCTAATAATGATACATTTTGAATGACTTTGGTTTTTTTTTTTTTTTTTTTTTTTTTTTTTTTTTTTTTTTTACTTAATATAGAAAAGTGATGAAAGTGCCTATGTGGACTTGTTGCAGCAACATTTACAATCAGGCAGCCTTTATTATTCACCAACTTTTGATGTCACCAACTGTTTACAACGACAGGCTCAATCGAATGGAATGGAACCTATTTGGAAACGAGTAAGAAACTAGTGTTGATAAAAGAATCAGGGATATATTAATCTACTATTATTATTATTATTGTTTTCTTTAGGCTGATGAACGATTCTTTTGGAATAAATTTATCTCTACAAAATTGATCCAAGCTTCAAATCAACAGTCCAAGGTAAAATAATTAGCCAAGAAAAAGAGGAAATTATTATACTCATTATTATCATTATTTTTTTCAATTCATAGTTTGGTGATTTTATACTCCCTCTTTTACAAGGATGTAAGTTCAACATGTTATTATAAATAAAGTAAAAAGCGAGAAAACTCATTACCTTTTTTTTTATTATTATTATGATAACTAGTTATCGAACTCAGTGTCTCTCGTGTCAACAATGAAACATTTATATTAGCCCTTATCACTCGCCGTAGCCGTCATCGTCCAGGCACTCGTTTCTTTTCCCGTGGTATTGATGCTCATGGTCATGTCTCTAATTATGTTGAAACTGAACAACTAGTTATCTATGATGGTCCTAATGCAAAACTTCCCTTGACTGGGAAACAACAACTTTCCTATGTTCAAACTCGCGGTTCTGTTCCTATTTACTGGGCTCAAATCATTAATCTCAAGTATACTCCTCGTCTTTGGGTGGGTGATGCCAAGAAGAGTGTAAGTAAAATCACAAAAAAAAGGGGGGGTATAATAGGCATACAGAAAAATCAATAATAATGCTTCTTTTTTTTCGTATGTATGTAGGCTTCTGCTGCACGAGCTCATTTTGATGAACAAATCTCGATCTATGGATCTCAAATCTTGGTCAATCTTGTCAATACTAAAGGATATGAAGTACCTGTGGGTCAAGCATATGCCAACATTGTCAAACAATTGAATGATCCTCGTCTGCATTATACCCATTTTGATTTCCACAAGGAATGTAGTAAGATGCGCTGGCATCGAATTCAATTATTGGTTGAAGAATTGAGAGATCGATTGATTGATCAAGGGTAATCAAAAGATGATATCATTGACGTCCTATCACTAACATGGTTGTTTTTTTATTTTGTCTATAGGTATTATCATTATAATTCAATGGATGGAACCACCAAGAAACAAACATCTGTCGTCAGAACAAATTGTATGGATTGTTTAGATCGTACCAATGTTGTTCAAAGTACTTTGGCAAAATGGATGTTAACTCGACAATTGCGTGAATTGAATATTTTGGCTGAAAACGAAGAATTGAACAATTCATCTCCTTTCATGGCAAAATACAGAGGAGGTAAATGGGACATGGATGAATAGTGATATATTTATTTATTAATATTCAATCTATTTTATTTAGTATGGGCTGACAATGCTGACCGTGTCAGTTGTATGTATTCAGGTACTGGAGCTCTCAAGACTGATTTCACCAGGTATGATCATATAAAAGAAATAATAACAACCGATATTTATTTATTTATTTATTGTTATACATAGAACTGGTCAACGTACTAAAGCTGGTGCTCTTCAAGATTTATCAAACTCGATTACCCGTTATGTCAAGAACAACTTTTTGGATGGTAGCCGTCAAGATGGATATGATTTATTTTTGGGAAATTACAGTGTAGACAAAACGTCAGCACCTTTTTCTGAAGAAAAACCTTTACGTGTGCGTGCCGTACCTCCTATTGTGATATTTGCATTGATCATGTTGTTCTTACACCTGTTGCGACCTGCCATGTTTGGAAGTCATTCCACCATGACTTATTTGACAATTCTTATGTTCTGGTTATCTGTATTGGTGTCTGCAATTAAGTTTGCTTTACGTCATAGTGATCAATTCGTAGCCTTACCTCATTTATCTATTGCGCCGCAGCCAAATGATGAAGCTGGATCCACCACTCCTCCTATGACATCCTTTACTACTGAAAAGCTCTCCAATCCTTCCGTACTCTAGTTTATTCATTTATATATATATTGATTATATAATTATTCACTATTTGTATCCTATTCTTCTCTTTCTCTCTCTTTCTCTCTCTCTCTCTCTCACGCACACACACACTTTTTTTGAGTAAAAAATAGATAATATTCTTTTAATAAAATATCCTTTTTTTTTTTTTTTGTTGTCCCTTTCCTTCGTTGTGGTTGCCTCATATGATATTTTCGTAGCCCGCTTGCGCTTAACATATAAATTTTTTCTGTTTGATGAATTCCCTTTTTTTTTTTTTTTTTTTTTTTTTCAACCTTTTTATCTCTTTTTTCTATATATCTTTCTTTGGGGACCATGGCTCTTGTTCTTATCCGTCAAGCTGTACCTGATGCGGACGAAGCCATTATTGATTACATTGATGGCTATTTGAAGGATGGAGGATTTGAAGACGATGAAGATGCCATTGCTGATTTTGTCAAACCAATCTTGATCGATGCTGGAGGCAAGGAAGACCGTATTGATACATTGTGCAAGGAATTGACAGCCATGTATTTCGACAAACAACATTCGAATGCTCAAAATATATCTAGTCAGAAACTTTCCAAGCTTGATCAGGCTATTACCATGGGTCATCAGTCTGGCATCTCTGCCACGTCGTCACTCAACAAGTCTCATGTGGATCTGGATCATGTGTCTGGTCGTCGAGTACAATCTCAAGTGAATCAAGAAAAGTTGCGCAAAGCTGAAGCCAAGATTGCTTCCAAGATGGCCAAGCGTGCAGAAAGAACGAATCAACGTGTGGAATATGAAGCTTCTCGTCTATTGGAATCCGAACGACAATTACAAGAAGAATACAAACTCTATAATCCTATTTTGGATTACACCACTACCAAGGGCAAGAACAAGGATATTAAGATTGACAACTTTGACATTTCTTTTGCTGGTCGTCGTATCTTGACGGATGCCAATTTGACCATCGCTTTTGGTCGTCGTTATGGTGTCGTTGGTAAAAACGGTATTGGGAAATCTACTTTATTACGTGCCATGGCTCGTCGTGAAATCAATGTACCTACTCATATTTCTTTACTTTATGTGGAACAAGAAGTAAGTTTTTTTTTTTTTTTATTTGCGTATATGAAACCTGATTAACTTTATTTTTTTTTTTTTTTTTTAAATTAGGTGGTTGCTGATGACACTCGGGCTATTGATATGGTACTTCGTGCTGATGTCTGGCGTGAACATTTATTGGAAAAAGAAAGGGAATTGACGGCAAGAATCAGTAATATTGAAGCAGAACAAAATGAAGAAGGTTTGGATGAACAAGTCAAGAAATCATTGGAAGAACAACATGATACATGTCATAGTGAATTGAAGGAAATCTTTTCCAAATTACAAGATATTGAAAGTGATAAGGCTGAATCCAAGTAAGTTATATATATGAAAGATTTTATTATTATTATTATTATTATTCTAACTTATTATTCTAGAGCATCTGCTATTCTTGCTGGTCTCGGATTTGCCGCAGCAGATCAAAAACGGGCAACCAAAGAATTCTCTGGTGGTTGGCGTATGCGTATCTCATTGGCTCGTGCTTTATTCTGTAAACCTGATGTACTTATGTTAGATGAACCTGATAACATGTTGGATATCCCTGCTATTGTATGGTTGGAAAAATACCTTCAAACTTGGCCAAATACCTTATTGGTAGTTTCTCACGACAGAGGTATTAGGAAAAAAAAAAGAAAAGATGAACAGATGGACTAATGATTTATATATATATATATATATATTTATAGAATTCTTGGATGAAGTGGCAACTGACATTTTACATATGCATTCTGAAAAATTGGATTATTACAAAGGCAATTTCTCCAATTTCAATGGTACCAAGGAAGAACGTCGCAAGGCTCAATTGAGGGAATATGAATCACAAATGCAATACCGTCAACATTTACAAGACTTTATTGATCGCTGGCGATACAATGCAAAACGTGCCCCTCAAGCTCAATCTAAAATCAAAATTCTGGAAAAGTTACCTGTCCTGGAACCTCCTGAAGATGAAAAATTAGTCAATTTCCAATTCTCCAATCCTGAACAACTTTCACCTCCTATTTTACAAATGAATGATGTCACTTTTGGTTATACTAAAGATCGTATTATCATTAAACATATCAATTTGGACTTGCGGATGGATTCTCGAGTGGCTATTGTTGGTCCTAATGGAGCTGGTAAAAAAAAAAAAAAAAAAAAAAAAAAAAGGATGATCTATTTTTAATCCTTTTTATTAATTAGGTAAATCCACTATGTTAAAGTTATTGACTGAAGAAAATAAACCCATGAGTGGTTTGGTACATCGTAATGGTCGTCTCCGTATCGCTTACTTTACTCAACATCACATTGATCAATTGGACTTGTCAAAATCTGCAGTGGCATTCATGGCTGAAAAATTCCCTGGGAAGACTGAAGAAGAATATCGTCGTTATTTGGGTTCTTTTGGTATCACTGGTATGGTGGGTTTACAAGTGATGAAGACATTATCTGGTGGTCAAAAATCTCGTGTAGCATTTGCTTGTTTAAGTGCTCAAGGTCCACATGTTCTTGTACTTGACGAAGTAAGTATCCTATTTATTTATATATAATTTTGTTAATTATTATGTTATTAGCCTACCAATCACTTGGATATGGAATCTATGGATGCTTTACAAGATGCTTTGAGTCAATTTAAGGGTGGTGTGATCATTGTTTCTCACGACGAACGATTCATCAATACTGTATGCAATGAAATCTGGATTTGTGATAAGGGGGTTCTTACCAAGTTTAGTGGTACAATCAAGGAATACAAGGAAATGATCTGTCCAACCGAAGCCGTCGTTGCTCTTTAGATCATCAATGGATGTATAGACTAGATATATATATATATATTGCTTGTTGTTCAACCAAATAAAAGAAATTTTTATATATATGGACTTGTTTGATGTTGATTGGAGAATGGGATAATATGGATGGTATTGATCATATTGAACGGTGATGGCTTTCTTGAGATGATCCTTTGGTTGATAGCTATAATGCTGATTTCATGATTTCACCATACTGATTCAATGACGACGATTCTTTTAATGGTATAAGACGGATGATCACTGTCAAAGGTAGGAATAATATACTGCGTTTCGAAAAACTTCAACAGTAGGAGGGACCAAAAAAAAAAAAAAAAAAAAAAAAAAAAAAGGAAAGGGACATCTTTACATTAATATATGCATAAATTGAGATATGTGGCTTCCAAAGCATGACACAAACTTTTATGTTTTAATAGAATATAAAATATATATAAATAAATAAAAAAAAAGAGTGAATGGAAATAATATACTAAAATGACATAATCTAAGGACTTTCTATTAAAAAAAATTATCTAATAATGTTGAGCCATTTCACGACAAGATTTCAATTGATCCAGGTACCATTGACAGGCAGAGATATCATTAGAACTATCTTCCAAACATCTAGCAAAAGCCTTTGCATCAGCATCACAAGCAGAAGCTTGAGGAGGAGGAGCTTGATATTGTTGTTGTTGTTGATATTGTTGTTGTGGAGGAACTTGTTCTTGTGGTTGAGATTCAGAGGATCCACCAAAGAGAGATCCAACACCAGCAGTGATGGCACTACCAGCAGCATGACCAACAGCAACACCCGCAGCAGTAGTGGCCACTATCGTTTTTTTTATATATGAAATCAATAAGAGTTCATGTTCCTTTTTTTTTTTTTTTTTTTTTTTTTTTTTACTTACTTTGAGCGAAAAGACCGGGTTGTTGAGGAGCAGCAGGTTGAGGAACAGCAGGAGGGGCGGCATGACTAGGAGCCATTTGGTGTTGAGGTTGAGCAGGTGGTGCTTGTTGTTGAGTAGGAGCTTGACGAGGAGGAGCAGCAGGACGAGGAGCAGCCATGGTACTAGCTGAACGAGTTTGTTGAGCAGGAGCAGAACGTCTAGTCTAGATACAAACAATTAGTATCCTCTTTGAAATAAAAAATATTTTATATTTATTTTACTTGGCGAGGCATTGCTTCTTAAATTCTTTTGTCAAAAAAAAAAAAAAGGTACGAAAAGGGAAAAAGAAAAAAAAAAATTCGATGAGGGGAATGACCAAGTTTCTTATTTTTTTCCAACCAGGCCTATGACTTGCAATTTTTTTCTTTAAGGAAAAAAAAAAACATAAATGATTGGTCAAAAAGATCAGCGGTATTCAAATGACACAAAAAAAGGAAAAAACGTGTGTGGATGAACCTTCGAGATGCCTCCCGGTTCAATATTCCTCCTTCTGCGTTCCGATTAGAATGCCTGTTTGCATCAATGTTACGATGATTCTTTTTTATATTAAATGGTTCGAAATGAACAATAATTGATGATGGATGATACATTAGAATGAATTCTTCCAAGTGATTATCTTTATTTTCTATTCCTTGTATTCATTGAAATAATTATGATTAAAAATACAAACATGAAGCATAATAATACTGTACAAAAGATATAGTTTAATAGACATTTTTGCTATGAAACCCGCTTGAATGCAGGATGAACTCATAGGATAGATTTCTCCATTTTTTGGTTTTACAGTCAAAAAAAAAAAAACTGCAAGTATTTCAGGTAAAGTTCTTTTTTTTTATGTACTCCGACTGATATCGTCCAGTCAAACATATGAAAATCTTATCATCAAAAAGTTTATCTTTTCCTTTTTTTTTTCTGATTTCCCTTTTCTTTCTTTCTATTTTTTTTTTTCCTGTTACTTATTCCTGCCCTTTCTTCCTTTTTTTTTTTTCCTTTTTCTTTTTTTTCTTTTTCTTCTTCTTTTATTTATCCCAAGCTTTTTTTTTTTTATGACAATGATACAAAGATTCAATAGACAAAGACATAGAATCAAATTACCCTCCTTTTGTAGACACTTTACAGTAAAACCGTCTGTATTACCACCTCACCTAGAACCAAGATCAGCTCGACCACCAGCATCTGCCAAAGCGGATGCTCCTTATCATTTTTATCAAAATAAAGTATTGGAACCTTATCTCAAACAAAGCCTTCATGCTAGCACGATTCGTCAGTATATCATGTATGGACGACATATGACATCGGATAGACTGATCAACAGTGGTAACTGGGTACGCAATGAACTCCTGATTCGCTTGGCTCATCGTATTCGCGACTTTCAACAATTACCTTTCATCATCGGTACCAATCCAAATATAGAGTGGCCTTATCGTCTTTATTGGGGCGCCTTTGAAACCTTACGGAAAACACCAGTGATCAAAACCGCCGAGGACAATGACCAATTCTGTGCGTTATTAGAAGATCTTTTGGAAGATGGACAACAAGTGTTGCCGCGTATGGCTTTAGGTGTGACTGAATGTGCGTCTTATTATGAACAGCATGATCATATCTTGGACCGTTTCCTGAATCGGATGATCAAGTCTCGCATCTCTAGGCGTCTGTTGGCAGAACAACATGTGACATTGACCAAAGCATGTTGTGGTACTTTGGACGACAAATGGACACTGGAATCTTTGGCTCATCGATATGGTAGTCGTGGTGATCAAGTAGGGGTTTTCAATACAGAATGTAGCGCCAAAGCCATCTTTCAACAAGCACAACTACTGGTTCAACAACAGTATCCTTCTCTACCGGATATTCACATGCAAGGAGACAAGGATATTACGTTTGCTTATATACCCGATCAATTGGAACATATCCTTTACGAATTATTACACAATGCCGTAAAATATACAATACAGCAACACTCTCATCCGCCTATCCGTGTTACCATGAGTTCTAACGATACAGATGTTTTCTTCAGATTCTCAGATCAAGCTGGTGGCATTCCTCGATCAAAATATGAACGATTGTGGTCCTATCAAGAACGTGCAAACAATGGTGATTTTACTGATTTTCAACATATACCCAAGATGCCGGTGACATTAGCGGAAAGATTCAAGCAACAATGCGACAAGTTGGAAGAGACAGAACAACCGTTTGGATCTCTTGGTATTGGATTGATTATGAGCAGGGTGTATGCGGAATACTGGGGTGGTGAACTACAAGTGATGACAATGGATGGTTATGGTACGGATGCATATGTTAGGATCCCACGATCTGGTTCCTTGATGGAAAACATTGGTATAGACTCAACAGCACAACATCGACGACATCAACATCATCATCATCATCATCATCATCATGATGCAGCACGACAACAAATCAACAAGAAATATAGCATGGCAACAACAGCGCAATTTGTTCTTAAAGGTTTACCCAATACAAATGGTTGGTCATCATCCTCAATTATCTCGTCATGAAATTATTTAGAGTATGGATTTATTTTTGTTCCCAATTTGTAGATTTACTGTTTTTAATAAACTTTTTATTTGTATCATTATATTTTTCTCTCTTATATTCCACATGTTCCTAACACATAGTTGATGATAATGTAGTTGGACTGATATCTGATGGACGATATAAAAAAAAAAAAAAAAAAAAAAAAAAAAGAACTTTATCCTCGTATTATGCCAAAATAATACCGATCAAACAATTTGCTAAAAAAAAAAAGTCTCATGATCGATCCTATTAAAACCAACTCTGTATAGTCACTACTAATAACTAATACCATTATAAAATAATCATAAAAGAAATGCTCAAATAGAGCGTTTATTAGAATAATAGTAATAAAAGGAGAGAGGAAAAGGTATGTGATGGATAAAAATAATCATCGATAAAAAAAAAAAAAGACATAGTAAGAGAATAAATCAAAAAAGTGAGAATCAATTGATATATATATATAATAATAATAATAATAATAATAATAAAGAAATAAATAAAAATAAATGGAAATCCATTCAGTTGAAGCTACGACCATTGGATAAAGATTGATACATGTCCTCGATTTCTTTCTTGTACACCTTTTGAGCAATTTCACGTTTGAGCTTGAAAGTAGGCGTCAATAGATCATTTTCAACGGAGAATTCTTCAGAAGTCAAATATAATGCACGCATTTGTTCAAAGCCCTTGAGATCATTTTGTTTACCAAAGGCAGTCAAGGTTTTGATCAATTCAGTCTTGACGGCATCAGATCGGTAGATATCTTCACCATTGGCCAAATCCTTTGCCCAAGGACCAAATGTTTCCTTGTCAGGTACAATCACAGCAACCAAGGAGGCTTGTAAAGAATCACCATAAATAAAGGCTTGAGCCACAAGTTCATGTTTTTGATAAACACCTTCAATCTTTTCAGGAGCAATATCTAATCAAAAAAAAAAAAAAATGAGAATCAATGGATGATTTTCTTTTTTTTTTTTATTACTTACATTCACCTTGAGATAATTTGAAAATATTCTTAAGACGATCAATGATGACCACACGACCAGCTTCATCAATCATAGCAATATCACCAGTATGTAAGAAACCATCTGTATCTAAAGTTTCTGCAGTTTTATCAGGAGTTTTGTAATATTCACGCATCACAGAATGACCACGAATACAAAGTTCACCACGGGGATAAGGTTTATCGGTAGAAAGGTAATCCATATCAGGAACATCCACCAACTTGAATTCAGAACAAGGGAAAGGAGCACCTACAACACCTGATGTAGTATCATCCGTCAAAGTTAAACATCCACCACAAAAGTTTTCAGTTTGTCCATATCCTTCATATACAGCCGCCGAGAAACAGATACGCATGAAATCCATCACGTCTGGTGAAACAGGTGCTGATCCACTAAGAATAAATTTAAGTCGTCCTCCTAATTTGGATCGAATCTAGATAAAAAGAAAGAAAATTTTTAATCAAAAAAAAAAAAAAAAAAAAAAAAAAACTTACTTGTCCAAAGACAACACGATCCCATAACCAATGATGTACAGTCTTGTTAAGATAAGATTTTTTGGAATTGAAAGCCTTGAAGAATAAATAACTACTGATACCACCCTTGGCTCTGACACCTGCTAATACCTTATCATAGATACGATTGAATAAACGAGGAACGGAACAAAACACAGTAGGTTTTAATTCAGCAATATCATCCAATAATTTGGTAGTGTCACCCTACATGCAGCAAAAAAAAAAAAAAAAAAAAAAAAAAAAAAAAAAAATTAAATACATATTATTTTTTTTTTTTTTTGGTTACTTACTTGATAATAACCTAAAGCAGCACCACGATAAATATGAAGACCTTGAGCAGTACGTTCAAATACATGAGCAAGAGGAAGATAAGAAATATAAACATCAGAAGAAGTGACATTAGCAAAGGCACCGGATTCACCATTAGCAGCAGCAGCATAAATAGATGCCACACAATTTCCTTGAGTTAAAACAGCACCTTTGGGAACACCAGTTGTACCACTAATCCAAAAAAAAAAGTAAAAATAAGATTAATTATTTCTTTTCAAGAAAAGCTTGGTTTTTTTTTTTAATACCTTGTATAGCAAATAGTGGCAATATCATCAGATGAAGGTAAAGCAGATTCTTCTTTAATATCAGCACCAATAAGTTCAACTTGATTAAAAGTATGAATGATCAAACCTGCTTTTTCAGCTTTTTCTTTTTGAGCAGGATCTACGGAATTTTCCATAATGACAACATGTTTGATAGTAGGTAATCGATCCTTTAATTGAGTGATATTATTGAGTTTATCAGCAGTGGCGACAATATATTCCATTTCAGTTTGATTGACAATATGTTCAATAGCTTCAGCACCAAGAGTATCATATAAAGCAACAATCATAAAACCTTGACGATAACTAGCTAGTTCAGTCATAGTCTATATCAAAAAATAAAAAAAAAAAGTTAAGAGACAAAACCCTCATTTAATTCCTCTAAACTTTACCCATTCAGGTCGATTGATAGCATAAACACCAATGGCTTTTTGTCGACTTAATCCAAGTTGAAGTAACCCTTTTCCAAAATTTTCCACACGGGTACGTACTTCCTTATGGCTTTGCCATACATATTCTTTTGCTTCCCCATTTTCCATACGTCGAGCACCCAAGAAAGGTTTATCTATATATATAAAAAAAAAAAGATGAATCATCAAAATATCATCCCTTCCCTTTTTCCCCCCTTTTGTATTCCTCCTTTTTTTTTTGAATGATGATTCTCTCTTTTACGTTCCCCTCTTTTTCTTTTGTACATGATTTCAATATTATCCTTTTGTTATATCCCAAAAAAAAAAAATTCAAAGTAATCATCATCACCCTCATTTGTTATGCAATACGTCAACAAATAATAAAAATAGAGACCCATTCCAACCACTTTTTTTTTTCTTTAAAAAAAAAACAAAAAAAAAAAAAAAAGAAAAAAAAGAAAACTTACCACCACCCACTTTATTTCCACAAAGATAAAGATCCCATAGAGTATAGATTTGATCAGGATGATCAAGTAACTTGTCTGCGAATTTGAAATGGCGCATGACGGCTGTTTCACCAGGCTTTTTCTCCAATCCAGCAACAGGTACGGTATAGGGTGGATTGAAAAGTGTCATTATACTATGTATATAAATGTATAATAAAAAAAAAGAAGTAAAGGAAAAAAAAAAAAAAAAGAAGTAAAAGACAAAGAAGAGGAAAAAAAAAAAAAAAAAAAAAAAAAGGAGGTAAAAGCTTTTTTTTTCTTTTCTATTTTTTATTTTTTTTTTGGGGGAAAGAAAAGACTATATATCAATGGGGTTTCTATGAAAATCAAAATAAGGTAGTCGGGGAATGAATCTAAGCTATAGAGAGAGAGAGAAAGTACGTGTAACATCTTTCATTTTTTTGTAGTGGGTTCTAACTGTAATTTACCATCTATAATAGAAGCATGGATACCCATTTCATCTAATATTTCATTTTGTACTGCTTGAATTGGAGTCAATTCGGCTATCATTTGTTGGTTTTCAAAGTTGTCTTCTAATAAATGTCTTAATGTTACTGTAGCATATTCACGAATATCTATAATATATATCGTTAGTATATCATTATCATCTTTACTATTATTATTATTATTACAAGGATTATTATCATCAATCTTCATTTGATTTAAAATCAAAGGTAATCCACCACTAGTACGAACCTAATAAAAATATATATATAGTTTTAGTTTCATCAGTTTAAAAATAAATACCGTTGTTTACCTTGTCTTGAACTATTTTATCTTTATAACAAAGTAAGCCAATACATCTAACTATTTCCCTTTTCACAAAATTGAATCCAATTCTTGATTTTTCTTTGTCATTCCAATCCACCATTGTTTCACACTGTCGTAAAAGATCTTAAAAGGTAAAATTTAGAATTAGTAAATAAACCACAGACCATCCTTCCTTCGTGTCACAATATTTTTTTTTTTGACATTTTTTTTTAATGTGTTACCAATGATTATTATCAGTCCATTTCGATCCATCAAGCTAGATTTCATATCATTAATTGTTGTTTCAAGTAAAAGATTGACAATTTGTAAAAGTAATACTAAACATGTATACATCAAACTAACAGTATGAAGGTCCAAATTCGATAGGATATCCCGATGACTGACCACTGCATGTTCGATCACTGTACAAGCTTGTTTTGATAATAAGCATAATACATCACCTAGTTTTCCATAATCTATCATCGTTAGTGGTACCGAAATATCCGGATGTTTATATAATGTAGAATCCAGTAACTTGATAATCACCATTTGGTTTTGATTGATTTCATCTCTACTAATCATAAATAAATAATAATAATAATAATAAAAAATAGAATGAGTCATCATAAATAAAAATCAATTCATCATTTGTTCTTACTTATTTGAATCTTCTTTTAATGCATCCATTATATCTACAAAATAACCATACTTGAATAATTCACTGACAATAATATATCTTTTTTAAAAAAAAAAAAAAAAAGTGTTGAGTTCAAAAAAAAAAGATAGTTGTGTTTCTCTTCGGTTGTTTAGTTTACCCGAGTTCGAAATGTTGATTAGATTCTTCAGTATGAGATCGATCGATTTCCATCAAGACAGCTTGAAGGTAAGCCAATCCACCATCTGATTTCACTAGCATTTCACTAAATATATCATTAGAAAATAATTTATATATATATATATCTTACCATCTATGTTTATTATTCCGTATACATTGAGATATCAATACCAAACCGCTTGTTACTGTATCCTTGTCATTTGCTTCAATCACCTTACTATCAAAAAAAAAAAAATCAACATAATTTTAAAGTATATATTCCATTGATTATACTTACTTCCATAGAAAAGGATGTTGTTCTTTACACCAATGAGTCCATACAATATTGAGAACCATTTCATTTCCAGTCACCATGTTACAAGCTGCTTGAGTACATACACGAACTACCATCATGCCTAATTCATTAAAAATCAAGATTGAGTTTTTTTTTTTTTATTCTTTATTAACATTTTCATTATATTTTAACTTTACTTGATTCATCCATATGAGGTAAATAATGTAAAATCAAAGGAGTTAAAGCATAGATTACTTTAGTATTCCTGTTTATTATATATTAAAGAAAAGAAAAAAAAAAGGTGAATACATTATTTTTTAATTTTGATAAAATATATATCTTCTTACAAAGCCAATAATTGTCCTTCTCTATTTTCTGCAGTGACATTACGTGCTAGTTTGATCAATTCTATTAAACAGGTGATAGATAATAATAATGTATTTTTGTTTTCTAGATCAATAAGAATGGTATATATATTTTGCCAAAAAGTTAAATCCCTTCCAAGATTTAGTCTAGTTATAATAATTAAGTTTAATAAAAAATAATATATTTCTTTATTATTATTATTATTACCGAAAGGATGTATCTGCTAAGGTACGTTGTAAAGTTGTTTTAAGATTCTTTTCTAATTCATCAGTCAATATATTATGCTGTATAAATTGATCCAAAAGTTTTATAATCTGATCCATATTATTATAAGAACCAAAAAATAAAAAAATAAAAAAATAAAATTATATCGATCGGGACGGAATTTTAAAAATAAATACAGTATTATTATGAATGGGATGGATGATAATCATTATGAATAACCCTTTTTTCTATTACCAGGAGAAATAAATAATAAAACCAAAAAAAAGAAAAAAGAGAGTGAATGATCAAATGAAATGGTTGTGCGTTTTTTTTTTTTTTTTTATTATTCGTTCATAAAAGGAAAGACCCGTATTTGGTCACAATCCTTACAAAAGGGTAAAAAAAAAAAAAAAAGTACCTATTTATATACCAACTTATTGTTAACAAAAAAAAAAAAAAAAAAAAAAAAGTTCGAAAATAACCAAGTTTCCTGTTTTAATAAAATTCAAAATATTTTTTTTTTCACGCGAGAAGTAAAAGAAAAAGGGGAAGAATTTACTGATTTTTCATAATATAAAAAGGTACTCCTCGCTGACCTTTAATTCAGTTCATCTTTTTTCTTTTTTTCCCTCTCCTTGAAAAAAAAAAGAATAGCTTGGCTCCCTTTTTTTTTTTTTCTTCTTCTTAATATTTTTTTTTTTTTTACTTTAAATACAACTTTCTCCATTCCACTCTTTTTTTTTCACTCGTTTTTATATATCTATATGACTGATATATTACCACAAGACACTACCTCATCTTGTGGAGTATGTGAACGTTGGGAAAGGCAGTTTCAATTGCAGGCAAGTGAACTCGCTAATCTACAAACTCAACTTGCTGAACGAGATCAACAATTAGTAAGACTACATGCAGATATGGAACAACTCAATGCCAAGTATGTCTCAGCTATTGATCGTGTAGCTGATATTCAACATGAAAAAGATCTAGTGGAACATGATCTGGAAGAATTATCTTGTAAACTCTTTGAAGAAGCGAATGGTATGGTGGCTATTGAAAAAAGAGAAAAATGGCTATTGGAATCTCAATTACAAACTGTTCAACAACAGCTCTTGGACGAAAAAGCTCAACTTTCTGAATTACGACAACGTTTATGGGATAATGATCAACGAAAACGTCATGGAAGGAAACAAAAGGTGAAACAGTCTTCTATCAAACAATCATTGATCACTACTACTCTTAATGAAGAAGACGAAACTGATTATGACGACAATGAAGACGGTGATCTAGATGACAATAATAACAATAATGATAATGATGATACTTGGCAAGATGCTACTAATGATTTGGATGATCCTCAGGTACGAGCACATCATGATCTTGCTCTTTTACATGGTGTAGGAAAAGAATTACATGATAACAACATATCAACAAAACCTACAGAAAAAAAGAAACAACAATTACGATCAGCATCCATGCCTCCTCCTTCATCATCATCATCATCAAAGCCCATTCTACCTACCATTGATCAAGTCCAATTGGAAGCCTTTCAACAATTTGTACATACTGCTAGTTCGGTCCCATTGAAGAAATTGTATCAATTTGCCTATATGAAATACTGTCAATTGGAAGATGTGGAACCTTGCCTACGATTTGGACCTCATTCTCGATTATCAGTAAAAAAGATGATGGATTACTTGTTACAACAATCATGTTTTATTGAACAAATGTCTTTAGAATGCAATGAACAACAACATCAATCAAATGATCCTATGAAAACAGCCATTCCGTCATCTGTGGCTCAGCGTTCTTTAATATGGGAAAGATGGCATAACAAAGCTAATAACACTACCATTGGATGTGCAGCATGTGGACGACAAAAGACCAATCAAGATGAAATGCCTTATTATCAATTCAAAATGGACGAAAAGGATGATTGGCTTCCTATGGATCAATACTGTAGAGATCGTCTGGTTGCTGTTTGTGAATTCTTTGTCTTTATTCGTAATATCCATTTACGACTTTATTCTCATCGTACCATTGATGATCTTTATTCTGAAAATATTCGTCTTCGTTTACAAATGTTCTATTCTCGGTAAGAATATTCAAAAAAAAAAAAAAAAAATCATCCTCTTACTCTCTTTTTTTTTTTTTTTTTTTTTTTTTGGTAGTATGGGCGCTTTACCAGTGGTATTGGATGGTATGGGATTGAATGTTAATGCTATTGGGAAAGCATGTCCTCCTCTTGATCAAGATGATATCTCTGATGGATCCGTTTCAAGTCAATATCCTACTACACCGAAATAATCCTTTCCCTGCCGTATCTTTTTTTTTTTATTATTCTTTCTGTTTGTTTCACATTCTTCATTTTATTTTATCTTTTTATTCATTCCCTTACATTTCATTCATTCATATATACATACTTACATACACACTTACATATATATCTCTCTACACTTATTTTATATTCATTATTTTCATATTTCATCCCCTTTATTATCATTATTTTTATTATTATATTATCATCACTTTTTAGTTTGTACTCTAGTTATACTTCAAACACAATAAAATAAAATAAAATACCTTTTTCGTATTTAATTTATGTGATTCAATAAAGACAACAAAGAATAGGATTATTATATCATATAGAATAAGATGTTTCTTTTTATTATATTACGTCATATATAAAGAAAAAAAAAGTATGAATGAATTAAAAAAAAAAGGTTGTGCATAATCATAAAACAAACAAAAAAACAAAAAAATAGGCATACTACCGTAAAAAAAAGGGGGACACATAATCATCTAATAATAGTAATAACAATAAAGAAAAAAAAAACCTAAAGAAGATAGTTGAGCATAAAAAAAAAAGAAGTTGGATAAAAAAATAAAGGTAACTACATAAAAGGAGAGAGGCACTTGGATCATCATATAGAAGAAGAGGTATCATTTGTATTGCCACCCATAATATTCATCATAAAATAAAGTAATAAGCTGCAGGAAGGTTCATGTAATCCATTTTGAGATTGACAGTATTGACAATAAGTGACTGGCTGATGTTGATCATCCAATGGATATGATGTTGCAAAGTTGGATTGTAAACGATCAGGCATCATGTTGAATCTTTCCATCATATGTAATTGTTGATCTTGTTGCGGTTGATCCTGTTGCCATTCACTATGTTGATTCTGAAGAATGGTTGTCGTTCCAATAGATGTCAAATGGTCAAATACAGGATACTGAAAGGATTGTTGTTGAGGTATACTATTACTATTACTACTACTACTACTACTAGGTCCATAATGTTCCAAAGGCCACCATGATTCATCCATCATTGATTCCACCGGTGTCGTCAACATAGTTTCTTGATGAGTCGTACTATTTTCATTGTTCAAGTTACTGATATAATCAATGTTCAAATTATTATTACTTTGAGTAGATGTGGATTCAGTACTTGATGGGGAGATGAGAGAGCCATCCAAAGGTAAACTAGTAAGCATCGAAGTAAATATGAATGGAGATCTGTCGGAACCAACCAAAGGTAAAGTGGACACTGGTAATTGTGGAGACATGGTTTGTGGAATAATCAATGCTGTAGTAGAATCGGCCGTTGATATTGTGGTCAATAAAGGAAATGTCGATGCAGTAGAGAGTGGATTCATAGTAGGCAATGAATGATAAGATCGGACTGTTCGAGAATAGGATGTAGGAGACGTTGATGATGGTGATGATGATGATGTAGCCTGATTACTATTGGATCTTCGCTGAGGTTTACGTCTACGCCAATGATTCCATGTATGTCTGTGTCGAGGGGTGGATTGTTGATAATGCTGAGGAGAAGACACTGGTAATTGAGAAGGCACAGTTGGAGTAAATGTATGATAGGTTGATGTCGAAGATCTTCGTCGACGGTTGTTTTCATATTTTGAAGTAAAAGCTGAAGAAGACGAAGAAGAAAAAGGAGAAGAGACAGATGTCAGAGGAGTACTTGCACTGGATCGACGGCCTAAAAAAAAAAAAAAAAAAAAAAAAATGAATAAATAATGAGATACATGGATAAGTGACATATATAGATCTATACCATCTAACATCAGACTAGGCGAAGGAGGTTGAGCAGGCAAAAGTCGTCTTCTAATAGCCAACGCAAATCTTGCAGCACGGGAAGAAGGATGATCACGCTGAGATTCATTTTGTTGTTGTTGTTGTCGTTCAATGCACCTATTGTGATGTGAAGTATAACCTGCATTTCTGAATCCACGTTGGTCCAAAGCTGGGAATTCTTGATTACAAATAGGACACTGTAATTTGGCTGGAATTGACATGAATCCAAGACACAATAAGATGGTTGTTGTTTACTGGTTTGATTTGTTATTGTAAAAAATAGGGAATGTTGTAATAGAATGAATGGATGGAAGAATAAAAATAAAAAAAATAAAAAATAAAAAGAAAAAGAAAGAGGGAAGAAGAATATAATAAAAAAAAACATAATGTAAATCAAGTAAAATGAGGGGGTTTTTATATCAATATATCTAGAGGATAGAGAATATGAATATTAATGGATATTTGATAAAGAATACAAAAGAGTAAATATAGAAATAAAAAAAAATAACAAACCAAAAGGTAATGAGGAATAACAATGGAATCAGGGTCCAAATTTATATACATTCAAAGGTATCAATCTTCTTCTTCTTCTTCTTCAGCTCCGAGTTGAAGCATCACTCGAGACCATTTTCGATCACTTGCCCAGTCAATGCTACTTTCCAAGATCAAACCCTAAAGATACAATTTTATTAAATCATCATCTATATAATCATCTTACTATTTTACCATAAGAACATTTTTTGCAATTTCCAAACGATTTTTAATATCATGTAATCTATATAAAGAAAAAAAAAAGAAAGAAAGAAAAGTTAACAATGAAAAAATATTCATTATATAATTATACTATTTCCGAATCCTCTTTTTTTTTTTTTTTTTACTTTTCAATAGCTCTTTCTTGTGTAGGTTGAGATGATGTAACACTTCCTTGAGCAGGTGTTCCATTTTCGATTTGTTGTTGTTCTAATACTGCTTGTTGTTTGACACGATCTAAATTCATCACCAATTGTCCATTTTCTTGATATTTCACTATAAATAAAATCAAATCACATCGAACAAAGAAGTTTTTTTTAATCATAATGAAATCTCTTTATGTATATATTTTTGTATTTACCGATTGCTTGTGCACTTAAATAGGTTAATCTATTTTGAATTTCATTTAATTGTTCTAGGAGTTGCATTTTTTCTACCACTAATTTATCACGATATACCACCAAATCTTGTACTTGTAATCTATTATTATAACACAAAATAAAAAAAAACAGGGTTAGTGTATTAATTCAAATATACATACAATGCCATAAGAGTTGAGATCATCCACTTATTATTGTTATTAATTTTTTTTTACTTGAGAAGGTCTGAAGGTTCATCGGTCAAAGTGTCACGAGGGTAAAGAGAGTCAAGTATATAATGACTATCATCCAAGTTTTCTGAAATACGATCTTTACTAAGATTGTATTGAGCCATAATATCCATTCGTACGCGAATAGCTGCAACATGTTCAGGGTAAGCACGTAATTTTTCTTGTACTTGTTCGTCCGTCATGTTTTGTATCTTTTCCTTGATAGCACTGTATGTTCCCAAGTCACGTTGTTTTCGTTGTTCAATTTGTCGTTTCAACCAATCTATTTCTAATTGATTGTCAAGTATATGCTGTTCCTTTTTTGATAGAATCGATGTTGTTTGCATTATACTGTGTCAAGTTTCGGAACTGAAGACGAAAGAAAAAAAAAAAAAAAAAAAAAAAAAGTTGGGAACAAAAAAGAAAAGCCGGACGGGGTTTTGAAAATACACTTCATAACTGAATATCGACCCTATTCATCTTCCTCTTTCATGGCTTTGATCATTGTTTATGTTGAGTTATTTTGATACATAGATTCATCAATGATAATAAATAGTAATGAAATACATAGCATAGTGAAATGTATAAAGTGAAAAGATAGAAAAACTGAGATATTGTGCCTTTTTGTTTCCAAAAAAGGAATTCATCCATGTCAACGTCTTAAGAGAAAGTATTATCTAGAAAACTTTGTTTTTGTCATTCATCATTTGTAACTGGTAATCACTCTTAATATATTAAAAAAAAAAAAAAATCAGGTCATAGAGAGAACATTTTTGAAACCGTACTTCATCTTTCTGCCGATTATCGCCGGTTTCTAATGTAAGACTGAAAAAAAAAAAAAAAAAAAAAATATAAAAAGACAAAATCTTTTTTACTTGATCATCGTCACAAAATCATCTATATTTAAAAGTATTGGATAGCATGGAAAGACTCTCAACACTTATCAACTGTGATGAATTACCTCCTGATTTTCTTCCTGTGAGTAATATAGATACTCAAGCACCAGAACGTCAACGTATGATAAAAAAAGATATTTCATCACCTATTTGATCATGATGTTTTCTTATTATAATAACTCTTTTTTTTTTTAAAATATATATATATATATATATATAGGAAGGATTGTGATAGCATATGATCATTCTGATAATAGTGATGCCACATTTGCTAAGGTCATTCGACTTGGATTGATCAGTCCTAAAGATGAAATTTATATTGTACATATCATTGAACAAAGAGAATTACAAAACATTTTTGCACCCATCTTCCAACATACTGGTATGAATAAACCTTTGGGAAATAGTGAAGTTGCTACCACTGCTCATACTATTACTGAAGGTTTATTACATGAAATAAGAAAAGTTTTAATGACAAATGGTGTAAGTACCCAAAAAAACAAAATGATGTAGCTTTTGATATATATATATTTCTATGATTGATAGTTCGAAAATGTCACGACGGAAGCTGTTTTGGGTGATCCAAAACAATCTATGATTGATTATTGTCAAGCTTGTAAACCCGATTTCCTTATTTGTAGCCCGCGCGGGTTAAATCCTGTTCAAAAGTACAAAAAAAAAAAAAAAAAAAAAGAAAAAAAAATCAAACTTGCCATTCATATACTACTTAATCACTTTAAATTTTTTTTTTTTTTTTTTTTTTTAGAATGGTATTGGGATCCACTTCATCTTTTCTCATTAAAAATATTCCTTGTCCAGTCCTTATATGTAAATTAACAGCACAAGAACTAGAAGAAAGAAAGAAATATAATCATGTCAAGACACAACGATTTGAACATTTGATTGGTAAGTTCCTTACTATATATATATATATATTTTTCATATTTTATTATTTTAATATTTAGGAGCAATCAAGGAAAAGTATAAATGAAGACAATCAGTCGAATATAAACAATTGATATCTTTTTATTTGTAATTTGAATGTTGTACATGGATGACAAGTAATAAATAATAAATTTGAAATAGTATATATGTATATAAAAAGATGAATCAAAAAGTGTGTAAAATTTTCGAGTACTAAAAGATTAAATAAACTAATCGATAAGAGAATGATGATAATAATGATGATGATGATAACAATAATAATAATGATGAGGATGATATGATGATAAAATGTATTTAATGTATATAGTTTTTTTTTTTTTTAAAAAAAAAAGGAGAGGGAGAAAGAGAGAGAGGGGAGACTACGAATGGTTTTTCCGAGCATCTCGACTTGATTTAATCAAAGGTATCAATGACTTGACATTATCACCTTTCTTCAAAAAGGGATGGGACAAAAGTTCAGTGGCATCAGGACGATCTTGACTTTCCACACAGAGAGACACACGTAAAAAGTCAACTAAATGAGATGATAAAGCATCAGGATGTTGTATAGCAGGAGTACCATTGGTAGCAATCAGATATAATGCACGAAGAGGGTTTTCGTGAAGATAAGGAGGTTCCCCTTCAATCATTTCAATTGTCATAATTCCTAATGACCAAATATCAATCTTGGGTCCATATTCTTTTCTTGTCACTACTTCTGGTGCCATCCAATAAGGTGTTCCAACCATGGTTGTTCTTGTTTCTGCATCACTAAGTCTAGCACAGAATCCAAAATCAGCTAAAGAAATATATATATATATAAGGTTAAATAATCATCATCTTCAGTATCACCTTCCTTGCATTTTTCTATCTTTTTTTTTTTTTTTTCACTTACTCAGTTTGACATGACCATTGACGCCAAGTAAAACATTATCTGATTTGATATCCCGATGAATAATGCCAAGATGATGTAAATGTGCAATACCTTGAAGTGTTTCTCGACACACAGTAGCGATTTGTGTTTCCGTCATCATATTTGTTGTCACCACATCAGTTAAAGATCCACCTTCCATATATTCCATGACTACCCATAATTCGCCGTTCACCAAAAAGGAATCGATAAAATTGACAATATTCTTGTCTCGAGCTTCTCGCATCACCAGAATTTCGTTAATGATCAGTTCTTTCTTTGGCTGTTGAGCCAAGTTCATTTGTTTGATAGCTACTGACATGTTGGTATCCACTGATTGTGCTATACAAACCCCACCAGATGCACTAATCATAATCATCATGTTAATCATCAATAAAAAAACGATTCACTTTTTTTTTTTTTTTTTTTTTTTTTTTTTTACCCTTGGCCAATTTTCAACATGTTGCGATAAAGTTTTGTTGGATCAGCATCTGTACATATTGCTTGCAATCCTGCAATTATTTCAGCATCCTTGGCGGCTTCACGTTGTCTTTTCTGTTCACGGCGTTTTGCCCTAGTTTCTGCACCTGTATCAAGAGCTGGATCAAGAGGAGCTGCCACAGATGAAATAAATACTTCATTTGACTCTCGGTTATATTTATATTTGTTGTTGTTGTTATTATTATTATTTGCTTGCAGTTTTGTACGAGGAGGTGCAATCGGTCCTTGGCTTGAGAAGGTTGATGATGTTGTGTAACGTGATGAGGGGTCATTGTTGGCAGATGATTGATTATTGATGTTTGTTGGTTGTTGGCTTGTAGGTTTGTTAAAAGTAGTAGTTTTCAAATGTGTAGGTTTACTTGATAAAGGTGGTTTCGGTGGTGGTCTTCCTTTGTTTACTGGAGGTGATAGAGGAGTTGATGGTAATGTAGGTAAAGAAGTCGAGGATGGTAAACCACTTGGTCCTTGGAATATAGACATACGTTCAGCAATCGTTAATGACGGTGGTTCAGTATCATGGATATCATTTCTATCGTTGGATGATGATGGACCTAAACAATAATAATAATAATAATAACGTAAGTATATAATATGAAAAAAAAAATGGAATATAAAATAATTATTTACTTGAAATAGGGGGAGGTCTAGAAGGTATGGTCGGTGGCGGTGGTGAAGTTGCAGGAGATGAACCAAAACCAGGAGGTCGAGCGGGTATGGATGGAGGTTGTTGACGATCATTAGACTGGATGACTACAAGTTTA
The DNA here is from genome assembly GCF_025201355.1 of Halteromyces radiatus. Classification (NCBI taxonomy): domain Eukaryota; kingdom Fungi; phylum Mucoromycota; class Mucoromycetes; order Mucorales; family Cunninghamellaceae; genus Halteromyces; species Halteromyces radiatus. The sequence goes on along the minus strand of NW_026251697.1, from coordinate 510,331 downwards.
GGTCGTGTACGTTGTGGTAATGGTGGAGGAGTAGGGTTAATTTGTGCTTGTTGACCATCATTCACAGCTATTCGATGTGGAAAGGCATTTCCGAATTTTTCCCAAACTTCATCTTGTGATTGTTCCCTTGTTTCTTTATAAAATTCAAGAACATCCAATACGGCCTAGTAGGAGAAAAAAAAAAAAAGGAAGAATTAATGGACTATTATTGAGTTATTTTCTTTTTTCACTTGTATAATGTTTACCTGAGGATTTTCCTTTTGTTCCCTTTTTGTAATTCCACTCTCTTGTAATAAGATTTGCCATTCCCTTGGCAGCCCAGTAAATTCTCCAGTTTGCTGATTAAAGCCAACATGTGTGACATGGACAAGGTTGTACGGAGAAGAGATTTTGCTTTTCGAGTTGGATGTAGAACCAGAAGGTTGTGACGACGAGGAAGATAATGGTTGAGTCAACAAATCTATCCAATAACCCATATTAATTAGCCTTTTGTATTCATTCATTTTACCATTCAGGACTTACCACTAACACTGCCAACTACTTTTCCAAATACACCTTTGAATACACCAGCGTTGACATGAGAAGTAAGAAGATTGGTTTTGGTATCGTCTTCTTTCCTTGTTAAGGTTGTTAAACTGTCGGTTGATGGAGTTGTACCAGTAGAAGAACCATTTCGTGAGTCGAAATAAGATAAAGTAGTAGCAGAAGGTCGAGGAGGATGTGGAGGAGGTACCATTAATGTTTGGTGTTGTTGCCGAGAGGCATTGTTTGTAAAAAAAGATTCGTTGGAGGAGTTGTGAGAACGTTGAAGTTGACCATTACCAGTAGCATGAGGAAAGACCTTTTGATGTTGTATTTGATGTAAATAATAATCTTTGGAATTGTCCCCCGTAGCATGACGACGGATATTTTCAACAGTACGAGGAGAAGTTGTATGTGATGATATACTTTGTTTGATAGGAGACGGAGGAATATCAGGTCTTGTTGGTCGAGGTGGTGGAATATTCAATGAAGAAGTTGCCAATGGAGAAAAAGGAGGATGTGGACTAGATTGAGTATCAGAATTATCGTTGGTGACTTTGTTGTTAAACAGTTTGATATTGGCGGACACGATACCAGAAGGTGGAGATGCAGGTGTCGACATGGTATATATATATATTTATATTAATATTATATTATATATATACAATTATATATATAGAATAATAAAGAATAATAACAAGAAAAAAGACAAAAAAAAAAAGGTTACGTAAAAAATACAGGGTCAAGCATAAAAGAAAGGGAAAGACAGAAAAGAAAAAAAAAAAAAGAAAAAGAGAGAAGAGAAGGGAAAAAGAGAGAAAAAAAAAAAGATGGATGTTAAAAGGTGAGCTGAGTATAAATTTATAGACAAGTTAAGGATAGGAGAGAAAGATGATCATCGTTTATTCAAATAGTACAAAGGAAATGACAGAGTCAAAAAAAGACCCTTGGATCTACGTATTTCGCCCCCTTCCTTTCGGTATTTGAGAAGAAGAAATGGAAAAATGATTAGTGTGATGATCAACCAAATATTATTTGTTTATGTGTACTTACCAAAAAAAAGAAAAGTCCTCCGGTTCTAAGGCATGGTCGCCACGCATCGAACCATCCATGTGCGCGACGCAAAAGGGATAGTATAAGTATCGTATAGTAAAAAAAAAAAAAAGATCCAAAGAGAAAGAAAGACAGAGAGACGCAAGGACAAACAACCAGAGGCACAACAAGACCAAAGAATAACGAGGAAAACGGGGAAACAGGTACCGCCAGAGGAGGATAGAGTGTTCTGTCGCGTCTGGCCAGGTGAACGGTAAAAAGAAGACACCAACAAGGCAGCAGCCAGAAAAAGCAAATGATTTTTTTTTGTGTGTTTTGTAGAAGAAAGAAGAGCAAAAGAAAGAGAAAATAATAAAAAGTGTCTTTTATATTGTTTTTTTTCCTCCAATCAGGTTGAGACTATCCAATATCATGATTATTCTATTAAATCAAATATTTCGGGCTTATTGATCAAACCAATCATCCATCATCCGATCATTATATATCATAAAATACAATACAGAATTCATTTCTCATAAAATAAAATAGAAAGTTACTTTGAAGAGATCACATATTTTGAGCATAAATCATGACTGCGACTCAATTGCAAAAATCCTTTCCCATCGGACTTCGTAATGGCCTTTCCACAGGCTTTCCCATTTTGACTTTTGGAATATCGTTCCCCTTTTTCTCTCAAATCTCTTGTCTTTTGTTTTCTGTTTGGTACTACATGAACATAGACAATGCTTTCTAGCCAAGATTCCCAAATAGATTACTCTGTTATTATATCCATTGACTTTGGTACTGTTTGAAAAATAATTAAATTATAATGTATACTTTATTTAACCAACCTCTCTCTTATAGGTACCACTTTTTCGGTATGCATCCCTATATTCCTCTATTTTTTTTTTTTTATTTGTATTCATTTCTCAAACACCGTAGGGATGTAGTTATGCATTGAAAGGAAGTCAAGAAGTTTATGACATTACGAAATGGCCAAAATATACCGGTTTCTATGGCAAAGTACCGACTTTACTGTATTACAAGACAACAACAAATCGACTGTTGGATTGGGGAAATGGTGCTAGACTTTTATCATTCAAGGTAACAATAGAATAATAATAATAATAATAAAAAAGATTTATTGACTTGAAATTTATATTTCTTATAGCCTAAACAAGAAGGAAATTTGATTCATAGCTTTAAAATGTGGTTGGCTGATGATCAAACTACTCAACATGAGGAAAATCATTCCTCCATTGATATTATTGCTGATTATCTAAGCAAGTTTCATCAACATATATTGGAAGAATTGGAAAAGAAATTGGATCCTCAATATACACCTGATCAATATTGTTATGTAAGTACTTTATCATGAAATCAATTCCCAGTCAATCTATTGTATTCATTTTTTTTTTTTTTTTTTTTTTTTTTTTTTGGTTAGTGTCTCACTGTACCTGCAATTTGGTCTGACCATGCTAAAGCAATGATGCGTGAAGCTGTTATAAAAGCAGGAATGATTCAAATGGATGATCCATTAGATAGACTTACTTTGATTAGTGAACCTGAAGCTGCTGCCCTTTATTGTGAACAAAAATGCGACATGTCAAATCTCAAACATCAGGATAAATTTATGATCATTGATGCTGGTGGTGGTACTGTAGATTTGATTATTTAGTAAGTTTTCAAATAATAATAATAATAATAATAATAATCAATTCCTTTTTATATATTAACTATTATATGTATATTGCTTGGTAGTGAAGTTCAACAGTCTTCTCATGATAAAACTCGCAAATTGAAGGAATTGACAAGTGGTTATGGTGGGATTTGTGGTAGCTCAGATATTGACAAAAATATGCGCAAATTACTCTTGAAAAAGTTTGGTGAAGAAGGATCATCTATGCCAATATGTACTTTGGAAATGATTATGGAAACATTTATTGAATATATCAAAGTAAGAGTGTATATTTAAGAAAAAAAATAAGTAAAATCGATCTTTTACACTTTTATATGTATATATAGCCCGTGTTTCATGGTGATGAAGATCAATACTTGGATATTCCTGCTACGGCCTTATCTTATTTACCTGAAGGATTATTGAATGAAGTATATACATTACTACTTTTTTTTTTTTTTTTTTTATTATTATTATTTTTAATGAAATTCTTTAATATTTAAACCATAGGATTATCAACTTGTTTTATCAGCAGAAGAACTAGCACAAGAGGTGTTCAAACCTGTATTTGACTCAGTCATCATGCTCATCAAAAATCAATTATCAACCATCAAAGTGAATACAGCATTTCTTGTAGGTGGATTTGGAAGCTCGATCTATTTGTATCAAACTATCAAAAAGGCATTTCAAGATCAAATTGATGATTGTGTTGTCCCTCCTCATGCAGAATTAGCTATTGTTCGAGGCGCAGTATATCATTGTATATCTCCGGGATTAGTGACAAGTAAAGTAGCTCGGTATACTTATGGTGTACGTACACGATTACCATTTGAAGAAGGCTTGGATCCAGAAGAAAGTGCAGTATTTACCTCGGATGGTATCAAAAGATGTTCCACTCGGTTTGATATTATTCTACGAAAAGGTGAACGTATCAAGGTAAATAGTAAAATTAGAAGATCTTTTTGGGTGAGTTATCCAAAGCATACAGAAGGTAAAAAAAAAAAAAAAAAAAAAAAAAAGAATAGATTAAAAAAATAATGATCATTTTTATTTTATTTTGTAATGATGAACTGATTATTTTTTTGTTTATAAAAAATGTTATAGCGGACCTTTATATATACAATGGTGATGATCCAATTCCTCGACAAATCAATGATGTTGGTATCAAGAAAATAGCAGATTTTCCTATTAAAATGCCTTATTTACCTGGAATGATGACTGGTGAAAGAATAGATGTTAATATAGATTTTATATTTGGATTGACAGAACTAAAAGTAGATGTTTTAGTATCAGGTTATAGGTCTCAGTTTACAACTAGAATTCTTGACAAATAAACAATTTTTTTTTTTTGATTCATGCCTATTGTTGTTCTAGTAAAGTCCGCAAGTCTGGGTGTTTTTTTGGCGGGGTCTCTTTTGGTGAGAAAAGTTCAGTGGCGAACATTTTTTCTGATTGCATCATCTTTCTTTTTAACTTATTTTTCTCAATAAACCCTTTATATCTTGTTTTTACCAATACAGTTGTACAGCTATTACTACTATTAAATATAACAATGTCAACACCACGTAGGAGGATAGAAACTGATGTTATGAAACTGTAAGTTTTATATTATATATACTAAGAAAATATTAAATATATATTACTATACATGTATGATTAACTCTTCTTTATAATATATATATATATATATATATATATTACTTACACTTCTCTTCTTCTTTTTTTTTTCTCAACATTCTCTTAAGCTTGATGAGTGACTATGAAGTAACTTTAGTGAATGATAACATGCAAGAATTTTATGTAAGATTTCATGGACCCTCGGATAGTAAGTCATTAATTATTATATGTTATTAGAAAAAGACTGATCCATTTTATATTATCCATCTTAGCTTCTTTTACAGGTGGCGTATGGAAGGTACATGTAGAACTTCCTGACCAATATCCTTATAAATCCCCAAGTATTGGATTTATGAATAGGATTTTCCATCCAAACATTGATGAAGTGTAAGTTTCATCATCATGGGAGAATAACTAGCTCCATTTTGCTAAACTGTCTTTATTATTATTAGGAGTGGTTCTGTTTGCTTGGATGTGATTAATCAAACCTGGAGTCCTATGTTTGGTAAGAACTTATGAATGAATGACTGAAATGGGAAATGATCTGATTATTTACACTATATCTTATTTATATTTTTAGACATGATCAATATTTTCGAAGTCTTTTTACCACAACTTTTACGTTATCCTAATCCAACCGATCCTCTAAATGGTGAAGCAGCAGCATTATTGATGAGGGAACCAGCAAAATATGAAGCCAAAGTGAAAGGTAGGAAATATATATATATAGAGAGAGAGAGTACAATGATCTTTGACGATTCCTTTTTTTTTTTTTTTTAATGAATAGATTATGTCTCTCGATATGCAACAAAGGAAGCGGCAGATGCAGCAGCTGATGAAACCTCTGATGAAGAAGATATGAGCTCAGTTAGTTATGCAACCAGTGAAGATGAAGCGACCGGAATGGAATTGTAGAACATCCCCTCTATTTGGTCCCTCCTATCTTTTACTACATACCTTTTTCTTTCTTTTTTTCTTCTTCTCCTTATCACACATTTCACTTATATTTAGTTAGTTTTATTTCAGTCATCTTATTCTTCAACACAATATACGAACCCCCCCAAATCAATATGATCAACCCACTTTAGTAATCATCTTTTATTTTATTTTTTTTCATCATATTGTGTTTCATGTCTCTATATATCTTTTTGGTTCCCCTCTCCAATCGTCTATAGTCTTTAAGAAGATAGCAGCATCTGTTGATATTCTTTGTTTAAATAAATTACAAAATCAATTTGGCAATATTTTCATTTTTTTTTGTTGTAGTTTATTGAATTTGATAAATAATTTGCAAATAAAAGAAAATACATGATGATGATGATGATGATAAACAAATGTGTATGGTGTACAATGAATCAATAATATATGAAAACAAGGATATCTAAACTATACAATGACTAAATGTGAAGAATCAATAAACGATACATACACAAAGGTAAGATAACAATAATAATAATAATAAAAAAATACACTAAAGGAAAAATAAATAAATAAATAAATAAATAAATAAAAAAACTAAAATACAAAACATATATATAATAATAAAAAGCTGTGGCATCTTCTAAGTTGATCAATCATCCCGTTTTGGTCGTCGTTTGAAAGCTGGTTCATTCCAATTGCTGTCAATATTCATATTATTCAAAGATCGTCCCATAAATGAGAGTTCATTTGATGTCATGCGTCGTTTCAATCCATCCATAGGAGTACCATCCGTATTAAATCCTGTGACTCCACTGTTGCTGTCATTGTTATTGATATTTGCAGTATCATTTCTAAAATGATCGCTGTTATTGTTGAATCCTGAATTATTATTGTTAGAATAATGATGATTTGTATTGTTAATAAAATTATTATTGTTGTACCAGGGTTGTCCGTATGGATGATAATTGGTAGGTAAGGAGAAGGTAAATTGAGTGTTCGGATCGATTTGGAAAGGATGGAAAGCATTCTTGACGGCTGCTCCAAGAACATTAGGTACTGTTGTTGTAGTAGTTCTATGTTGTAACGTAGGCGTTGTTGCTGCAGATGTTGCTATGTTCGTTGTCGTTGCCACATCATTGGTAACTGTTGGAGTTGTTGCTGAAGTAGTAGTATTGAATCCACCGGAATGATTGGAATGATTAGTAAGTGAATCAGTAGAAGGATTTGATTGTTGTTGTTGTTGTGATGGTGGTGATGGCGATGAAGTGGTTGGCACTGATGATGAATCCATAGAAGACGATAACCCCATATCGGAAGCAAGTTGATTATTACGTTGTCTAGCATATGCTAGAAGATCTTGTACAGGTAAAAAGCCATGTTCAGTTGGTGTTACAAATGAATCTTGTTGTGATACTGTAGTACTGGGATGTGAGCTGATAAACTCATAAAGATCTTGTAAAGCTTGTTGATATCCAGAAGCATAAGCTTTACGGTTTTGAACAAGAGAATCTTTGTAGAGTGTGGTAACTTTAAGAGCTGCAGCCTTGAAAGAATCCATCAAAGCGTTTTCAGATGATTCATAAGAGTCCAAAAGAGATGGATGTTGATTCATTGTATTATTATCAATGGTCGATTGGTATTGAAAACAAAAGAAAAAAATAAGAGATATATATAAAAAAAAAGTTAATAGGGAAAAGAAAAAAAGGAATGGAAAAGAAAAAAAAATTTGCTACCATTAAAAATCCGGCGTTGTTAGAGGGAAAAAAAAAAAAAAAAAAAAAAAAAAAAAGGACCTTGAAAGTATATTTGAGAACAAAAAAAAAAAAAAAATAAGATAATTCATTATTGGATATGAGTAAAGTGTTAGTGGTTTGATATGTAATCTACTAATAGAATGGATAACTAAATGTACTATTGTTGAATCGAGATCGATACGCAGCACAACTTGAATGCCACAATAGAAACAAATACTTGAAAAGAGACATCAATTCTTCATTATGATTGGATGAAAAACAGGCGGATATTGAACTGATGGCTCGCAGGTGTTTTGTCAGGTTTGTTGGTGTGCTCTCTGGTAAAAGAAATGAGTCAACCCATCAAATCGGCAAAGCGGATTTTAGCTAAAAAAAAAAAAAAAAAAAAAGTTTCCAAAATAATTTTTCTTTTTTATCATTTTCTTTTCTTTTTTTTTTTCCTTTTTTTTTTTCCTTTTTCTTTTTTCTTTTTTTTTTTTTTTATTACTCCTTTTTCTTTCCTTCATCCATTATTTAACCATGACCACGCTATTGATTGACAATTATGACTCGTTTACTTATAATGTATATCAATATCTATGTTCTCAAGGTGCCAAAGTTGTAGTTCATCGTAATGACAAGATCACTATTGAAGATATCATGGCTTTACAACCTCGTAATATTGTCATTTCTCCTGGACCAGGACATCCTTCTCAAGATGCTGGTATTTCTCGTCAAGTTATCTCTCATTTTGCTGGTAAACTTCCTATCTTGGGTATTTGTATGGGTGAACAATGTATTTTTGAAGTATTTGGTGGTACTGTGTCTTATGCAGGTGATATTCTTCATGGTAAAACTTCTACTATCAAACATGATAATCGTGGTCTCTTTCGTGGTGTTCCTCAAGATAATCAAGTCACTCGTTATCATTCTTTAGCTGGTGTTTCCTCCACTCTTCCTGATGCTCTTGAAGTCACTGCAACCACGGATGATGGTGTGATCATGGCTATCCGTCATAAAGAATATACTATTGAAGGTGTTCAATTCCATCCTGAAAGTATTTTATGTGATCATGGTCATACAATGATTGCTAATTTTTTGGGTCTTTCTGGTGGTACTTGGAATGAAAACCCTAGTGCTGGTATTTTGGCAAAGAAACCAAAGGTGGTGGTTACTGATGGTCAAGTAGATAATGAAATCAAATCTAATGGTGATGATACTACTCCTGCTCCTACTACTACTACTACTACTACTAATGCTACTTCTACTGGTACTACTACTACTGGTACTACTTCTGCATCTTCTACAAATGGTGTTCCTTCTGTTCTTCAACGTATTCATACTCAACGTTTACAAGATATTGAAGCTGCCAAACAAGTACCTGGACAAAGTCAAGAAGATCTTGAAAAGTTATTAGCATTACATGTAGCTCCCCCATTGAAAGAATTGGTTAGTCATATGCGCAAATCTACTCCTGCTCTCATGGCTGAAGTCAAACGTGCCTCTCCTTCTAAAGGTCCTATCGACATCAAGGCAAATGCTGCTGATCAAGCTTTACAATATGCTTTGGCTGGTGCTAGTGTGATCTCTGTTTTGACTGAACCTAAATGGTTTCGTGGTTCTTTGAATGATATGCGACAAGTACGTGAAGCAGTCAGTCAATTAGAAAATCGACCTTGTATTTTACGAAAGGACTTTATTGTGGATCGATATCAAATTTTGGAAGCTCGACTTTATGGTGCGGATACGGTACTTTTGATTGTGGCGATGTTGGCGGATGATGTTTTGACAGATCTATACAGTTATGCAAAATCATTTGGTATGGAACCTTTGGTGGAAGTCAATAATGCGGAAGAAATGGCCAAAGCTAATGCTCTGGGTGCTAAAGTGATTGGTGTCAATAATCGAAACTTGCATAGTTTTGATGTGGATATGGAAACTACTTCTCGATTGGCTGAAATGGTACCTGATGGAACGATCTTGTGTGCACTCTCTGGTATTTCATGCCGTGCTGATGTTGAAACCTACATGTCACAAGGTGTCAAAGGAATCTTGGTGGGTGAAGCTTTGATGCGGGCATGGAATCTCAAAGCTTTTGTCAACGAACTTCTAGGCAAGACAGAAATCGAACAAATATCTTCAAATCAAGTCAAGAAACATTCATTGGTCAAGATTTGTGGTATTCAATCAGTGGAAGCTGCAATGGAAGCTGCTCAAACAGGTGCTGACTTTATTGGATTGATCTTTGCAAAGAAATCACGTCGATGTGTGTCATTAGATGTCGCCAAGGAAATCATTCAAGCAGTTCATTCATCATCATCATCATCATCATCAAAAATAGATGATGATAAAACGAACAAGATACCCTCTCAAGATTGGTTTGATATGCAACGGTATTTTTTGGAGCAACGGCAACGAAAACCATTGGTGGTAGGTGTATTTGTCAATGAAACGGTGGAATATATGACCAAGGTGGCTACAACGGTAGGATTGGATTTGATTCAATTACATGGTACTGAATCGGTGGAACTGGCTCGTTTCCTTCCTGTGCCAGTCATCAAGGCTTTCCATATGGATAATGATACTTATCTTCCTGGTGCTTTGCCTATCATCACTCAACCTGGATATCATCATGCTGTTTTATTGGATGCAAAAGTGGCCTCTTTACCTTCGGATCAACAAGGCGGACAAGGTGTTACTTTTGATTGGACTTTGGCTCGCAAAGTGGTGGAACACAAACGTCCTACTACTACTACTAGTGAATTCCCTGTGATTCTTGCTGGTGGTCTAGATCCTTCAAATGTAGCACGAGCTATTCAACAAGTCAAACCCTGGGTAGTGGATGTCTCTTCTGGTGTAGAAACCGATGGTGAAAAAGATTTGGAAAAGATTCGTAGTTTTGTAGAATTAGTCAAGAGTACTGAATTTTATTAGTTTAGACACAAAATCTAATAAATTATGATACTTTTTTTTTTTTTTTTTTTTTTTTTTTTATTCTACAGTATTTTTCACTTTATGATTTGATGTCTTTTATCATTTGTTTGTGCCTTATGAAACCCGTTTATACTTTTTTTCTTTTCCTTTTCCGTCCTGATAACCTTAGAATAAGCATTGCGCAGTTATCTTCCCCCTTTTTTTTTTTTTTTTTTTGTATTCAGAAATAGATGGTATGAAGTATTCATGTAATGTTGACGATTGATTGCTTGTTGATGATGGATTGTTGATGATGGATAGTTGATGATGGATTGTTGATGATGGATTGTTGATGATGGATTGTTGATGATGGATTGTTGATGATGGATTGTTGATGATGGATTGTTGGTGATTGATTGTTGATGATTGATTGTTGGTGATTGATCGTTGATGATTGATTGTTTGTTGATGATGGACTGTTGGTAGTTGAAACAATAAAAACAATAAAAAAAAAAGGGCTATAGGACGTGTGATCATCCTTGTATGGAATCTTGCGCCTCGCTTTTTGAACGCCTGACCTGAAAAAGCTTTAATGAATGATGGGGTACAATGTAGAGAGATTACTGCTATAATCCGGTGCCTGACATTTTATTGGTCAACCTGGGGAAGAAGCTGAGGATCGGCAACTCTGATTGGCTCTCTGGATTTTTATGCTACATTGAAAATTTCCACGGTCTGCGAAAAAAAATATATATACCTACTCTTTTTCTTTTCTTTTTTTTTTTTTTTATCATTTTTCCATTCTTTTTTCCAACAGTTCTTACATTATTTCAAACATATCTTTTTTTTTTGTTTTCTTACTTACATTACTGAACAATGTCATTTCTTCCCAAAACACCTATGAATCCTGAATATTATAATTTGGTTTTGCCTGGCATCACGTCCAAGACACGAGATACAGTGAACAAACTTCTCAAGGATAATCACGATACCCATCATATTTTCTTCAATGACAAGAAATTTCATAACCATCTCACTCATCATCTTCTAGCAGCTTATTCTTTTGGTGCCAACGAAGAACGACTTGAACAAATCTACAAGGAACATGCCAGCTATCAACGACCATTACCAGCTCTCTTGGACCAACCTTTGACGCGTGATAACTATCACGAACACCTGGGCGAAGCAAATGCTTATACTAGCTTTTTAAAGTTCTTTGAAACGGAGATTGAACAACATGGTATGATGGACACTATTCGACGATGGATCTGGTCTGGTGACATGGTAGCAAGACTTTTTGGTGGGTTATATCATCCTTTGATTCATCTTGGCTATGGTGTTGAATTTGATGTTCCTGGTCTAGTAGCAGAAGGTAAACTAATATCATCCCCTTTCTTGTACTCATCTTTTTTTTTTTTTTTTTTTTTTTAGGTTTAGCATTGGCAGCATGCACAGAAGCAAAACATAGTTCAGTGATCAGCGATAGTCCTCCTCTTGCTGATGCCATCACCAAGGTCTCTCCCATCTCAACGATTCCTGTACAACAACAAAACTCAAAAGATAGCGATAAGAATGTTTTACTTGATATTTTACAAGCGATTCGTCAAGATGCATCTTTCGATGATACTTTATGCAAAGAAGATGAGGATCCTTTTAAAACACTTTTTTCTCAAGCCTTTGTCGTGGATAAAATCAAGGGCTATGCGAATCAATGGAAACAAGGCAAATCGTGGACAACAAGACAAGATATCAGGTCTCGCTTGAAAGAATTATATACAACAGCGGTGGTTATGCATGGTGCGACTGGGTTCCTTCCTCATCAAGTACATCTTGACTTTGTTTTGATGCATGGTTTGACGTCTTCTTACTTTATACATATCTTGGTGCCTTACTTATCTGTGGAAGAAGCTGCGTCTTTATTACAAGCACATTGGTTTGTGACAGTGACCTTCTTTATCGTGGTTGGACGACCTGAGGTCAAGATGGATCATTTATTGGAGTATGTTTCGCCCAATTTCAAGAATGTGGACGCTCAACTTCCTCATCGACAATGGTCTCGCGTCTTGGAAGCAACTGTGGATGAATCGGATCATGTTATCAAGGCAATCCGTGCGTGTGCTCATGCCCAGATTATGTACAATGATGATCCTGATTGGTTTGATGATGCTCTTTATCTCAAGGCTGCGCAATTGACCTATGATTTACATGGAAAATGGACTTTTGGTGTTGGTTATGAGACTTGATTCATCCTCCCCACCTCTTTTTTTTTTTTTTATGTACCTTAGTTAGTTATGTTTTATTACTATTATTAGTTAGTTAGTTAGTTATATTGTGTAAAAAACCAATGCAAATAAATAGGAATTGTCTATCACAGATGACAAAAAAAAAAAAAAAAGAAAGTGGACTCTCGAAGATGAAAGATGGATGAACACTTTTTTTCTATGTTGATTTTACGCCATCATTATCATCTCTCAATGCATCAACTGAAAGATAACTGATTCATCTGCACTATGGGATAAATTCATCGTACTTCAATATTATCTATCATCACCTATTATTATCCATTGTCCATCAATAGATATCATACAGGCGTACAAAATTAGGAAGAAACGACTTTTTATCATACTCTAATTTTTCGCATTTGTAAAATACATTGGACAATAAAAATATCATTTTTTTTTTTTATTAAAAAATCAAAGGGATCCTTTTTTCGGAAAGAAGAGAGAATCAATCTATTTGTATACATATATATATATAAACGAGTCAGGGCATATTGTGCAGAGGATGAGTAAAAATAAAAAAAAAATAAAGATGATTCAAAATATATATGATTGTTTGTGAAGGAAGAGATATACATTAAAGAACAAAAAAAAAAAGAATATATATATATGAATCTATCTATTGCTTGGGTTCATCAAGTTCTTCGGGAATGAGACCTTCTTTGACCAATAAATCTTCCAAATCACCAGATTGATGCATATTCAACAAGATATCACAACCACCAACGAATTCACCATTGATATATACTTGAGGAATGGTAGGCCATTCAGAGTATTCCTTGATACCTTGTCTCAAATCATCATCCGCCAATACATTGAAGGTTTGTACATCTTTAAAGTCAACACCTTGAACTTGCATGATTTGAACAGCAGCTCTACTAAATCCACACTATCCCCATCATCGATGTTTATTATTCAAAAATAATAGAAAGAGACAATGAATATATTATACCAAGTTTTATGTTCTCAATAGAACTTACCATGGGTTCATCGGCAGTACCTTTCATGAACAAAACAATGGGTTTAGATTTGATATCCTATAACAAAAAATAAAAAAAAATAAGTACTATGAATTGTGTATGTCGATAATATTCTTTTTCTTACTTGATCCAACTTTGTACGAAGAGAATCAGATAACCAACGAGCCCACATGGGACTCGAACGAGTATTTGTCAAGGGACGAATCAAAGTAGACTATATTCATCAATAATAGAAAAAAAAAAAAGAGTTGTTTTTATCAATAAATGTATTATCAATGATGAAGTTTTTATTTTCATTTTATTGACTTACAGTACGAGTAGCAGCTCTGAAAAAGTTCATTGTTGTTAACAAAGTAAAAAGAAGAAGACAAAAAAAAAAAATTATGACAAATGGAAAAAAAGTGACCGACTCTTCAAACTTGATAAAATAAACACTATCCGAACTGTCCGATACGGAGAATGAATGATCCAATTTTTTTTTTTTTTTTTTTTTTTGACTATCATCACGCTTTTTGCTTTTTATATTTCTTTTGTTCCTTTTTCTTATTTTGGATACATATATGGAACTCACCTATAGTCAGTTATACAAACATAATGGTTATCAATGTCAAATATCACCTGATAATAAATATGTGGCCAATACCGTCGATACAACTGTAGTCATTCGCGATCATTCTCAAGATATGGTTGTTATGCACGTTTACGAAACCAACCATGTCATTGATTGGATGTCTTGGTCTCCTAATGCTCAATATATTGTCACCATGAATAAAGAACATTGTATTGCCAATATCTGGTCTATCAGTGATACTAATTGGAAAACAACCTTATCCGATCGACGATTTGGTATGCAACGTGGATGGTGGTCTCCTGATGGTTCAAGTATATTGATATCTTCAGATCTGGACGTGAGTTTTTTTTATTATTTTTTTATTATTTACAAAAAAAAAAAAAAAAAAAACGTTTATGTTTATTCTATTTCTTTTTTTTTTTAATAGTTGAAAATAACGATTTGGATGTTCTTGAAGAATAAAATCAAATATATCGAACATCCCAAATCTATTGATCAAGTTTGTGTACCAAGTCATGACGGGAAATATATGGCGATCGTGGAAAAGAAGGATGGCAAGGATTATATTGATATATTGGATGCAACATCATATGAATTATTACAGGTATATATACATGGATAAAAAAAAGAAACAAAATATTTAACTGGTTTTATGTCCTTTGTAGCAATTCCTTACCGAGACAACGGATGTGGCAAGTATTCAATGGTCCCCAGACAGTCAATTCATTATAGCATATGATAATTGTTTATACGTAAGCAGTGGGAAGGATAGAAAGATATAAGTTTTATTGACCTTGTTTTTTTTTTATTATTATTATTATTATTTAGTACAAGCTGTTGGTATATCGGTTTGATGGTTATTTAACCTATTCTTATTCTGCTTATGAACATGGTTTGGGTATTAAATGTATCTCTTGGCATGATGAATTGCTTGCTATTGGAAGTTATGATGAAAAGGTAAGAAAAAAGAGATCACTATATATGAAGATATACTTTATCTCAACCTCTCTTTTTTTTTTATCATTATTTCAGGTTCGATTGATCAACACTTGCAGTTGGCAATTGGTGACTGTATTATCTCATTCCAATGTGATCAAACCTAACAGCCAAAGTTCATTGGTAGGGAAAAAAAAAAGATAGTTTTGGATGGGATGGAATGAATTCTAAATATATTTATTATGATTTAGATGATATACGAAGAATATGACTTACCCAGTACAAAGGCACCTACTCTAGATACAAAAGTAGCATGTAAGTATCAAAACCATTAAAAAGGATCTGTTTATTCATCTTTTTTATTATTCTTGTTGTAGATCGAGTTCTTGCTAGACGACCTATTCAACTTCCAGTCCTTCGACCAGAATTCAATCGACATGATCCGAATATTGGTATTAGTTTTTGTCAATTTTGCGTAGATGGATCATTACTAGCAACAAAAGATGGTCAGTAAGACTCCGCCATCATGCAGTTTCATTCATCTTTTTTTTTTCTTTAGATACGATGCCGAATACATTATGGATATGGGATATTCGTCAATTACAAGTATGTCTTATTATATCACAAAAAAATCCTCTTCGACAAGTGGTTTGGAATCCAAAATATCCTCATGTCTTGGCCATGGCTTGTGGTGATGAAAATGTTTATATCTTATACCAAGAATCATCAACTCATTCAACACTATCTACTTCATTAAAGATTATACCCATTTCTGTCCCAACTAGTAAGTTGAAACAAAAAAAAAAAAAAAAAAGAAATGGATGAATCTTTAACTTTTTTTTTTCTGTTAGGCAAATTCTCAGTACGACATATCGAATGGAGTTCGGATGGTAGAACTTTACTATTATTAGATCATCATTTATATTGTTTAGCCTCGTTCTATTATCTGCATTGTCAATAAAGTTTATACTATATGTTTGATGTTTTATTATGAGTCATAACAGGATGATTGATGATTTTTTTTCTTTCTTTATTATCATACAAAAGTAAAAGAAGGGAGAAAATATATATATATATAGATATGTAAGACATGAATAAATAGAGTCTTACAAAGTCAAAATGAATATGATAAAAAAAAAAAAAAAAGAGGAGAAGGAAAAAATAAATATATATATAGATAGATAGATTGATAGACAGATAGATATGTATATACGACACGGACTAAGTATAAAATAAAAAAAAAAAAAAAGGATATCATTGATGAATAGGAGAAAGGGAAGTAACTACTAAGGAGTGAGAGAGAGGGAGAATATTGGGTCTACACTAAGATGAATAAAGTAGGTACAAAAAAAAAAAAAAAAAAAAAAAGGGATTGATACAATAATAAAAAGGACCATTATCAAGCAACAGGAGGAGAAGCTGGAGTAGTAACAGGAACACCACGACATACAGGACAAGAATTATGTGCTTCCACAAGCCAACGATCAACACATTCTACATGAAAGACATGACGACACTTGAGTACACGCACAGATTGTTTCGGGGTAAAATCATCCAAACACACTAGACATCGTTCTGTATCTTGTAACATGGTTCGCTTTGTTGTTTCGTCCGACCATAAATGAATAGGTAAAGTCGCATCAATAGCATGTTGTGTAGTCGTCACCGGACGAGCAGATCCCAAGACACTTGATAACCAAAGCAAATCTTCATATGTTGGATTGTCAGAGAGACGGGCCAAAGCAGGATGTTGTAAAAGTGGATGAGTGGATGTACTGTTGTTCGATGAAGTAGGAGATGGATAGTGATGATGCTGACCACTTAAGACATAAATTAACCAACGTCCACTTCCTGTTGATGATGATGATGAAGAACGAGTGGATGAAGCCGATGATGATGCTAACGATTCCCTTTGTTGCTGAGGCTGTGATTGTTGTTGTTGTTGTTGTTGTTGTTGTTGTTGAGGAAGTGATGTTGTGGATGGATGATGTTGGTTCTGTTGGGCATGAAGAGCTGTTTGTGAAGTATGATTGGTACGGTTGGATTGAATAGATATTGGCATAGATTGCAAAGTTGCTAAAGAAGAAGAGGTTGAAATGGCAGAATGAGGTCGACGTAAACGAGGGCCAGTTGGTAGATATGTGGGAATAGTTGGCATAGGTGGAGGAGCTGTCGAAGTAGTTGTACCATTGGAAGTAGGAGTAGTAGGAGTATTACTATTAGTAGTAGTAGTAGTCGTTGTTGCTGTTGTAGGAGGAGAAGAAGAATCCACTGCATTGGTACGATAACCAACAATAAATATAGGTAAAACAGTTTGTGGTGAAGCTCCATTCGTTGACCATTGTTCATCAGTTGAAGAGGAACGATCTTGTTGATGGTGGTGGTTGTGATGATGTTGCTGAGATCGAATTGGCATTTGCATATAACGGAAGAATGAAGTACTATCATGAACAAATATACCATTAGAGGAATTGTTGTTGTTGTTGTTGTTGTTAATGTCACCATGAGCAGAAGGTATTGATGACAAGACAGCGGTAGATATAATTTCAGAAATAATTTGTGAAATATCAGAAGCATTAGAGATGGCAGAAGTTGTGGAAGCGGCCGAACTATTGGACGGATGAGGATCAATATGAAGAAACGGTAATGGAGGAAGAGGACCAGTAGCAGCAGCTGCAGCATGAGTAGCAGCGACAGTAGCTCGACGTACAGATGAAGTCATAGAAGGAGCTACAGAAGTAACATTGTTAGGACTTGAGGTTCTTTGTCGACCAAAACGACGGTTGGGATGAGTATGAAGCCGACGAGAGATTCTACGAAAAAAAGACATTGGCCGACTGGAATTGATGGATGACGAGTGTAAAGTTCGAGTCGAAGCATTATCATGTCTGGCTGTAGTTGATGGTGTTTGACCCATAATGAAATGTACAAAAAAAAAAAAAAAGGATAGAGTGAGAGTGAGAAAGGGAATGAAAAAAAGAGAGAGATATATATATCTAATCTTTTGATATATATATTTATATAATAGATGGCTGTGTGTTGTGACTGTATGTAAAGTAGAAAGAGAAAAAGAAAAAAAAAAGAGATAAGTGAAAAGAGAAGAAAAAAGGAAAAAAAAAAAGGTCAGCCCGCTTTCAAAACTGAAAAAAAAAAAAAAAAACCTCCATCCCGTGTGACGGGGCAGCTCTTCTTTTTTTTTTTTTTCTCTCTCTATTCATCCTTTCATCTTCTTCCCCCATCAAACATTTTTGTTCAATTGTATTTCCCTATTTCTTGACTGTCCCCAAAAAGGCAATCTTTTTGAACCATTGACATCAAAAATAATTAACGTGTCCATGTTGGTCTCCAAACTAGCTAGCTTGTCGGAAATTCAAACCAGGTACGATGATGGATGATAATATGCAGTTAGACTTATGATAAAACTATTCACGTGTGTGATTTTAGTATAAATTGAGTCAAGCTTATTGATATTCTTGAGACATCATCAGTATGGTATAATCAACACAAATAAAGAAAACAAACATATATTCTAAATTAATAATTATATAAAGGGACTTTTGAAAATTAGACACTATCAATAACTATATATATATATATATATATATATATGAAGATAATCTTTATTGGTAAAAAAAAAAAATATGTGATTGATCAGGAATAAATAAATAAATAAATAAAAAACACTATGATACTACAGATAAAGAGAGATGATTTTCCGTGTCCACCATTGATACCAGATCATCACTATTGGCTTGTTGATGATGTTGTTGCTCTGGTTGCTGCTGTTGTTGTTGTTGTTGTACCAATAAGAGTTGTTGATTGAGTTCCATACAAGCATTTTCCCATCTTAATTTTTCTTCCCATATTTCCCGTAATTTTTTATAAGCTAATCCTGAAAGTACTTCAAAATGATCTCTTGTATCATTTAATGATGCTTGTAATCGTTGCCTATGTTTCTTTTCTTCAGCTAATTGTTTTTCCAATTGTTCCACCGTTGTATGTTGTTGTTGTTGTGTTGTTTCTTTTTCCAATGTCGTTGATGATTGTACATTTTGTTCCAAAATTGGAGAGGAATCATCATCAATAATAACAGGAATTGTCTGTACCTGAGCATGTCGTGCTTTTTTCGTTGATTTTTCATTTGTTGGAGAATATTCCTGCTGCTGAAATGAAACATCCAATGCCCGCACATGTTCTTCTACCAATGATTGTGCTACTATGTCGCTAGGTTTTTCAGTATCCGATAATCTGCATCTTTCCAAACGTTGTACAAGTCCAGCTTCAATCACATCCATCTTGCTCATGGTTGAAAGTAATGATTGTGTAAGTGTCCGTTGCTGATTATGATTATTATTATTGTTGGTGTTGTTCTTTGTTGTCATAACAAAAGGATATTGTTTCCAATTACTATGAGTAGTATGTCCACTTGCCATAGTGGATAATGTGGTTGTAGTATCTTGTCGTATCAATGATCGTCCTACCATGCGTCCTGTTGTACCCCCCATTCCACTGAGTTGACTCCTGATACTAGCTGAATGTCGAAGTGATCCACTATATAAACTCGAATCTCGTTTCTTGTGTTGACCCATTTGAGGTAACATTGGTGAAGAAGGATGATCACCTCGAGGTATAAAATCACTACCAGACGAATATTGCTGTTGTTGTTGTTGCTGTGATGGTGTTGGTGGCACTTTGGGAACAATTTCAATATAATTCTTTCGATGTACTGTACTAGGAGCACTTTGTATACTTGAAAAGGTGGACATTGATGCTGGATTTGTAAGAGTAGTGGTACTGGAGACTATGGACGAGTCGACAAAATCGTTGCTTTCATTACGACTGATCAAAGACCTTTTACTTTTTCGAAGTTTGAAAAAGTTGGTGGAAGAAGGTTCTGTAGGTGGTGAATTTGAGGAAGAAGCCGTTAATGCTTGTTGTTGGTGTTGGTGTGAGTTTCGTTGAAATTCTTCAGGACTAGTGGTAGATAAGAATTCAGCCAAAGCTTGAGTACCAGTTGTCTTCTTTTTACGGGAGTTAGATGCACTAAGTTCGGCAATCTCGTCGTCAACTTCGTCATCTTCATAATAGCTCATAATCCTTGCATCTTTGGGTTCATAGGCATTTTTATGTGGCATGATATATAATATATATATAGAGAAGAAGAAAAATACAACAAAAAAAAACAGAAAGAAGAAAAAAAAAAAAGAAAGAAAGAAGGGAGACTAATAGGAATACCTGAACATTAGAAAAATAAGGGGTTTAAAAAAAAAAAAAAAAAAAAAAAAAAAAAGAGTCAAAATCATTTCGAACACAGTTTCAACCAAGCTGCATTGCCGTTTTGTATCACAAGTTTTGTTTTTTTTTTCTTTCTTTTACCAAATCAGGGGTAATTTTTTTTTTTATTTAAAAAGGAGAGTTATTCCAAGACAATAATTACACACACATATATATACAAACTACTATTCCTAAATGACAAATATAAAAGGAGATAATGTCGATCCAAAATTCTGTTTTTCTTTTTTTCCTTTTATTTCAAATTGACAGTCAAAAAAAAAAAAAGATCAATCATCTCCACCTTCTTCTAACCATTTTGCATAACGTTCCAATCTTGCTTTTTCTGCTTCATCATCTTCTTCTGTAGTTGTACCACCACTCTTGAGATATTTAGTTTTTCCATCATAGAGTTCAGCACTGATTTGTCTTCCAGCAAAATATCTATTGTTCATCAACTAGTATATAAAAAGGAGTTTCTTTAGACAAGATATTCTTCACCATAAGAAAAAAAAAAGAGATTATTCTTGATTATTTTACCAGAATACATGCATTGGCAGATTTTTGTTCCATAAACCTTACTGAGATGACACCACCAGGAGATTTCTAGGATAAAAAAAAATAATGATAGATAAATATATTTATTATTTTTTTGTCTTTTTTGTTAAATACTTACATCATATAATATAACATTGGTCACTTCACCTAATTTTTCACATTCTTCACGTACATCTTGTTTCAATTCCAATAATAAAGTTGGATCATCCTATCAAAAAAAAAAATCAGAATCAATCAAAAACAACAAAAAGAATACTTACATCTAATTCTTGTTGTGTATACATATTTTTCAAAATAACAATTTTGGAGAATTTTTCACTTTTCTTTCCTGCTTCTTCTTCTACCCAATCTAATTTTCTAAAAAAAAATAATCAATTTCCTAATAAATCATCAGTATGAATGTATATTACCTATTCAGTTGATGAAGTTTCTTTTTAATCTTATTCTTTGGAGGTTGTTGTGGTTTCTTCTTTTCAGATGGATCCTTTTCTTTAAATACAGCCTAATATTGATAGAATGAGTAAATAATAAAATATATAATAATAATAATAACTTACAGGTTGTACATTAATCTTTGTAGATTTTTCACCAGGACGAAGTTCTGAATCATCTAACAAGTTTATGGCCAAAGATATGGATTCTTCCTTGAAATAAGTTACTAAAGCATCACCTTTGGATATTCCATGATCATCACGATAAATCTTGATTTTTGGTTCACCTACGACAAAGAAAGATATATATATATATATATATATATATATTCAGATATCATTATAATATATAATATAAAACTATTTACCAGTTTCTAAATCTTCCATAATAACACCACATTTACTAAATACTTGCTTCAGTTCATCAATAGTAACATCAGGTGGAACACCAGTAACATAAACTGAAGTATTTATCTTTTTAGTAGGTTCACGTTTTGGTTTTTTATTATTATTATTCTCTTCGCCCTATTAAAAAAAGAAACACATTTAGATCCAACTTTTATTTTTTAATGTCTATTTTTTACCTCTGTATACGTATAAACCCTTTTCTTTTTTTCTTGTGTTTTGACTACAGGTTCCTATTCATAATTTAATTATAAGCCCCAACTTTTATAAATTTAAATATAACTTACCTGTTCATCGACACCTTCAACAGCATAAGCAGATTGTTGTTTAGCTACTAATTTTTCATCGTACTACAAAATAATAGATTAGTTCAAAAAAGATCTCTATTTTATTCCTTATTATTGAGGTTACCATAGGAAACCACGCGTTCATATTTTCATCGTATTCATAAGAAACTTCATCTTCACCAACGAAGGACCATTTACCAGTTTGTTCATTAAATGTCATTCGTGGATCTGAAGCAAAGTCAGGTTTTTCTGGTTTTGATTCCATGATTAAAAAAAAAAAAAAAGTATTTTGAAAGAAAAGAAAAGTGTGAAATTTTTTTTTTCAAGCTGTTTACACACTTTACACTTTATTTTTTGATAGTCCGATCAATTTGTTATTTGTGATCATTATTATGCTCGATTTCTTGCAGGTAACCTTTTTATTTTATTATATGAGATATGAATTCTATATACTATTTTATGACATATAATGATTGGATGATTGATTTAATTTAATAGAATAATCATCATTATTTGATAGTTTCAATGTGATTGGAGATAAAAAACAATATAACAGAGACTTTTTTTTTATTTTCTCCTTTCGTTTTCCTTTCTTTTTTCTACAAAACACAAAAAAAAAAAATCATTTGCTTCTTTTTGGCTGCTTCCTTGTTGGTGTCTTCTTCTTTCCGTTCGCCTGGTCACACGTGACAGAATATTGATTCTTGTTTCCCCCGTTTTCCTCGTTGTTCTTGGTCTTCTTGTGCCTCTGGTTGTTTTTCCTTGTGTCTCTCTCTCTTTGTTGCTTCTTGGGTATCCTTTTTTTTAGTGCACATATACAAATAATATTTAGTTGATCATGATACTAACCATTTTTCCATTTCTTCTTTTCAAACCACCGAAATGGATATATTTTATATGAAAAAGGAAGATAATCATATATATTTCTCTCTTTCTTTCTTTCTTTCTTTTTGTTTTAGTAATATTCAATAAATATTATACTTAATTTTTTTGAATAACAAACACACCAATCGTTTGCATGTCCCATCACGTTGTTCTTTATTCAAACACCGATTAACTTTTTTTTTTACTTCATGCTCTCCTTTTTTCTTTTCTATCTCTTTTCTTTTTGATTACTTTTTTTTTTTTTACATATATACAAGCCCAGTTTTATTTTTATCTTATCACTTTCTTATTATTTTGTTATTTGGTGTATCTATTTTTTTTTAAAAAAAAGGTAAAAGAAAAAGAAAACACACCAAAACTACAATTAGAATATCAATGAATATTGTTTTCTTTTTTTATCTCATATCTTCGTGAGAATAACTAAGAAAATAGTTTCTTTTTAAAACTTACTTGATATTTATTTTATTCTTTTGTTAGAACAAAACAAAAAAAAAAACTTTTTTTTTATCACTCTTCTTTTTTTTTTCTTTTGTTGAATATTACTTTATTTGGTCAAGATATGATAGGACAAGAACAAGAAGAAGAAATGACAACAGCAATATCTAGTAATAATCAACATCATACATATCCTTTGGATGAAGATTCTGATATGGGTAGTTCTTTTGATGATGCAGAAGATCAACAAATGGAATATTGGTTACAACGATGTTCTATTTGTTTTGATGCACCTTTAGACTTTTGCCTTGAATACTGCCGGGATCAATATTGCATGGATTGTTTTGAAAGGTAATAATATAAAAGAAAAGGATAATTTGAATTGATGATTATTTATAATTATATGTAGATATGTTACTGAAGTAGTAATGTCATCATGGGGTCTTAGTGTGACGAAATTAAAATGTCCTGTTTGTCAAGAACATATTCCTCAGGATGAATGGAGTCAATTTGTACCAAAAAGTGTAGTAGACCATTATAATCGATTCAATCAACCTTACCGAAGTTTTACAAGGTGTTGTCCTCATTGTGAAAAAGAAGCAAAACCATGTGATCATACATTGAACAAGTTGGATGATATCACGTAAGAAACAAATTTTTAGAAGGAAAAAAAAGAATAGTATATATATATATATATATTTATTTTTATTTTGTTTATTAATAGTTATATGCGACGTATTCATGATATGGTGGCATCTTTGGCACTACAAGATTGTAATGGATATGATAAAGAAAATGATTATCATCATCATCAAGAGTTACATGAATCACTCAAGTCCTTACTACCACTTTTAGAAGGTGATTGTCCTTCATCTACATTATTGGACGTGTATCGATATACTATGAATTTATTAGTAAATTATGGAAAATATCATGGAACATTTGTCAACAAATCAACATTATCATCACCCTATTACGCTATATCCTATATGTTTACATTGTTAGACCTGGGTCCCGAAATTTGGAAACAATTACAATTCTTACATATCTCTTATTTTCCAAACACAACTTGGTAAGTGTTGATTCTATTTTAATGATTATCATTAACTTGATCCTTCCTTTTTTTTTTTTTTTTGTTATAATAGCGAAAGTTGTTTAACAGAATTCTGTTTACAATGTGGTTATACTATTCATGAAAAATTGACTTGTGAAGAAAATATGAAACATTTGGTTGAATCAGCTCCTTCCAAAGATCATGATACAGTGGTTACAGTCCAGTGGCATTTGAAAAATAGGTAAAAATGAAATATTATTATTATTATTATTATTTGATGAATTTTATCTTTATTCTTTATATTTATATAGTCGAAGGTGTCCAAATTGTTCAATCATGATCAATAGGGATGAAGGATGTAATAAAGTAGATTGCTCATTATGTGGGTTTTGTTTCTGTTGGGCATGTCGATCCCCTTGGTCGGAGGTATTTATAACAAAATAAACATTATGTTACTGAACTCTCTTTTTTTTTGTGTTACTCTTTCTTTTTTTTTCGGATTAGAAATGTGGATTTTATCATTGTGTGATGACAGAAGGAACTGAGGATAATGACATTTCAAATAACAAACTCATGATAGAAGAAGTAAAGGTAAAATAGAAAAAAAAAAGCTTATAAAAAGGGAAAAAAAATGTTTTTTATATATATTCACTCATTTTTTTTTTCTTTGATGGTCATAGACAGAATTAGGTGTACCTAATATATCCTCCATTCAAGCACGGTTATTCTCTAACCCAGAAACTTTAGATTGAACAAATCTTGTACCATATTCATCTCAATCTCAAGATCCTCCCACAAATTTTAATTGATTTTAATATAGTTAGCATTATATTTTCCCTCTCTTTTTTTTTATGATTTATTTACTTCTTTTTTATATACATTGTTATCCAATAAAACCTTGTATCAATGAATAACATTTCTCGAGTTTTCTTTATTTTTTCAACCACCGAAATAAATGTTGTGCAACAGTGCATCCTTATGCAATGTAAAATAGTCTGTAGATGCTCGTGTTCGAAATGATCAGTGCGGATGACTTCAAAAAATGCTACTTTTTTCTTTGACAAAGAGAAATTCCAAAGTCAGACTGTAGTTTTGCCCATGGTTTTTTTTTGAAGCTCAATTTTTTTTTCGGATTCTTTTTTTTTTTTTTTCATTTTCTCTTTCTTAGTTTAGTCTCTCTTCTTGCCATTCCTTATACCTTTTTTTTTTCTGTGTGTATTTGTCTTTTACATAATTTATAGTCATGTACTCCAGTACTAAAGCAATTCAACTGGCCAAAGACTTGGATAATGCAAGAAGTAAAGGACACTGGCAAACTATATCCGAGCTGGCTCGACGATATAAAAAATATTCAAACGACTCGGGTAAACCTTGAAAATAATGATAAAAAAAAAAAACAAGAAATAATGCTTTTTTACTTTTATTTAGTATTAGAAAATATAGCCATAGCAGAAGCGAATTTACAGTTGCTGGTCAATAATAATTGTACTCCTACTACCTACAAGATGTATAGCAACGATGCCCCAGGTCATATCACTTGTCGACCCTCTCTACAACCCGACCAAATTAAACCTTTTCTTTCACAACTCAACGCGGCTATTCATTCAAAATCTACAACAAACTTGGATAATACTCAAAATCAAGTAAGTTTTACTATTCTTTTCTTTTCTTTTTTTTTTTGGACTGACCATTGTTTCTTTCATTCATCACAATAGTTTGCAAAGATTATCAAGGCCCGGTGTTATTTTGAATGTGGCAACTATGAAACTACATTATCTGTATTGAATGACTTGTCATTAAATACTAGAACTCAACTATCTATAGGATATGGGTCAACTTTATGCTTACAAGCGGCAATCATGGAAGGTAAGAAAATTTCCTTCTATATATATGTATCTTTCTTCTTCTTCTTACTGACATCATTATTTTATTTTATTTTATTTTTCTATTTTGATGATTATACTCGATATTTTCTTCTATAGCCATCTCACTGGAACTAACTGGAAGTACTGATAAAGCTGTGACGGCATATCAAACAATAGTGGATATGATCAATACTACTGTAGAAATTACGGATCGAACACTTGTGGATTGGTCTGAAGAAGGTCTTTATCGTGGCTCTCTCTTTTTGCTGGGTCATAGGTAAGTTGATAAAAAGAATGCGAATAGAAAAAATGATTTATATCGTCAATTTAACATTCCCATTTTATTTTCGGTTCAGGAACATGGACAATGTAACAATAACAGGCATACACGAAATCTTACGTACTTATCAAAAAATCACCTCATCACAACCTATACATTGGAGAACACATAAACGTGCCGTGATTACTAGATACTCATTGGATTATATATCATCTTCTTATCGAGAAAATCAGTATTGTCCCCCACCACCTACCGATCCCTCTGTTGAAATGGATGAGTAAGTGATTCTATATCAAACGAAAAAAAAGGAAAAAACTTGAAAATAATAAACATTATTGTACATGTTTTTATTTTATAGTCGTTCTTACAAGGCTTATGAAAAGGAAATGTTTATTGTCGAACTGAGTCATCTACATACAATTTACGAACGAATCGTTTATTCTTTGGTGTCTTTTCCACATTCTGGTGATAGTAATCCTATGATTTATGAAATGGTGGACCGACTAGCTGATGATATGGAATTGATTGATGATTCTCCTGTGGAATTACGAAATTATATTGAAGTAAGGATGATATATAAAAAAAAAAAAATGTGGAGAATATGACTAATTATATATATATTATTATTATAGATGTTGAATCGTGCCACTCAACGAACATTCAATTCATCAAGGATTACACGACATTTATTTCATGCTCTTGTACGATTGGGTGATTTCAAAGAAGCAGAACATGCACTTACGTCTTATTTGTACTTGGTTGGACTTCAATCGCAAGTGACAAGGGAAACCAAGGATTGGGGAGATGCCATTACTATTGATAAACATGGACGTGCATCAACAATACCATTTATGAATGAATCTCTTTTAAAACAACTAGCTGAAGATGCTTTATCGGAATCTATGCTATACACGGACAAGAGGTACGACCATGTCAAATCACAATTAGAACAACCTGATGCTCCTATCAATGCAAGAAGACCTAGCACTATAGCATCTAGACGAACAGATGACAAGGAATCTGTGGAATCTATAGTGAACGTATTGATTGCCGGTGTTCGGATGTATTGCAAATATCTAAGAAAAGGAACTGAAGCCGTGGAATTGGCGGAATTGGCGAAAATTGTACTTGAAGTCACTGGTGCCAACAATATCATTGGATCTAGACTTGGTGGAATTGTCTATCGATATCTCGGTGTTGCTTATGGACTCATGGCTAGTGACAGTAAGTATAAATAAGAAAAAAAAAAAAAAAGAAAATCGTCCATACACAAACAGTTACTTATTTTGTTTTCTTTAAAAAATGAAACAACAGCCACAGATCCAGAAATACGACCTACATATCATGAACTGGCAAAAAAGTATCTTCAACAATCAATTACTTTGGATGATAAAGCTTGGGAAACACACTATCAGCTTGCAAAACAATTGGCGGAAATGCGTGATATCACAGATGCTTTTCAATCAGTGGCCAAATCATTAGAAATCAATCCTAATCACCTTCCTTCATGGCATTTACTGGTTCTCCTTTATTCATGTCCAAAACAAGATGATGTATTCAAGGCTCTCAAAGTGTGTGAATTAGGATTGGATGAAGCAAAGTCTCTACAATTGGAATGGGCTGACGATAGTGAAGGTTACGAACAACAATTACTTCTCAAATTGACACATATGCTTTTAGTAGAAATAGCTCAAGGTACAGAAGCAGCTTTGGTTTGTCAAGAGGAAGTCTTCTCAATGTATGGCAAACTAACAATGATGGATCCTGAAATGACAAGCAGTGGTAGTGATACTGATGGTGGTGTAGGAGGATCTGATAGTTTTACATCTCGACGGGAATTGGTAGTATCCGGCTCTTTGGGTAATATCTGTGATACTGGAAATACAACAAATAATCTTTCACAACCAACAGGAGGAGAGGCATCACTTACAGTACCAACAGAACAACCAGTCTCCTCTTCTTCCAATGGTATAACTACAATCAATTCATCATTATCATCAACATCAATGCAACAACCATTGAAATCAACAGTCAATGCAACACGAACAAGTGATCCTAGTGGACAGTCTAGTATGCCTTCGGAAAAAACAAATTCTCATCAAAATATTAGCAATGGTAGAAAAGCATTGGTTGGATATCCTGTATCATTATCAGTAGATCAAGATCAAGAAAAGCAAAAACGACATAGTCTACGGAACATATTACGAAAAAAGAAAAAAAATCAATTCAATTATCATGTATCTTATTCCGCTAATGATGGTAATACCAAAAAAAAAAAAAAAAAAAAAAAGAAATGTGATTTTTTTTTTTATATATATTAGACTAACTGGTATCTTTTATATAAAATAGTATCAAAGAAAAAAGAATCATTAACATCATTTCATAGCGTTTCAACCTCTTTGCCAAGTAATCAATCCATATTTCAATCAACAATTCCAAGAAAACCACAATGGACAAAATTACGTCGGCATCAAATTCAACATATCTTATGTCTTCTTTGGATGACATCAGCTGGAACATTTTTAAGACAAGGGCGATTGGATGAAGCATTAAAGGCGGTGGAAGAAGCAGAAAAGGTGAATTGGACAAGTGAACCTCATGTTTGGTGTCTCCTTGGTCAAGTCCGATTGGGCCAATCACGTCAAGAAGAAGCAATTGAGGCGTTCCAAAAAGGTTTGGTGGCGGATCCAAATGATACTTTATGTAGATTGTGGCTAGCCAAGACATTTATGGAAATGGGTGACTTGGTAGTATCTGAAGGAATATTGAATAATCTTACAAGAGGAAAAGGTTGGAATCATCCTGAAGCTTGGTAAGAATATATATATATATAATTATTATTATTTCATTGACTTCTTTTTTTTTTTTTTTTTGTTAGGTATCATCTTGGAGATTTATATAATAAGACGAATCGAATGGAAAGAGCTAAAAATTGTTTATTTTACGCATTAGAATTAGAAGATACAGAACCTATTCAACCTTTCTCCATTTTACCCCGATGTATTTAGTTATTCTATTCATCTCCTCCTATCTCTGAACATTAATAAAAAAAAAAAAAAACTATCCAAATTAGGAACAAAGATGTATTATGTATTGTGTTACTTTGAATTTATTGTTGTACGAAAAACCTATTTTTATCTTGTTGTAATTTTAATTAACTGTATAGTTTACACATGGATATCAATGATTTTCCCTTTTCTATCATCCGAAAATAATATTAAGTTACTTACAAGAATCAATAGTAAATTGATCGTCATTGAATAAAAAAAAAAAAAAAAAAAAAGAAATCTTCAACAGAAAAAAAAAAAAAAAAAGGAAAAGGAAAAGATCTGTAATTTTAAGTTTTTTTTTTTTTCAGTCTAAAGCAGTAAATGGTAAAGACTAGATAGAAAAAAAAATTTCAAAACTCAAAAAGTGAGTAATGATACTCTCTCAGGTTCATACAACTAACAACAACAACAACAACGATGATATTACCATACCTTATATGGCCTTAAAACTCCTTTTTTTGATGGAATGATCGGGATACTGAATTTAGTGACCGAGTGTGTTCCCTTTGAAGGATATTCAAAAAAAAAAAAATATGTTCTTTCGATATCCGCAAAGGTCTACTTATAATAACTTTTCTCTTTCTTTTTTTTTTTTTTTTTTTTTTTTATTTTTCTTTGTTTTTTTTTTTTCTTTCTCTTCATATTTCATCTCCTTTCCTTTCTTTTTTTTTTTTTTTTTTTTCTTTTTCTCTTTTTGTATTTTTAACCATGCCACCACCACCTCATACACTTTCCTTATCTACTCATCATTCTTCTCCTTCCACTCACTTTAGAAGAGGTTCACTCACAACTGTCATTACTACAACACAAAAATCACAACGATTACCTTTGAATACTTCTCCTTTTTCCAAATATGATAAAAAATGGCGTTGGTGGCATTATTTATCTATTGTCATCTTGTCTATTGGTTTATTAGAATCTTTTGCCCTGACTCTTGGTTATCACTTTTTACAAGGTCAACCTTCCCCTATACGTATTGGTAAAAATAGAAACCCCTACTTTTTATTTTCTTTTATATTCATCATTCTCTTTTTTTTTTTTTTTTTTTTTTTTAAATAGCTGTTCGACAATATCCTTCTTTACCTTATCAACATTTTAACACATCTGCTTTGTCAACAAAATCATTATTACAAAAAGGAACAACAGTTTATCATGTTACAAAAGAATTTGGACCAGCAACTATGGGTGGTATGGGTTCAGTGGTTACATCTTTGGTGGCTGCTCAACAACGGTCTGGGAATACTGAAGTCGCTGTGGTCATGCCTTATTATTCTTTTCTCAAAAACAAGTTTGATATTGATCGTGTGGTAGATCTTGTTATTGATCTTCGAGACAAACAAGGTAAACTGGTACCTATTGAATTTCGTGTATGGAAAATGATGCATGTCTTCAACCCACCACCTCCACAAGCCAACATCACTACATATGCTATGATCGACGGTGTCAATACGACTATCATCACTCCTCCTCCTCCTGTGATTATTCCACATACTGAACGCGTCCCTGTCTATTTAATTGGTCCTGGTAATCGGTCTCCCTTTAGTCAAGCCTTCCGATGTCGTAATCCATTACATATCTACTCATCACCGGCTGGTTTACCTCAAGAATGGAGAGATCAATACTTTGCCAAGGCAGCATCTCAATTCCTTACTCATCAAGCCACGGCTATTGATGAAGAATCCTTGTTTGCTCCTCTTTTACGCTCTGCTCCCCATGTCGATGTCATTCACCTTCACGGCGCCACCAATGCTTATATTGCTAAATTCCTTGACGATAGACGAATCAACAATGAACTTGGTCCTACTCCTCCATCGATTGTCTATACCATGCATGATTATCTTGATGAACTTCAATACACAAACACAGTGGGAAATGTGAAAAAGTTTTTAGATGTTTCGGATATTGCTTTGAAGGATACTAGTTATGTTTATGGTGATCGTATGTTTATGTCAAGTTTGGGAATTGATCGTGCAGATATCGTCACTTTTGTTAGTCGAACGATGGCCTCTGCTATTGTGGAAGGGACCCTGGATTTTTATCTTAAGGAATTGGTCATGGATCATTTACTACTCAAGGCTCAACAACGTCGATTCTTTGGTATCAGCAATGGTTTAGATTTTTCTACTATTCATCCTTTCACCAATGATAAATTGATGACTCGAAAACTCAACTATCCTGAATTTGCTTGGAAACTCTTAGATGAACAACAAACAACAACAACAACAACAACAAAAAGAGTATGGCAAATGAGTGCAGTATCTAGTGATTTTGTAGCTACAGCAAAAGATAAATCCAAACGATTCTTAGTACGACGCAAGTTATTATCAGAAGAAGAAGCAAAACGACCTTTGGTACTTTACATTGGTAGATTTCAATACAACAAGGGTTTGGAATGGTTTGAACAAGCAACGGAACATTTTGTGGCCAATAATATGACATTCATCATCCTTGGTCAAGAAAACAACTATCCTTTTAGTAAACTGGAATCCCTGGCAGCCAAATATCCAGAACATGTACATATCCTCTCGACACCAAAACAACATCGTCAATGGTCCATCTTTTGTCGAGCCGCTGCTGATTTTGTATTTGTGCCCAGTCAAACAGAAAGTTTTGGTCTTGTTGCTGCTGAAGGATTGATGTTTGGTGCATCTGTGATTTCCACCGGTGTAGGTGGTTTACAAGAATTTCTTCATGATCGTCCTGAAACCAAAATGATGGAAGAAGAAAATGTGCCCATGTATCCTCAACCTCGTGATATCCGATTGGTGCGTGATAAAAAGACAAAGGTGCCTACAGTGACCAGTGGTGAACGATACAATGCTTATTTATTCCATGACAGTGAAGGACTTGGCAAGGCTATTAGAGATTGTAATTTGGATTATCGACGTTTGATGGCCAGTAAAGCATTACGTGAAGAATACAATCTACGCATGATCTCTAGTGCTATGGCGTTGGGTTGGGATCGACAAGGAAAGGGTCCTATGCATGAATATCAACATGTTTATGCCTTGGCCTTACATCATCGCTCTTTACCGGAACTCTCAAGACATGAAATGGAGGAAGAACAATCTCTTTTACGGCGTCTTTATCAAGCTGAAACTTCCCTGTAGATCTTTTTTTTTTTTTTTTTTTTTTTTTTTAGTATTATTATTTTTTGGACATGCATTTATCTATCATTCATTCATTTTGTATTATTTCCTCTATACTCCCTCTCTATTTTTTTTTTTTATATTCTTATTCTTTTTTTTTATTATTATTATTATTTTATGAATACAATACCTCCATAGTCTACTTCTGCAGGTCAGACTTGATCCATCATTAAATAAAAAAATCAAATACATCATGTTGTCGGTCTTTTTTTGGATTGCACGTGCTACTTCAAACCAATACATTTCTTAAAAAAAAAAAAATAACGACTATTTATTTATTGATCCTATTTATAAATATGTACATGATAAGACACTAACTAACATCTAAACTAAAAAAAAAAAAAAAAAAAAAAAAAAAAAAAAAAAAACATCCAAAAAGTGGTTCAAGAGAACATCTATCAAAAAAAAAAAAAAAATTAAGGAAGAAAAAAATTAAAAAAGAAAAAGATATCATCAAGGTCTCAAGTTCAAAAAAAAAAAAATACTTACATAGGGATTAGACCAAGAAGACTGATATGGATCATGTTGTTGCAGTTGTTGATGAAAATCATTCAATGATAAAACGTCATTATTATTATTGTTGTTGTTGTTGTTGTTGTTGTTGTTGTTGTTGTTGGCGATGGTTGTTGATGATGGTTGCGCTGATGAGAAAGAAGGTTGACTGTGTGGCATGCCGTACCTTTCGAAATTGTCGTCCAAAAGTCCATTGTGGAAACCTATCAATGTGGAATCTGGATTATACTGTTGTTGCTGTTGTTGTTGTTGTTGTTGTTGTTGTTGTTGTTGTTGTTGCTGTTGAGATGATGCCGAGATCATATCCAAAGGAGCAGTTTGAATACACTCAGCTGATTGCATTTGATATTGGTAAGGATGCTGTTGAGGAGTCATCATTGTTGAAGCATTGTTGTTGTTGTTGTTGTTGTAATAATTGGTAGGAAGCTGAGTAGATGTTTCAGTTTGATGTAACAGTGATGGATCATATACATCCAAAGGCCGTGCATGTGCGGAAGATGAAATCGATGACGATACAGATGCTGCTGATGGCGATGATGATGATAAAGGGGATGATACAGCACGATGCATTGGTTGATCAAGAGATGTCATACCTTCTGTCGATTCTATTGTCGTGTTTTCTTTGTTGTCAATCATCATGGATTTGAGCTTTCTCCAACGTAGACTTGTTCTTTCCAAAGTATAATCAATTGTTAAAAACCAATATTTTTCAAAGAAAATAGCCGGCAGTCTATAAAATAAAAATAAAAAAATAATTAACGAAATAGAAAAAAAAAAAATCTCAACACTTACTCCCAATTGGCTGATACAGAAGGATCTCCACCATGAAAAACAGCTTCATTCACCAAAAGTCGTAAACAATCATCCAAATCAAATTGATCTCGGAAGAGAATCATTCGATCACGCATATGAACTGTTGGAAGTAAATCGATTCTTGAGTCATGTGGTACAGTCAGCTATAAATAATAATATTAAAAAAAAAGTATTTGACATTTTATTCATTGTTTATTTCGTACCTGAAGTAGAGTTGGTTTGACAGCATAGGAAGGAGTCTTTTCACGAAGAAATGCAGATTGAAGTCGTAAACGAAGTCGTAAAGTTTGAATGGCGGCCATGTTATTAGCAACCACATCCTTTCTGAGCATGATTGGTTCAGGAATATCCGTTTCCATAGTGTCAGTATTATTGTTGTTATTGTCCATGTCATCTAATGTAGAAGAACTAACAGGAGAGGTAGTTTCTTTTTCATTCGTTTGTTGAGCTGCAGGATGACCAGGAGGAAGGTAAATGTCAGAAGTAGAAGGTGCTGTAGTGTTGTTGTTATCTTGAATCGTATCGTCATTGGTTGCAGCAGGTGAAGAACTACGACGAATGATATCCAAATAAGTGGCTATAGATGCTGGAGCTGATTCAGACATGATTTCAAGAGACTTTTCATCAACGTAAGGTGTATGTCTTGGAATTCGAAGTTTGTTCTTGAAGCAGACCAGTTGAAGTGATAAAACAATACCTTTCAAATACCAGTTTTCACATTTCAATATATCGTTTTCCTTGGCAAGAGTTTGACTTTTGTTGTAATATAGATTTCTTTCTTGTAATAATCGTTTTGTATCCCCTTCTAATTCTTTCATATGTCGTTCCTTTCTTTCTCTGAATGCTTTTTGAGCTGCTCTATTTTGTGCTTTTCGAAGAGCTGGTGAAGCTGGATTGGGTTTCCTTCCAGGTTTCTTTTTGATTTTTCCAGTTGCAGATATATAAGTTGTTGTTGTTGTTAATGGTGGATCCATTTCACTCACGTTATCCATTTTATATTAGAAAAAAAAAAAAAAAAAAAAAAAAAAAGAAGAGAAAAAAAGAAATGTTAAGATTCAAATTCAGGTCTTGGCCTCTGTATGAAATTTTTGATTTCTTTTTAATTTGTATAATTGCTGCAGCCAATCACTTAACGCACTTTTCAATTTGAATAACAATATATATGTAAATAATAATAATAATAATATAGAGTAATCTGGCAACCTTTTTTCTTTTGTATCATATATAATAAATAATATATATCATATATACTTAATCAGTCGACATGAAGGGAGTTTGAAGGTCTTGGCTCAATCACTTATTATTCCTTTTTAAGGCAGTTTTAATTTATTATTATTCTGATTACTTCTTTATAGATTTTGGTTATAAGAATTTCTTTTGCAATAGATCAAATGTTAAAATAAAAAATATTTATATCAAATAATAGTGTAAATTATTATCATCATCAAGGCAAGTTTGTCTGAGATTTAATTAATATCACACAAAAAAGGGAACTTCCAAGTATATATATTTTTTTTCTTTTCTTTTCTTTCTTTCTTTATTTCTTTCTTTTTGTGTGTTTTGACAACAAAAAGTCTATTTTTATTTACAAGCATACTATCCAATTTTATATAAAATGACACACTCTTTTATCACTTCCCATTTTTCTTTCTATCCTTTTGCCAATGCAAACAACTTGGATTCAAATCTGTATTTTACTATGTCATCTCACTTTTGCCTTATCAGCCAAAGGACGTCATATACAATATTATGAATTCAACATTACATCTCAATCCCTCAATGCTGATTGTTCCAACTATACTGAAACTAGGACATTACTAGTTAACAACAAGATGCCTGGGCCTACTATCACAGCAACGGTGGGACAACGCATAAAGGTTTTAGTACGCAACATGCTTCCACCTTCAACAAAAGCAGATCCAAAAGTAATTGAATATGGTGGTGGTAATACTAATCTTGTAACTATTCATTATCATGGTATTCGACAATATGGTTCCAATCAAGCTGATGGTGTCCCCTTTCTCACTCAAGATCCTATTCCTCCTTGTGGTCAGTTTTTGCATGATTTTGTATTGGATTCATCAGGTACTTATTTTTATCATGCTCATGTTGGTTTACAAGAAAGTTCTGTATTCGGTGCTATTGTTGTCTATGAATCTGATGCATCCAATCCCTCTTATCACTCATCATCTCGGTACAATCAATCAACATCTTCTTCTTCTTCATTGACAATCAAAGGTATCAACGGGTCACCCGATCTCACTTATCATGATGATCGTGTCGTTGTCCTCAGTGAATGGTTTCATCAAGATCGACAAGCCTTGGAATCCTACCTTTTGGGTCCAAACTTTACTCTGATACCTGAAGCAGATAGTGTACTGGTGAATGGACAGACCATCAACAATGAAAGATCCATCGTGTCAACAAATACTTTTCCTTGCCGTGGTTATTCTGTCATCAATGTGCAAAAAAACAAGACCTATCGATTTCGCGTGATTGGGGCATCTACTTTTCGTACCTTTGGTTTTGCAATTGCAGATCATCGACTACAGATCATTGAAGCCGATGGTGGTTTGATTGAACCTTATGAAACGGATTATTTGGAAGTCTCACCTGGTCAACGTTATTCTGTACTTGTACATATGAATCAACCCATCAAGGATTATTCTATTGGAACCATTCGACTTTGGGCTGCTGATGTGGATCCGACTTCCAATGGATGGGCTATTCTTCGTTATAGTCAAAATGATGATGATGATATCAACAACATGGCGGTATCTTCTCTTCCTCCTGGCAATCGTCCTCCTTTACCTACTGCAAATGTTCCTCTTTGGCTTTGGCCCAAATTGAAACCATTGGGTGGACAGCCTGATCCCATTGCTCTGCTACCAAAACCAAATCGAACAATTTATCTGAACACAACCAATGGACCTCTATCTACACTTCCTGGCTCTGATCGCTTCTTTATCAATGATGTCACTTTTAAAGATCCATCCAGCACGTTGTTATCTCAAGTATTACGAGGCAATCGGACAGTATCACCACTTTCATTTCAAGATCTTCAACAAGACGATCGACGTGGCTATGACCCTTATCTTGGTACTTATCCATTGGCATCTATGGAAGTAGTGGACTTTGTTATTCAAAATACACACGTTTCTGGTGTTCCTTGTAGATCTCATCCTTGGCATACTCATGGTCACAGTCATTGGTTGATTGCTCATGGTCCTGGTACGTATGATGAAGCTCTTCATGGTTCCTTACGCAATATTCCTTTCCCTGTATCTAAGGATACTACATTGGTTTACCCTGATGATAGTCCACTTGGTGATCCTTTACCTGATAATCCCATTTTAGGCTGTGGATGGTCCAAGATTCGATTGATAGCTGTAAGTGAATGGGAGAAGGAAAAAAAAAAAAAAAGAAGGGGGAAAATGAGTTTCTATGGATTCTAATACTCTTTTTTTTTTTTTTTTTTGATTAGGATAATCCTGGCATTTGGGCGATGCATTGTCATAATACTCCACATATGTTTATGGGCATGATGATTGTCTTGGAAGAAAGTACAGAATTGATTCCATCATTTCTCCGTCAACATTCAAAACTATGATTACTTCTTTGAGGATTGGTATCTCCTTCTCTCTTCATTAGTTTAGTAATCTTTGTATAGTCTTTGTACCCTTTTTTTTTTCCCAATAAAAAAAATACTTTTTTTAGACTCTATGATACTTTTCTTTCTAACAACGATATTTCAGAAAATCAAACGTTTTGTTTCAGATATTATTCTTGATGGTGAGATCTCGGATGATTCCGTGGATGGATGGATGTGTAATTGGCAAAAAAAAAAAAAAAAAAAAAAAAAAAAAAAAAAAAAAAAAAAAAAAAGATGGTGATCGAATGATGCCTGGAAGGTGATAATGATTGGAAGATGAATGGACGATCGATGTGAAGATGAATGATATGGCTGATCCATCCTTACAAGATAACGATCAAATAATAAGTAATAATAATAATAAAAGATTCAAGCTATAGATGACGATGATGATAGAATTTGATCAATACTCCCCCCCCAAAAAAAAAGAAAACCGAAATGGCATATAAGGAAAAAAAAAAAAAGGTTCTCCCTTTATCCATGTTCACCTCATCACTTGATCAAAAAGATCCATCTATTCCTATTATCAAACAATTCAATTCATCAAATCCTAATTTATCTATCATGACCACATCCCCCTTTTTTTTCAATCAGATAAAAGAAAAAAAGTCAATAACATTGTACAAAGGAGATATCAAAAAAAAAAAAAAAGTTGTATAAGCAGGTTTATTGTCAATAATGTGTATATAATAATAAAATGAAATGGATGAATCAAAAAAAATCAAGGATGAAGATTCACTAAACTAAAAAAAAAAGGTCAAGAATGATATAATGGAGATAAAATGAAAATGAGTAAAAAAAAAAAAAAAAAGGAGGTAGGATACATATGAATAAAATGAAGGGGAACGAGGGGGGAATAGAATACAAGATGTAAAACAAAAAAAAACAACTAAATATATCAATATATATAATCTAAAGCTTGATACTACGAGAGACGTGAGATTTGATACCAGTTGTTTCACCACCATAAGTACCAGTCAATGGTTTAGCCACTTGTCGTACATTGGCAAACTTCTTCATCTTTTGTTCATATTGATGTCTCTTCTTGACACGACCATTTCGGTTTTCCTTCTTGCGATGTGGAGTCAAGCCCTTGTTCTTGAGAATTTGGTAAGATGCCAGTCGTTTGTCCCCATCTTCCACCTTATAATCACTATCTATCAATGGAGCTCGTGTGGCATCATATGCTGCTTGTTTCATCGCCTTCCTTGAAGCCTTTTCCTTCACCACATTGACATAATCATCATCCCCTGTAGCATCTTGCATATCCTGCTCATCCCAATCTTGATCATCCAAATCCGCTGATGGTCCTTGAGGTTGAGCCACACCTTTCTTTTGTCGTTGTGTTCTCTCCTTGTATGGTAGATCTGAATCACCTTGGTATTTCGATTGTAATCTTGCTTGTTTCTATTTTTTTTTTAAAAAAAAATATAGAAATAAAGTGAAGAGTAAGTATCTTCTTTCTTTTTTTTAAAAAAAACATCCTCATTTACACTTACCGTTTCAATCTTGGCAACATAATCTCGAATGGATCGTTTTTTGGCCAATTTGTCTTCCATATCGACTAGTTCCATAACATCCAGATCAGCAAAGTCATTTTCAGCTGTAGTACGTTTTCGTTTTTTGACTTGATTCTTAAGACTCTTGAATTCTTGTTCAATATCATGAGGAGTAAGGTCTTGATCCTCTTCTTCATCGGCATCATCCAAGAGAGTTTCATTGTAAAGATCCAAACCATCATCATCTTCTTCTTCTTCCTCACTGGATTGA
Organism: Halteromyces radiatus; assembly: GCF_025201355.1. Taxonomy (NCBI): domain Eukaryota; kingdom Fungi; phylum Mucoromycota; class Mucoromycetes; order Mucorales; family Cunninghamellaceae; genus Halteromyces; species Halteromyces radiatus. The sequence goes on along the minus strand of NW_026251697.1, from coordinate 470,731 downwards.
TTCGCCATCGTTTTCTTATTGTTGTTGTGTTTATCCTTGAGACCATTTGCTGTAGGTTTTTTGATGCTGATTGGTTTGTCTACTGATTGAATGAATTCTTCAAGTTGAGATCCGAGCTTGGTTTCTAATTTGTGCATTTTTTCAATAGCCCCACGCAATTCCACCAATACTGCAATGACTGGATGATTTCGAATATCGTTTGTACCAGAGGCTTTAAGAGTGAAATAGAAGGAGATATTGGTCAAGTAATTCATCAGGAGTTCTAAATGAAAAATGAAAGAGTGAGTATATCAGATCATCATTCACTTCTATCACTTACGGTGTTGGAAGATAATAAATTTGGCAGCTTCTTGATCTTGTTTTCCATTTTCTTTGATGCGGTTGATCAAATCAGTCAAATCATTCAAAGTTTCATTCTTATCCTTGAATTCGTTCAATAAATCAAGTAATTCTGGTGATTCATTTTGAAGAATTTTAATTTTTTCAGCCACAGGAAGATTTTTGCGACGAGTAGCTACAGACGATGACACACTATCATAACAATAAAAAAAGTTTAGATAGATAGCATTATAATATATATGCTCTTTACTACTTACTCAAATGAGATATCATCCAATTCTTTTGTAACAGTGTCAACTAATTGTCTATCAGCTTCCTTATTTGCTTCAGCACCAATTCCCCATCCAGGTAAAGTATCGTCCACAAAATCAGCTTCATCCAATTCAGCCAGTCGTTGTTTCTGGATCTTTAATGCTTCTTCTTCTTCTTCACGCATTTCATCTAAATCCGATCCTTCGTCTGCATTGTAATAAGCCTTTTTGGAGGTACCCCATGTTGTTTCTATTCAATCGTTTGAGATCAAAAAAGTAGATATAGTAAGAACCTATTAGGAATCCTTAGTTTTTTTTTCAGTTACCTTCGATTTCTTCTTCTTCTTCATCATCCTCGTCGTCTTCTTCAGATGATGAATCAGCTTGATCGAGTCCGTCTAAACCATAGATTTCATTTTCGCTTTCTTCTTCTACAAATATATATATATATACATATAAGGTGAGTATGGTTGAATATATATATATATATATTTTAGTTGAAATAAATATAAAAAGGGTTACCTTGTTCAGGTTCAGCATCTAATAATATTTCACCTCGAGAATCATGAACTATCGAACATAAAGAAAGAAAAAAAAATTAGTGTCGATATATGGAGAGATATATTATGTATTGCTTTACATTCGTCTTCTGAATCATGTTCAATATCGTCCCAGGTATTGATGGCATTGATTTTACTATTGTTAACATCCTGCTGTTTTGCTGGCGCTTTACGAAAAACGGCTGTCTTTTTCTTTCCCATGATTATTGTTACTGTGAAAGAAAAGAGAATAAAGGGAAAAAAGGTAAAAAGCAAAAGAAAAGATCAGTTTAAACTTTTTTTTTTTTGGTAGCAGTCTGTGGCTTATTTTCAATGCAAACGAACTGCGACTCGCGGGGATACAAATATCAACCAAAGTGAAAGGTAAACCTATTCATTTTCTGTTTCTCTCTGCAACTTTATTTTTTTTTTTTACATATACATATAAAAACCATTATGGATGATGAGCTTATTGATCAAAAAGAAAGGGAAGCATTGATTCGACAAAAATACTTGGCACGAGCACCAGGGGATGCCGCCACCAAGGCTTACATTGCTAGTAAATATCTCTCAGGACAAGACGATGACAAGAAACGGAAAAAGAAAAAGAAATCAAGTGAATACAAGATACAACAACATGGCAACATTGGTATAGTAGATGAAGACGAATTTGGTTGGTCATCTAGCAATACAATGGATGGAGGAAAGAAACGGAAAAAACGGTCAACAACCACAGTATCAACAACACGACCAAATAATTGGCAACCATTAAACAATGGAATGGAAGTAGAAGACGATGATGAAGAAGAAGAAGATCGACCAGTGATAGTACAAGACAAACGAACAGCATTAATGACAACAACAAGAACGGATAATCAAGGTGATAAACCAAGAATGTCAAGTGGACAAAAAGCAGGATTGTTGACAAGTAAGGAAATTCAAGAGGAAGCAGCAAGGGCTCGACAATTGGAACAAAGGGCAATGGAACGATTGGCGGAAGAAAGAAGGAAAAATAATGATGATGATGATGGTGAAGAAACAATTTATCGTGATAGTTCTGGTAGAAAAGTGGATCCTAAATTGGCCAAGGCAGAACAAGCAAGACAACGAAAATTGGAAATAGAACGACAAGAAAGGAAAATGGAATGGGGTAAAGGTCTAGTACAAAGAAATGAACAAGATCGACGACGAAGACAACTAGAAGAGGAGGCTCACAAACCAATGGCTAGGTAAGTAAGGAAATAGAATGAAAATGGTTATATTAGAGAAAGAATCAGAGGAGGAACATATGGAAGGGAGAGAAAATGTGTTACTAGGAAGAAAAGGAGGATAAGGTGGAGGGAGGAAGAAAATAAAAAAAAAAAAAAAAAAAAAAGGGGAAGAACAGGAGATGTCAAATTTCATTCTTTTATATGTAATATCCCAATTACTTTGTTTAGGTATGCAGACGATGTTGAATACAATCAGGGACTTCGAGATGAAGATAGATGGAATGATCCTGCGGCGGGGTTCCTTACCGTAAGTACAAAAAAAAAAAAAAAAAATGTCAAAATGAGAAAGGGAAAAAAAAAAAAGGAATAGGGGGGAGATGAAACTGGATAGAATATCTAACGACTCTTTTTATTATTATTTTTTTCGTTTATTGTTTAATGGGATTTTATATAGAAAAAATCAAGTACATCTACTGGGAAAGGAAAACAAATGGTCAGACCAAAGTACAAGGGTGGATGGAAACCAAATCGATTTATGATACCACCTGGATACCGATGGGATGGCGTAGACCGATCTAATGGTTATGAAGATCAATTTTTATTACAGCAAAATAGTCGAAAATCCTTAGCAGCTGAAGCTCATGCATGGTCTACCGAAGATATGTGATCTTTTTTTTTTTTTTTTTTTTGAAATGTCTGTGTGTATTCGGCTTAAACTCCCCAGTCTATTCTCTCTCTCTATATATATATATATGATTTACTCCTATGATAGTTTTCCCCTCACTTTTTTTTTTTTTCTTCTTTCTTCTTCCTCTCGTCCCCCCTTTTTATTTATTTATTTATTCTCTTATACAAGATCTCCTCATTGATTCCTTTTATGTAAATATAGTATAGTATAGTATATTTATGATGATGATGATGATGAAAATAAACTTTGAGATGATCTTTTTTACTCTTGAAAAGATGAATATTTTTGACGATTTGACGGATATAATCTCCTTTTGGATTTGCTTAAATGAAAAGAACTCAGGGGTATGGGAGTGAAATTTACAAAAATCTAAAAAAGGAGGTATTTCATTGGTTTTCTTTCTTTACCTGTGGACTTGACAGTTCATCCTTATTGGATGATCCTTTACTTTATACCTTTTTTTTTCATATTAAAAGACAACAACAAAAAAAACAACAACAAGGCAAAGACTTACTAGTATCGGAAAGCTTGAAAAAAAAAAGGAGAAAATTACTAAATCTGGTTACTTTGATTTTCTTGTTTTTTTTATTTATTTTATTGATTTATTTTTTTCATATAAATAGTAGTTATGATTTTTTGTCAAATTGACAAGATTATTAAAAAAAAAATAATCATTTTTTTTTGACTTTTTATCAATTTACCTGATTTACTTCATATTACAACTTGAAAGTTTAATTTTAACCACTTTACCCACAAAACCAAAAAAAAAAAAGAAAAATTAATAATATCGAACATCATGATGCTTTCATCTTCTACTTGTACTCTTCCACCTATTTCTGATTTGTTTGCTCTACCTCGACGGGCTTCTAGCGATTATCCTTCAATGAATGGTGATTATTGTGAAGATAATGATGATCATTCTTATCATCATCATCGTACAACTAGTGCTACTTCCTCTTCAACTACTGGATCAATGAATTCAACTAGCCGTACTCATCATCCAACAAGTCCTCCCAACAAAATGTCATCTTATTATCCACCATTGAAGGCTAAACGCAAGAGGGCTTCACCATCACAACTCTCAGTATTAAACAGAGTATTCAGTCAGACTTATTTCCCATCCACTGAGCTTCGTATTGAATTGGGTAAACATTTGGGTATGAGTCCTCGTACAGTTCAAATCTGGTTTCAAAATAAACGACAATCTTTAAGATCAAGAACACGACGACTTTCCTTGTCATCTATGGAAAATGGTGATGATGAAGATGATTATATGGCTTATCCTCATCGATTCCAGTATGATGCCAATTCTCCTCCTCATACTCCTACTGAACCCAAACAACAAATGTATCATCATCATCAAGAACATTGTTATCATGACAACAGAAATAATGAATATCATCATCCTTTGATTTTACCTCCAGTTCCTAATGATTCACCTACATCATCATCACCTACTTCACCTATTACACCATCTTCTCCTATGGCAATGATGGATCATGATCCTTATTTTCAACATAAACATAAAATCAATTTACCTCCATTAAGATTACATCATCAACAACAATATCCTCCAAGTCCACCTTCATCAGCATATCCAAGTCCTATCTCCATTGATTCTATCCTCCAATAGGAAAACTTGTAATGAATTATCATTGATATTCATCTAGTTATTTGTATAAAGTCTCATTCTTTCTTATCCCCTTCTCTTTCTCTCTCTCTCTCCCCCATTAATTATGTTATTTATCCCTTCTTTTTTTTTTTTTAATTCCCACTCCACCTTGTATGCATCCTTTTCTATATATCCATCTATTTACGTTTATATACGTTTATCTTTCTTCACTTTCCGATTTATTAAGCGCCAGATTGATTTATGCTTTGTTCAAATATCATCCTCTTCCTTCTTCTTCTCCTCCTCTTCCCCTATCTATTATGTTGTCTTCTCTTTTTTTTTTTTTTTTATTATCATTATTATTATATATAATTCTCATGTTATTCATCATTATCCATTATTGTATATGTCTACTTTTTTTTGATTTTTTTACTGCTTTCTTCTTCTTTTCTTCTTCTCTCAGGGAGAGAGAGTTTATTTATTTATTTATTTTCATCATTTCATAATAATCTTAATAAAACATATCATCTCATTCAATCTAATTTTTTTTTTTTTGCATGAATCTGATTCATTCTCCGCGTCGATCCTCCCCTCTTCCACTAAAGGAGCGATTCTAGATGATGACAAAGATTGCTCGCGTTAAAAATAAAAAGAGCGAGCTAAAGGAATTATATGAGGGGGGGAATAGATTTGGGGCAATGATGCCTGTATGTAACAAAATAAACTACACATAAAACAGGTTTTTTTTTTAAAAAAAAAAAAGAAAAGAAAAGATGTTTTATTGACATATGTCTTCTATTACAAAAAACATGATAATATCCAAAAAAAAAAAAAAAAGAGTGATGATTATAAAAAAAAATAATAACAATATTATGAATGAGATCAAATTATATACATTTTATAATGACTCCATCAATCAATGGATTCATATAGAAATTCATTCGATCATCTATTTTTTTTTTTTTTTTTTTAGAACCGTTTCAAGTCTTCATTTACAAACTCCTTGAATTGACATCCTTCTCTCCTTGCTTTTATTTTTCTCCTTTCTTTCATTATACAAATGAAGAATAATTGTTCTATCATCTCCTTCCCCCTTTTTTTTTTTAACATTCAGAAGAAAAAAAAAAAACTTTATCTCCATTTTGCATAAATTATTCTTATTCTCCACAATAAGCTCGCGTTGCATCGTCCAAAAACAATCCTCTATAAATAAACTCTATGTATGCACCCCATATTCCAGTTCAAAAAAAAAAAAAATGACAAGTAGTCATTAGAAAACTGGCACGATGTTCTTTTTATATATATATATATATATATATTTATATATTGTATGATCGAGATCAAGGAGGAACGTAAAACACATTCATTTTTATTTTTATTTTTTGATTTTTCTATTGTATTATTTTAACTGAATGATAACAACAAATCTCTTGAATGGGTGATTGAATGATGACAGTGATGGATGAGTGTTAATGATGATGATAAAGATATCACTAGTTTCCATGGTTCCGTAGAAGAATGTAAAGCCGAGATATAAATAGCTTCCTCAGAACAAGTTCGGTACAATCCCTTTTCAAGTATGTATGCTTTACTCTTTAAGTTTCTTGTTTCAATTTCTAATCTCCTAAAGATTCTAAATTATTATTTTTTTTCCTAGTATACACATTATTTTATTTCAAAATAATAATAATAATAATAATTTGCGACTCTAATAACAATATTTATTCTTCAAATCAAGCGTAATAATACCAACGTTCATCGGGTTGTGATATTTCATCCTTGCTTTGCTGCAGTCCCTAGAATCATCCATCAAAAAAAAAAAAAAAGGATTCTGGAGTGTTAGTGCAAAAGATCCATATTTGTATATATATTCTACATCTACCTCTGTCACTTGCGATTTCTCCATCCCTTGTAATGTCCTGAAAGGTGAGCCTTCAACTGTGACATTAACCCTAAAAAAAATCAAGATATTGAAAATAGATTAGAATCTTCGAATTTTCCCTTTTTTGTCATCCCTATTATGTTTGTGCATCAATGTAATGAACTTACAAAGAGAGATCTTTCATTTCACTTTGATTACGAATCAATCGACGCCATGCTTCATGAGTTTCTTGTACAACGGATACAGCATAATCCTAAATCATAAAAAAAAATAAAAGATATTTACTATGAACTATAATAATATCGTTGTTTATTTTTACCTTGTTCCTGCATTCCCCATCAAAAGCAAATTCATTTTCAGGTTTTCCATCCGGTAACTTGTAAATCCTAAACCAACGTCTTGTAGCATCAATCAATCCTGGAAAATGTTGTTCAACATCCTTGATATCTAGATATTTACATATAAAAGATATATATACATCATTTCTGTTCTATCTAATTCCATGGCATATTTTTTTTTATGGTTTACCATTCAGTTTATTTGCCAAAGGATCCTTGATATCAATTGCCAATAGTTTCCAATCTGTTTCTCCTTCATCTAGTAAAGCCATTACACCTAAAATTTTAACTTGCTTGATATCACCACATTCCCCTACTTGTTGTCCAATTTCACACACATCTAATGGATCGTTGTCACCTTTTGCCTTGGTATCTTCATTGATCATGTTAGGATCTTCCCATGTCTTTAAGAAGAAGGAAAAAAAAACTCAATATCATCTTCAGAATCCAAACCCCTTAACTATATTATTTTAGTCTTACCTGTGGAAGAGCACCATAATTCCATATATAACCTTTGTAAGGGAAACAATTGCCTACAAATCGAAGCTTGCCCTTTTTCATATCTTGCTTGATAGGATTATAGGGTTCCTTGGTGCCTATCTTTTAAGTTATAAAAAAGGACATGAATGCATACCCCGCGTTTGTATCTAAATCAGAAGGAATATAGAAAGTTTTTTTTTTTTACCTCCACTTTGGCATTAGTCCATCTTGGTACTTCTACTACCATGTTAACAATAGATTTGTCATTGTTAGGATAAAGAGGAATATCATGAAATGGAGAGATCACTTGGCCATTGTTTTCTACATATAAAATCTGTCAATCACCCTTTCTTTTATATATATTTAAAGTTACCAAAATAAACGCGATGGTTAGGGGTAAAAGGTTGTCCCTTTGTAAATGTCTTGATAGCCATTGTTCTGAAGGTTGTATGTTGCCATGCTTTGGTAGTTGGTAGGAAACCTTTAGATAAACATAAAGAAAACATCATCATTTTTTCTAACAAAAAAAAAAAAATCTATAAGGAAAAATATTTCCATCAGTATGGAAAAATTTTAGAATGTAGTCCGGGATTTAAAAAAAAAAAAAAAAAAGCAAGAATCTAACTTTTTTTTTCTTTCCTTTTGACAGTATTAATCTATATTGTATACAATGCGACCTGATGAACACAAAGCAAAAGAATCACGAAGATATCAACAACGCAAGAAAAAACAAGGTGATTCTACAGCAGCCGAGATAGCAGAAGAAAGAAAACGTCGAGCTAGAGCTAATGACAAGGGAACAAGTATAGCAGCTATTCGACGACGCAATGGTGAACTACCTTCCACAACTACCCAGACAACTTTTACCAGTATCAAAACTGGTCAATTCTCTAAGCGTAAAATCATTAACAATCAAGATAGATATAAAGAACGATCACTACAAGGTAAGATAATTGAATAATAAAGAATGTGATGGACTTATTCTTTATTCTTTCTAGATGATATTGATCAAGATGCTGAACTAGGTATCGATCGTGAAACAACAGATTTAGTGACCATGTTGGAAGATGCTGAAGGACATTTATCTGGTGGATCAACTTATTTCAAATTCAAAGAAGAACAGGAATTATCTTCAACCTACAAAGATGAGGTAAGATGGCTACAATTGATTTATTTAATATATTTATTTATTTTATTTTATTTTATTTTATTTTATTTTTTGGATGTTTAGTCATTATTACAAGTGAATTTTGATGCACTCGAAAAGAAATTTCAACAAACAGAAACTAGGATATTACTTGGATTATCAAAGGATGATATGGATGTGGTAAGAAAATTATATCTGATATCGTACAAAAAGTTTAAATAATAACCTCTTCTTAAGATCGAATGTGCTTTTGAACAAGATTTTATCGGTTTACAAAAACCATTGATACCCGCAATGAACAAAACATCTCAAGGTGTTATACTATTGAAATCATCGTCATTGGAACAACAACAACAGTCAAAGAACGATGGTATTTATATTCGAAACGATCGGTCCAATCAACGAATAACACCAAAGCAGGATGAAAGAAGTGAATCAAATGTGAAACTAAAAGGTAATAATAAAGGAGGATAATACGCCACATATTATGATTTATTTATTACAAACAAGTATTTACTTGTCCTACTTGGATTTATTTATCATAGAGGATGAAAAAGAATTGGACGTATTACTTGGATTCGAGTCAACAAATAATGTAATCCAAGGTAAGACTTTATAAACATAGTAAGAAATTTTGTCTTTTTTTTTTTTTGTCTCATTTCTTTATTTGTAGATACCACCAAATCAACAACTGCAACCAGTACAAAATTAGTAAAACCGTCTATGCCAAAATTAAAAGGTAAAGCAAAAGCAGGAATAAAGGTGTATATATGTCAGTTATTCATGCTTACTTTTTTTGGTATGGTTAGTCCCAGGATCTGCATTACCCAAGTCTGTGATCAAGAATGACAAAAGCACGGATGATCAAGCTTGGTTGGATGATCTATTAGGATAGTTTTTAATTGATTGTGATGATGATGGATGACGATAGAAAAAAAAAACCTTGTATCAATTAGAATAAAATGATGGCGAAGATACCAATGAGTTGGACATTTGTTTGTTTATAAGTAAATAAAAAAAAATTGGATGATTGTATTATTTTGTCCCCATGATTGGTCTTCATTATGCAGTGTGTACACTATTTAGGGAAAAAAATGACATCTACAGTATCGTGGACTTTTTTTTTTTCTCATGACGATGATGCAGATGTCAGATTTTTAAGAGTCATCCGTTATGTATGATATGTGTTTGTTCGTTTTTTCTATATTTGTGAACTTATTTGATATATATATATATATATATATATGAAAATTTGATGTAAAAGTTTTGTACTGATTTACTAGGCATGATTGACCGATTGAATGAGATGCGGATGAAGTGATAGGAAAACGGAAACGAACCCAAATATGGCAATTTGCCCAAGCACCTGAGGCAATCTTATTAGAATAACAATGTATTTGTATACAAATAATCCAAATTTTTTTTTTTTACATTTTTTATTTCTCATATATCATGTGAATAGTACCATATTAAAAAAAAAAAAAAAAAGAATGATTCTAGTCTCAATGATATCCGGGGACCCCGTGCATTCTAGGACTTTTTCATTGTCGTACATATGATAATTTGAACAAGCGCTTTGCCTTGTTAGTGTATCCCGGTGGTTAAGCAATGGGTCACAGACCATCATCACATCATACTCGTGATGCCACTGTTTATATTTATCTATAACACAATAATCGATGAAAAAAAAAAGATCTCTTTCTTTTTTTTTTTTTTCAAAATCATGATATTCAATTTAACTGATTATCTTTCTATTATATACTAACATAATAATAAGTAAGTGATCATCAAAAGAATAAATGAGAAAACGATAATTTATTTATTCTATTTTTTTTTTTTTTGTTTATTCGTCGAATTCTATTAAACAATAAGAGACATGATATATACCGATCAATCCACACCTAGTAGTTTTGATTGGATTCGAAGATGGTGGTATTGGAAAACGCATCGACCACCTATGTGGTGTTTTCGTCCTGTGAAGAGAGATACAAATCAATCAAGTCCATGGCAAACATTTTCAAAATCAAATCAAAAATTATTATGGCAAGCATTTTATGATCATCATGAAATTCAAATATTAGATCCATCTATTCAACAAGGAAAAGAACTTGTACGTGTGGTAGTTCAAGAAGAATTGGCTTTTGTCATTGATCCTGATTGGTCTCAACCTTTACTTTATGATATCGCTTTGATACCTTATCATCATACGAAGAAAATGTTCAACATGCATCCATCCTTCCCTTCATCTGCATAATCTTACGTCATTTGTATTGTTACATTATTAACTATTGTTTTCCTCCTATTGATACATACATATATTTCCCAGTAAAAAAAAAAAAAAAAAAAAAAAAAGAGAATAAACATACTATGTAAATCCATCCCCCACCACCAAACACACGCACAATCCCATCATCACTTTCTAAACCATAATAAAGCATCAACTCCAAGTAAATGTGATGAATCAATCTAAAACCAAAATCCATATGAGTAATAAAAGACAGTGAAAGACAAAAGACATGACAACAAGTGACGCATTTATTGAGAGATAATTAAAAAAAAAGCAAATGGATGTGTCGAAAGTGGATATGTACAATGTGCTATAAAGAAGTAAGGAATATGATGATGGCAAGTACCAAACTGTCTTTCATTGTCGAGATTCTTCCATACATACAGAGCATCAAGCTTAGGTGGATAACCGCAACGTATAGAGGATATTGTAAATTGGCAAAATTGTCTGACTACATATACATCTTTGTATGGTGATACCGTGGACAAATATAGCCTACGTGAAAAGAAAAACAAACAAACAAACTTTGTGAGCACCTTCTTCTTTCTTAAAAAAGAAAGCAATAATTTACTCATCCAATCCATCGATAACGCTGATAATCTTGATAGCACCTTGTCAGTAAGTATATATATCATACTTCTACAACCACAATGAGCTTGGTGACCAAATCTAGAAGAAGTCGAGCATTCATCATAGCAGTAATACCCATCTTTTCTTGAATGTCCTCCACGGATAAATCCAGATATTCTTCACCAAAAATGTTGCCCATATCTTCAGGCATCCTTCCAGGTTTGATAAGCAAGATCTAGGATGCAGCCCTAAAAAAAATGCAAGAACAATAAAAACAATAAGGGTACCATCTCTTTTTTTTTAAAAAAAAAAACTCAGTCATCGTCACTTACAAGATGTGATATAGGTGAGTTTCCATATGGAGTTTTTGTTGACGATTCGCAAGAGAGAGCTGGAAGTCATAAATGGCTTGTGAAACGTCGAAATCATCAATTAAGTATCGGTCATTGTTCTGTTGAGACTTTAAAATAATATTGATAAACCGCCTATGGACAAAAGACTTTACTGGTTAATAAAAAGAAGAACATGAAAAAAAAAAAAAAAATAGAATAAATCATTACCAATATATCTACTTTTTTTTTTTTTTTTTTTTACCTGGTCCAAATCACAAAGAATCTTTTCAACGTTGTCTGGCAATTCGGGGTCTTTCTTGGAGCACTTGGATAAAACTTCCTCCCAATCATGATCATCAGATAGTTTATGGACACCATCATCAGTGGCAAGTATAAAGGGATGTACACAGTTATGTAATATAAAAAAGAAGAAAAGGAAGGATGTGATCGAGGTGGCGGTCCTTTCATACATACAAAGCATCAAGGTTAGCGATGAAATCGTGGATAACCGCAACGTACATAGGATATTGTAAATTGCGGAAATCGTCTGGTTACATAACCTAATTGAAAATAAAAAACTTTGTGAATACCTTCTTTTTTATTAAAAAAAATGATAATAATAATCGCTGTTTACTCATCCAATCCATCGATGGCGTTTCCAATCTTGATATCATGTCGTCAGTAATCGGATACGTCAACCATTTTGAGAGCAAGATCTTGTTCGTTCGAATATTTTTTGATTGTTGTTTTAATGACATTCCAAGAGGTACCTCCTTTTTCCATTCGTTGGTACTGTGTTCCACATCGTTTGATTCCATAAGTAAATACGCCGTCCAGACATACAATATTTGGTCCCAAACGCCTTCGCATTCGTCCTACATATATCCTTGGAAGTGCTGCTCATCGTTTTGCCGCTAAGAATAATAATAATAAAGGTAAGTTTCCTTGTCCAACTGCATCACTAAAACTTGATTCTTTTGTCACTTACTCTTTTTGTACAAGATTGGTATCATCCAAAATGATATCAAAGATATGTGCGATTTTACGATAGAATGTCAATTCACTTGATGCTTTTGAAGGTTGCTAACATCGTCAATGCAAGTTCGTACCACACGCCATCACCACGTCAAGCAACTTGAAATAATTCTTGATCTTGAGATTTGGCTTTATATAAGTCAAGCTTCATTTGGCATATGGCTTCATTCAAAAGGTTCTTTGTAAGGAATACCTTGTCATTCTTCCCTAATTGTTGATAAAAAAAGGAAAAAAAAAAGAAGAGGGAGCATCATAGTTAGCATTGCCACGAGTTTTTTTTTTTTTTTTTTTTTTTTTTTTTTTTTTTTTTTTTTTTTTTTTTTTTTACCTTCAGTTGCCGAAAGAATTTGAGTAACGCAATAGTATCCCCTTTCTCGTTTTTGTTGGTGGCAACAGTAACTTTGTCCATTCTTTCAAATGTCATCGCTGTTCCATTGTGGTAGGGCGTCATCACTGTCGTATCAGCGTATTCCGTAACCATATCCATAAAATAAAGAATGCATGCACAAACAAAGAATAAAAATACATCGTAAGATGGAACCAATTACATTGACGCGTAATAAAGTAGTAGGAATAAAAAATAAAAGTATGACTACTATAGATCACTAGTATTAACGATAATAACAAAAAGGTAAGAGATCATAGAATATAGATTTTCAAACTTTATTACCACTATGTGCGTAACCGACAATTTCAATTTCCTTCAGTTTCTCAGAATCCCATTTGATATCTTCGGCAATCATCAACAGCATATCCCGCATTGTTTTTGGTAGCTTCAGTTCTTCATCATGCATTCGCTTCTTGCCCAAGTCGCTATCGTAGATCGCAGATGTTTCAGTTCCACCATATTCCAGTGCTATACCGTTCGACGCCTTTCGGATGATCATGTCGGTCTTTGACCCAAATACCCTCGGTTGTGCTCTGTTTGCTATTCTTTTTCGTTCCCTGCTACCGTTGCTGCATGATTCACCCCTATCATGTACAGTAATATAAAGAATATATGTTTACCATGTTTTTCACTTTTTTTTTTTTTTTACCTTCAGTTGCCGAAAGAATTTGAGTAACGCAATAGCATCCCCTTTCTCGTTTTTGTTGGTGGTAATAGTAACTATTTCCATTCTTTCAAATGTCATTGTTGCTCCATTGTGGCAGGGCTTCATCACTGTCGTATCAGCGTATTCCGTCAGTATATCCATAAAATAAAAATAAAGAATGCATTCACTAACGAACGACAAAAATACATTGTAAAATGGAATCAATTACATTGACGTGTAATAAAGTAGTAGGAATAAAAATAAAAGTATGACTACTAATAGTCACTAATTGATATAACTAAAGTCATTATAAAGAAAAGGAAGAAATAAAATAAAATAAGAATCTCTTTATAACAAAAAATAAAAAATACGGACTTCGAAAATTATCATGCGGATGGTCCATAATTACTAACTAAGGAAGATACATATCAATGTGTAAAACACTCCAGGGCAGCTATCATGATAAATCATTACAGTACACGTATGATGTTTCATCACTTTCCCTATACAGTAAATAAAAAACAAATACCATATAATCATCATCCGATGACTGATAAAATAAATATCGTACTTTCCCAAAATGAATGTCGCATTACCACTTTTTCAGATATCGCTTCAGAGATGTCGGTAGAGTACATTAAAGACACAGAACATATTGATGATAACTTGTTTATTAATAACAAAAGATACAAAAGAAAAGTAACATGGGCTTTTTATATTTTTAGCAGCTTTGGGTGTTGTCCATAATTTTTTAGGTATCGATTGATTGACGATTGATGATTGATGACTGTATCATTGTATGAAGGATGATGGTATGATTGTATGATATGTGATAGCGGATGATTGTATGTTGGATGGTTGTATGATTGTACGATGGATGATGGAACATTGTCGTTAGTCACTGTACAAATTTCTGATAAAATACAGAATACTTCATTCTAGTTACCTTCTGACAGAACAACATTTTCTTTTTCTTTTCTTTTTTTCTTTGAAAAATGTCAAAACACTCTTTTATCAGCCAACATGATAAATCAATATAATAATGATGATTCATCACATCAATGGAAATTAAAAAATGGCAATAATAAGTATGCTGTGCACAATCATACTATCATTTAAAATAGAACAACTAAAAAAAAAAAAAAAGAAAAAAAAGAAAAAGAAAAAGAAATCTAGTCATTAAACTAAAACATGGCAAAAACAAGTCAGTATCATGTATCACTTAGTACATGGATATTGTAATAATAGAATTTAATGTAGAACATCTATGTAATTAACTTTATTATAGAGAGAGAAATGTTACTAATACTAAAAAAAAATGATGAAGTAGATACTAAAAATAATAAAGTAGATACTAAAAAGGACAAATGATAAATTAGATACAATAGAAAGAGAGAAATGCTGTTAATACTAAAAAAAAAAAAAAAAAAAACGATGATGAATTAGATACAATATAAAGATAGAAATGTTGCTAATATTTAAAAAAAATGATAAAACTCGCTTACATCTTGTCTCATCATTTTATCTACTAAAATTAGCTCATAATTGCAAGGGTGATTCATTTTCTTATAAAGGGATCCTTTTTATTTAACTTTTTTTTTTTATTTCTTTACATTACATTCGTCTTACCTGCCTGCTTTTTTGTCTGTCTTCCTTTTTCTTTGATCTGCCTTTTTCTATACAAGTACTCTTTAATAGTTCAAGCATCTTTGTCTGTTTCTCCATTGATCTACTTCTTTTTTGTTTTTGGGCTTGACCGTGGTCGCTAATGCGCATCTGCGTGGTTACGGTCAGCCTCTTTTTTTTTTTATTCAACAATTTCCGGGATGGTTATCGCCATCCTACTTTCGCTACGGCGATCTCGTTACACTTAAATGGTAAGCTAGTGAAATATTTTTATCTGGATAAGTATTACTCATTTTTTTTTTTTTTTTTTTTATATGTTAACTTGGTGAACTCAATTGGTGGATTTCCTTTTGTCTTTTTTGATTACTCTTTTTTTCATGATATCTATTTTCTTATATTCTCTATTTGATTATGCGACAATTATATCTTTTTTCTTCTGTCATTTATTTTCTATCCTTACGATATTTTATTCCCTATTTTTGCGTCATCTTATTCTTTGAATTCCGTCAATTATTATTGAATAAAGTGTACTATTTCATATCTTCATTCATTTCGATGTAGTATCATCCAACTTGATGAGTGCTCATGACTCGGAGTTGAAAAATCATAAAGTCCCAAAGTTCTGTATTATTTTTCCTTCCCCCTTTTTTTTTCTATCTCTCTCTCTCTCTCTCTCTTTCTCTCTTTCTCTCTTTCTCTCTTTTCTTTCTTTTCTTTCTTTTTTTTATGCATTCATTATATGGAAGTTCCTTCTATAAGTTATGATGATAATGATTTTCAAGATCCAATAGCATTCGATTCAACAAAACACCATAGATCAACTCGCTCTCACTTTGTTGAACTTGCAACCAAATGCTCTTTGTGTTCTACTTCCTGGACAAATAATGGATCTCATCGTATTATCAGTTTAAAATGCGGTCATGTCTTTGGTGAAAAGTAAGTAAAAATAAAACATGATCTTATTATAAGAAATACTCATTTTATTATATTCACTAGATGTATTTTAGACTTGATCAAACTCAACAGTTCTAATGGTAAAACCGTGTCTTGTCCTCAATGCAGGTAAGTTTGTGAGAACTATTCTTAATAATATACTGAATATCTTTTCATATAGTGCACTTTTACGGAAGAAGGATATACGACCTATTTGGCCAAATAAGGTATTTCAGGATAATGACTCTGTACTGAACGATCTGAAGCAACAACTGGAAGTCATACAAACAGCTCTCAAGGAAAAAACAAGACAACTAGACGATATCAATCAACAGTATCAGCAATGTCGACAAACTATTCATGAATTAACCCAAAGATCAGAATATCACGAAACTACAACCTACTCCAATCAATCATATAGTTTACCAAGTACTATTGACTCCATCGATGCACCCTTTCAACTTGTTGATACTAAATTACTATCATTAGAGGTAAAAGGAAACGAAATAAAAAAAAAAAGAAAAGAAAAGAAAAGTGAAGCAAGGTACTAATATTTATCATTAATAGCGTAATGTCACCCGTGTGATGACCTTGGTACCTGATCAAGAAATGGTGGTGTCAACGTTGAAGCAAGGAGCAACAGACCACGGTTTATACAAGATGAGTCTTCGGGATCTCCATAGCTGTGAATATATTGGTAATCATACAGGACTTGTGCGTGATATCAAACATTCTATGAAACTGGTCGATAATGGGAATGTGACATTACTCTCTACTGGACTGGATAAGACACTTCAACTTACATCAGCTTCTAATAATTGTATTCTATTATCGTAAGTTGATCCATCTTTTATTATCTGTTTGATTAATCCTTTTTTTTTTTTTTTGCATATAGACACACTCTCCCTATGGCTGGTTGGTCATGCGAATTCGATATCAAAAATAGCAATCAGTTTTATTGTGGTCTGGCCAACAACACTGTACTTGTTTTTGATATTAGGAATACTAAAGGATGTTTGATGCAACTCAACGACGACAATACTAATAATACACCTTTACATACCATGATATCCTGTCAACTTGAAGGTGATCACCAAACATCCAGTTTTCCCTCACTTGTATGTTCGAATCTCACACAAACGTATCAATGGCAATGGCAAGATAATCTACAGGAACCTATTTGCAACTTATTTCAAGCTCAAGAAAAAGGTAAATACTTTTTTTTTTTTTTTAAAAAAAAAAAAAAAAGAACATCAATGAACAAGTATAATAATGTTTTTATATATTTAAAATTTAGGCTATCAACCTTATGCCCTCGCGGTCGATCAACAAGAAATGACAGTAATGGTATCTTCTCGTTCTCTTGGATCTTCAACAAAACATACAGTTATTCAACAATCAAGTAATGAGTGGAATGTAATATGGGAATATACTAGTTCTCAATATCAAAAGGCCATGGCTAGGACGGATCTTTACGAAGGACTCGCTTGTTTTAGTGAAGATGATGGAACAGTGAGTATATATATCTATATATATTGTGTATTTTTAATTGAAGACAACTCACTACTTTTGTCGATAGATCAATATACGAAACAAAGATGATGCAAAGCAAACAATCGAAGGGAATCAAGATCAATTGATGATGGATATCAAGTTGGAGCGTATACAACATCGACACTATTTGATTGCATTGACCGACAATATGCTGAAAATCTACAACAAATATGCATGATTTTTCGACGTCTTGGTTTTTGATGTGTATGTGGATGACCGTGTTTTAGCAAGGATGAATTTAGCCGGATCAATGGAAAACAATTTCATGGTGGGGAACATCGGATTATTAAAACCAATTAAAAAACTATTTGGTGTTAGTCATGGGTGAGGCACAGCAACCGAAACTTTTACTTCATGACACGACATCTTCTATTGGTCAACATGATTTGTAAGTGGACAAGAATATTTAAATCGACCACTCTGATTGGCTCTTTGGATCTTTATGCAGTCAACAAGAATTTCCACGGTACGCTAATATATAGACCAGCTTCCCCTTCTGTATTTTTTTTTCTTTTTTGTTTCTCATTCTTTATACTCTCATACCTTCTTACATTACTCTTTTTATTTTTTTTTTATTTTACATTATTGAACAATGTCGTTTATCCCAAAGGCTCCTATGAATCCTGAATATTACAATCTGGTTATGCCAGGCATCACCTCCAAGTCTCGTGCCGCCGTGAACAAGCTTCTCAAGAGCAATCATGAATCTTTTCATGTTTTCTTCAATGACAAAAAGTTTCACAATCACCTTACTCATCATCTTCTTGCAGCTTATTCTTTTGGTGCCAATGAAGAACGACTTGAACAAATCTACAAGGACCATGCCAGCTATCAACGACCATTACCACCTCTTTTGGAACGACCTTTAACGCGTGAAAACTACCAAGTACAACTGGGGAAAGCGAGTGCCTATACTAGCTTTTTGAAACTCTTTGAAACAGAAATTGAACAACATGGTATCTTTGACACTATTCGGCGATGGGTTTGGTCTGGTGATATGTTATCAAGACTTGTTGGTGGAGTATATCATCCTTTAATTCATGTTGGTTATGGTGTTGAATTTGGTATTGCTGGTCAAGTGGCAGAAGGTAAGTTAACTTTTATATAATATCTTGATGTATTAATTAACTAACGTATTTTATTTATCTTTTCTTTTTCCTATAGGACTGGCGATGGTAGCTTGCACAGACTTACGATATAGTCCATGGATCAACGATAATCCTCCTCTTTCCGATTCTATCCCCAACGTCCCTTCTATCTCCACAATTCCTGTACAACGACCAGAATCAAAGGAAAACGACAAGAATGTATTACTCGATATTCTACAAGATATTCGGCAGGATGCATTTTTCGAAAATACTATATGCAAGGAAGATGAAAATCCAATTTCCAAACTCTTTTCTCAACCGCGTGTGGTGGACAAGATCAATGATTATGCAAAACAATGGAAACATGACAAACAATGGACAACAAAGCAAGACATCGACTCGCGTGTAAAGGAACTATATACATCAGTAGTGGTAGCCTATGGTGCAACAGGACTCTCTTCAAACAATCAAGTTCGTCTTGACTTCTTTTTAATGCATGCGTTGACTTCTTCTTATTTTATCCACATCTTGGTACCTTACTTGACTATTCAGGAAGCCGCATCTTTGGTACAAGCACATTGGTTTGCCACTCTGACCCACTATGTTGCGGTGGGACGACCTGAGGTCAGGATGGATCGTCTTTTGGATTATGTTTCACCCAATTTCAAGGATCTGGATCCTCAACTTCCTCATCGACAATGGTCTTGTGTCTTGGATGCAACTGTGAACGAAGAAGAACATGTCACCAAAGCTATTCGCGCCTGTGCCCATGCTCAAGATTTGTACAACGATGATCCTCTCTGGTTTGATGACAATGTTTATCTCAAGGTGGCCCAAATGACTTTTGATCTTCATGGAAATTGGACTTTTGGTGTTGGATTTGACCATTGATCACTATTGACTCCCTCTCCTTTATAGTTTATATCAAAAAAGAAAAAAAAATTATTTAATAAAATCATTTATCTTATTCTCTCTCTCTCTCTCTCTCTCTCTCTCTCTCTCTCTGTATATACACATGTGAGTTCTATTTTCTTTTTATAAATAGTATCCATTATTTTATTATTTTTATTATTTAAGAGTCACCTTTGTCATCACTATTGTCACTCGTAATCATGGTTACTGTCTTAACGCTACCATCATCGCCATAGGGAGAAAATAGAAACATTATTATCATCACAGACTCATTTATAAAAGCTACCATGATAGAAATGCTTTATCGATAGACACTAGAAGCGCAGATACTTTTTTTTAATATAACCATTCATTGTTCTTCCCACTTTGAAAAAAAAAAAAAAAAAAAAAAACCTATGGAGATATCAGAATTGTTTATTGATACAAGATAACTATAATGTCAAAAAATAATCACTATAAAAAGAACGACCAGTAACTGTCTATCTAACTATTTTTTTTGTTTTCCTGTTTTGTGGAGGTATATAGTGAATAGAGTAAAGCCGGTATTTTCCCTTTGTTGTTAAAAATCGCCACTAGTTGATCTCGTCTATCCAAAGTGAGTCGATCAGAGGGTTGCCAATGAAGCATCAATGCCGGTAAAAATGTCTGTTTGAACCATTTCGGTCGAAAAATCGAATCTTCCCATAAAGACTGAGGGATAACATTGGTGTCGCCAAACTGAGTAACAAGTCGCTGAAGATCCTCTGGTTGATGTCCCAAAACTGTTTTATTGTTACTGCTAGATTCCACGAGTTTGCCTTTACCTTTATCCTTAATGTTGTTATTATTGCTGCTGTCGTTGCAGGAACCGAGAAGTGTAGGATAATGCTTGAATGTCACATCTATACCTAATGCCAATAATCTCGATTTTGCTTGTGAAACGTAAGATGGTGTTGGTGATTTTCGTTGATCCGCATATGCTTTGGTATGAATCTATCGAAAAAAAAATAAAATAAATAAAGTTAAAGCAAAAGAAAATAAATACTAAAGATAAAAAAGAGTTTACTTGAAGAATAGCAGGCGTTTCATAAGGTATCATTGTTTCCAAATGTTTCATCCATAGCTGGTTTTGGCGTTTGGTTTTCAAACAAGATGTATCTGGATCAATAAACGTTGACTAAGGATGAATAAATAAAAAAGGAGACTGGATGAGATATTTTCTTTCCTTCTTTCTCCTTTTTTTTTTTTTTGATATCATTACCACAAACCATTGAGGGTATGTCAAAAGTGTTTGAAAATGATGTAGAGATATTTGTACCATGGATAATAAAAGAGCAATTGGTTCAGTAGGGCCTTGTATATGCTGTAATAAAGCTTGACGTGCTTGTTCCAATATTTTGACGATTTGAGTCGAATCTTGCCCCGTTTTCACTAATTTCCAACAACTATGACCAAAAATACCAAACATCACATTCAAATTTGGGATCTTAGTCATAAAAAGGAGAAAATAGTATGTCAGTATTGTCATTTTTACACATATGTCCTTTCATTCTTTTTTCTTTTTTTATTCCAATAGTACCTTGTCCTTTGAATACTGTGTCATAAGGAAATCAAACATAGAGGAAAAGAAAGGTATCACGGTGTCATCATCATTGGTGTTGTGAGATCCATCTAGCCATGCAGAGTTCTTTTCTTGTAACAAACTTATAGTAGCGCATTCACCTATCGATCAAAAAGAAAAAAGAAAAAAAAAAGAAGCGTATATATATATAACAAAATCAGCTATATGACATAACAACCGAAGTAAGAAACAATCCTTCATATTTTTAGAGCATACTTTGATCCGAGAAAAGTTGTGATTTGGTTGGTATCCATTTGGAAATCCTGGAGCTACTTTGATGATCATGACATGTAGGTATCCAATGAATCCATTCCTTTTCAATCCATTGTTTTCTTTCTTGCCACGATAAATGCTTCAGTCGTTTCATATCAGCCAGTAAATCAAAATAAGCCAGATAGACACTTGAGCATTTCACGTCTCCAATACTAATAGGATGATAGCAACAGGAAAAAGAAGAAAGAAAAAAAAAGAATATCAGTACAAAGATGTTGAATCAGATCTTCTTTGATATCCACTTTTTAGCACTCTTACCCAGGACTATAGTTTGAAATAACGAGACGATCTTGATCAAATAAAAGTTGCATCCATTGTTGTACCTTGGCTTTGTCAATAGGAACAGAAGAACTTGATGTTGTCATCAGTGTGATGATTGCTTCCAAATAATCTTGTACCACCAATATATTGTCCAGTTCTTGGAGACAGGCCACAAGAACCATGGATGACGATGACTGATGAAGTAATGGAAGTAAAAAAGAAATCAAAGGCATCATTCCATATGCTTTTCGAGACCAAGACCAATAGGATACCAGAAGTAAAGTCAATTGTGCCTGTGACATGGTGAACAGATTCAGAGCAAGCACAAATTCATCAATGGAAAAGAGTAATTGTCGTTGCAAACGAGCCATAGTAGCTAGTAGATCAGAGGAACACGAGTCATCTTCATGAGTTGCCAACCAAGTATGTGCTAGCTGTTGTGCTGTGAGTGTTGTTGATTCACATGTCGAGTTGACTGGAAGTTGTTTCAATGTATGCAGTCGACGTCGTTTCGATGCAGCTTCAGTATCGACTCGAATATAATAGTGAAAATCTTCAGGAATGGACTTTGTTGCCATGATCACATTGTTGTTGAATAAAAAAAAAAAAAAGTAAAAAAAAAAAAAAGAAAAGGCAAAAAAGGGAAGAAAAAAACTAAAGAATACAAATTCCAAAGTACAGACAGGAAGTTTATTTCAATTTTAAAGGTCCGTTTTTTTTTTTTTAGGCTATCATGAGAGGAACATATCAAGCAGAACCGGTGACTGTGGGTGGCATGGCAGTGGTAGTAGAAGTAGAAGTAACAAGAGTATCATCTGTTTGTTGATGTTCATGAGGAGTAGAAGAGGAAGGAGTAGGGATGGTACCCATTTTTTCACTTTGGATGCGTTTTGCTTCGTAATGGATAGTTGCAATATGAGCCATCGTTTGATTGGCCAAACCATGTACCTTTTGACCAGTAGGTGTATTCAATGCTTCTTGTGCTTTCTTCATGGCCAATTCCATCTTTTCTTGAATCTTGAATCTTTGATCCATTTCAACTGCCTTATCCCAAATACGATACTTTTCATCGAATTGTTTCACTATCCAAAAAAAAAAAAAAAAAAAAAAAAAAAATTGAAGAGATCACAAGAATATATCATTTTTGATAATGATGATGATTACCATTGGCTTGTAAAGTAGTTAAATAACCAAATAATTTTGTTGAGAATCGATATTGATTATCATACTCCAAACCTTTTGTTACAATATGATCTTGTAAGATATAACCACTGGCAAGGATTTCAGCTACAATACGTGATTTTGGTTTAGATTCTTGACTTGTACTTGCTTCACTGCCATCATCACTACCCTTATCATCAAATGAAAAACTAGATGCAAAATAAGGTGAGGCAGAGATATGTGATTCATCAATCAAGGCTATAAATAGGAACATATATCAGTCACCTCATAAAAATGAGAACGATGATGTCTTACCATGACTAAGAAGGGCGGCAGTTCTGGCTGCAGATTCTCGTTCAAAATGGATTAAAGCTCTTTGACCAGTTCCTTCTTCATCCCTAAAATTTACAATAGATATATACATATAAAAAAAAATAAGACATCCAAAGAAGAATTTTAACAAAACAAGAAAACCTTACAGTTGCATTTCAAATTCTTTGATTTTTCCACAAAATAAAAAGAACTCTTTCACTGTGTTAAACGCGTATGTGATAGAAAAAGGAGAGATTCAGTTAGTTATATCATTTTAAAGTGTTGATTCCATGCTAAGAACTATATTATCACGATGATGATGATGATGATGATTGTATGACACCGTACCTTTGTTCCCTGAGGATTTCAATGAAATATTATTCACAAGAATATAATTAGGAGAAGGAATCTCTGGCAACTATGGAGTTCAATCAAGTAAAAAAAAAAAAAAAAAATATGTACATTAAGCGAAGCAGTTAAAATTGATAGAATAGATGGTAATAGACAGATTTGATTATACCTCAATAGTAGTCCATCCAGCCATGTTAGTAATATAAATGGAAGAAAAGAAAGGGAATGGAGTGAAAGGGAATAGAGTAGAATAAAGTATATGAATAGTTTGTTACATTTTATAAGGTAGACCCATAAAAAAAAAAGAAAGAATATCAACCATCAAAGAAGTAAACTACACGTGGATAAGGGATTATCATATGAAAACAAAAGAATATAAACAATTTAAAACAACAATTCGAAACATGTTTGAAAATTTACTTTATTTATGGGACTAGGAATAATAATAGTAATAATAATAATAATAAAAACGATATAAATAATAACATTAGAAATGATAAAATAATAAAAAAAAAGGTCTATTGTAAATAACATGGAGGAGGATTGTCATCATTTTGCATCAAATGATTAATGAGATTGGATAGGTTGCCATGCTTGAGTTGTTCATTCCGTTCAATAAGACTATCAACTTCAAACATCTGTGATGAGGTAGCGTATGATGTTTCAGCAAAAGGGTGAGTTGCAGGAGATGTCACTAATGGCTCGGATCTTGGTGTATAAAGTTTGACGGTATGATCAGAAACTGCAGTTGCCATAATGGGTAAATGCGGATGACCCTATCATATGATATGCACATAAACCAGAAAGGGAAGGAAGAAGAAGAAAAAAAAATATGTTTTTTTTTTTTGTTTGTGAGAGATATGACAACAATTATTTTGAATATTTACCTGAAGTGCACTGACAGGAGAATGTCCAATATTAAACATTTGAATCACCTTTTCATTTGTCCTTTCCCATACGAAAATCATTCCATCGTCTGTACCAGAGAAAATATATTCATCATCTAATCCATAAAAGCCAATACTTTCACTATTCTATAAAAAAAGAAAAAAAAAAAAAAGAATTAATCCCCTTTCCATATTTATTTTCCGTAACTTACCACCCATGGATTCAAATGTCCTGTGTAACGATATCGATGTTTGATGGTAGGAATGCTGGATCCATTATCCATATGAGTTGATTCCGTTTCTGCGCTATCATGAATATTAAAAACATAAATACCATCATCAGACCAATTTACCATAATCTATTATATAATAAAAGAATTGTGAATAAAAAAAAAAAAGAATGATTATACCCCCTTTTTTTTTTTTTTTTTTTTTTTTTTTACCATGTCACTGTGAATTTTGCTAAACCGACAAACGTTTGCATAACAAATTTCATTTCGAGGTGGTGTATATTCATTCCTATTAACCAAGAGTTTGACCAATGATCGTTGTTGGTGATGATAAGGATCATCTTTGGATTGCCTTGAGATCATTCGTCGATCATGCAAATAAACGTAGTTTTGGGATCCCGCCACAGCCAAATAATGATGAGAATCGCTGATAGATACATCTTGTACACGTACTGGATCATTCCTCACAACAGGTTGTTGACTAGAATTGCTGTAATCAAGTAAAACGGAAGCACACGTGGGGGCATTATCTGTACGGCAAGAATGCCTTTGTCGAAAATCATACTGTCGGATAATACCTATATCATATATATAATACAATTAGGTTAGGTAGGACAATCATGACAAAATACATTCACATGTCAATATAGGTAACTATACCATCTTCAGAGCAAGTTATGATATCGTTTGTATTGTTGGCATTAATTGCTAGCATGGTGTTGGATGTTGAACAAGTAATTCTATCAAAGATTTGTCCATTGGTAAGATCAAATAGATATACAGTTCCATCTTCTGATCCTGAAATAGCATAACGATTAGATATATAGTTGACAGAAAAGATGGAAGCGCGACCACCTATACTGAGTCATAAATAAAATGTGATTAGATATTTTTTTTTCTTTTCAATGTTAAATTCAATACATACCAGTAGCAATACTAGTTGATAATGGTCTTGAAGAATCAAATGGTTGCCAAATATAAAGTTTTCCATCTCTTGATCCTGAAAGTAAATTATCACCTTGTTCTGACCAACTATAACATGATAAAAAAATGAATAACAAATAGTTTATCATATTTACTTACCATAGTGATGTTACTGGTGCTTCAGAAATAGGTCGAAGACTTGTATCTAATACCATACGATTTAGAAAGAAGGGATCACCATATACTTGACGACCTTGAATGTCATAAAAAAAATATAATAATAAAATGAGTCATGATGCATTTGAAATGTCCAAGTAATGAATCTTACTGAATTTATTAAAATGGGTTGAACGCGAAGTATTAAACTTGTTACATTGCCTTTTCCATAAGTAATCGGAAAGAGTAGAAGACATGATTTAAAAATATGTGAATAAAAAAAAAAAAAAAAGCGAAAGAGGAAGGGAAAAAAAAATGCATTATCAGCATGGTCAATTCGACAGAAATTCATTTGCCGCTCTAAACTATTTCAAGAGTTTCAATTTTTCTTTCCCGTCTTATTTTTCTCCTTTCTCTTTTCTTTTTCTTTCTCTTTTTTTTTTTTTTTTTTTTTCTTTTTTTTAAAATAAACTACTATCCACAATATGGGAAATTCTTATAGCTATATGGGTGATTATTACTATCCCTATGATGTAAGTATATAAACATACTATTGTCTACTCTATATGATGATGGAAGTATCTTACATCCTTCTTTGTATATTCTATAGTATGGGCGACGAGGATTATGTGGTAGTAGACGTAGATATGGTTACAGGTCAAGGCATCATCGTTTCTATGGTCCATTCTCTTCACCTTATAGTCATCTCTATCATCCGGCTTACTCACCGTATTACTACCCACCAACACCTACTTATTATTATCCAAGATATACACCCATATATTATAAAGCATGATCTGGAGTGACAAACAAACGTATCATCTGGTCCTTCTTATAGTCATTGTCTCTATTCTAGTTATTAGTTTTTTTTTTTTTTCTTTTTTGGTTTTTCTTCGTTTGTATACCCTATTCATTTAGTCTTCGATCTATTTGATGTATATAACCTTTTTTTTTTCTCTCTTTTTTATTATTATTATTTTCCTTCTTCTTTGGCTATTGAATAGCTATTTATTCCAATAAAGAATCACCTACTTTTATGATCTTCGTATCTTTCTCACGTGGATAAGCCCAATTATGAACGATGACAATGTGACCCCACAAAAAAAAAGAAAGACCTCCTTCAATTACATCGTGCAATGGTTTTAGTTGCTGTTTATGAACTTTTTTTTTAAAGTTTTGTTTTGCTCAGCCGTCTGTTTTATATCGTTAACCTGTATATACAATACTTTATCCTAACGTGTCTCTGTCTCATTTTAAACATCTATCATATATCCAAAGTAATGATGATTGTCTTTTAATTAAAAAAAAAAAGGAACGGATGTACTCATAAATCTTTACTATCGTGTCTATTCAAAATAATCCTTTGTTTGTTAGCAATGATTACCTTTGTTTGGGTGCCTTGTTACAATATTTGTTTTTACTCCCACACGTGATGAAACATGATATCATCCAATGATTCTTTTTGCCTTGTTGTCAAAATTATCCAATTTTAAAAGCAGAAGAAAGGATGAAAAATAGCAAAGATTATAATCTATATTCTGTAGTAATAATAATAAAAGAGGAATATTCATGTTTGTATTGAATTTGATGAATTCTGGAAAAGATTTGTTCAAAGATCAGCAATGGAAGTTTTAGAAGGAAAGGCGGGCTTGCTTTTTTTTTCCCTCTCCCGTTCTGCAGGACAATCCCTCCTTGTTTCTCTTTCCAAACTGGGAAACGTTTATTTCTACATCGGATCAAAAAAAAAAATACTTCTCCTTTTTTTTTTTTCTATTATCTGTATTCTTCTTTGATTTCATTGACAAACGGTGATGATGATGATTGAATGATGTCGACATCACTAAAAGGAGAACCATCATCATCTATACTAGTAACATTTTGACATCATCATTACCTTTTGTAATCTATCACCTAATTCATCGATGGTTACATTACACAGCATTGAAATAAATAATCGTAATATAAAAAATTAGCATCTTCACCATATCAGGAACAAACACGAAAAAACAATTGAGATGGTCAAGGTACCATGACACGCTTCGACCGGATTTGGCCGGTTATTCTTAAACTTACTGTTATTTCTTTTTCTGATCAGAGCGGTTTAATACAAATCGCATTGATATGCAAGGAGAAAACGATGGAAGTGGGGAAAAAGGAGGGGGGGGGGGACGGAGAAAATGAACATGTGTTTGGAAGAAGATGTTCTCTTTTATCAATAAAAATGTTCTATATGAAACAAAAAGAATACATATCCAAGAATGCATCTACAAAATACATTATCCATCATCAGTTCATCATCATCCGTCGTACCATCATATCATTATCATCGTCATCTTATGATCCTACATCCAACAACCTGTCAACAAAAGGAAACAAAAAAAAAAAAATAGTAACGAATCATCGCAAGAAAAAAAAAAAAAAAAAAAAAGAAATACAGATAATTTTTATTCATAAATATATTATAATCTACAGATCTGTCCTATAATGCATACTTTTCAAAGAGAGCGATAGCTCGACTATAATCTACATTCCCACCACTTAAGACAATACCAATCCGTTTCAATTGTTTTTCCTTGACCAATTTGTGGAAATCTTTATTGTAAAGAGCCACAGCAAGACCAACTGCGGCACTAGGTTCAATACATAGTTTCGCACGACTCCAAAAAAGCTGCATGGCTTGAATGATTTGTTGTTCTGTCACTGTAAAGATATCATCTACATGATCCACTAGTATAGGATAGGTCAATTCACCCACATTGGTCAATAATCCATCAGCTACAGAAGTTGCTCCAACTTGATTACATTGTCGTTGATGTCGTCGTCGTTTTTTTATATCATCATTGGTGGTAAGGACTAACTCATCTTCATCATTGTTGTTGGCATAAAAAGAACGATATGTATCATTGACCATTTCAGGTTCAGCACCAAAGACAGCGAGATTGGAACCAATCGTTTTGGCCGTCACTGCACATCCTGATAACATACCACCTCCACCTACGGGTGCAATCAGACAGTCTAATTTCGTTCCTTCTTCATTTGTTTGAGCTATGAATTCCAAAGCAAGTGTACCTTGTCCTGCCATGACATTGACATTATTGAATGGATGAATAAATGTGGCGCCTGTATCTTGTATCACCTTTTTTGCCTAAAAAAAAAAAAAAAAAAAAAAAAAAGGAAAATGAGGTAAGAAAGAGGAAGTATCTATACTTTTCATTATCTTATCTGTTCTCTACTTACCATTGTTTCACGCGCTTCCAAAGTAGGTTCACATTCTATCACTTTTCCACCATAACCCCGTACAGCATCTTTTTTGACTTGAGGTGCATTATTTGGCATAACTACATAAGCTGGTATTCCACGATCCAAAGCCGCTTTTGCTAAAGCTTGAGCATGATTCCCAGAAGAATGAGTGACAACACCTTTCGCTGCTTCATTATTTGATAATAGATTGACTGCATTGGTAGCTCCTCGTATTTTGAATGCTAAATAAAAAAGAAAAAAAGAAGTAATGATGAGTTATTATTGTTGAGAATAGAGATGTCATACTTACATCCAGTCTTTTGAAGTGGTTCACATTTGAAATATAACTCTATTGGCCATTGACAGTTATCGGATGCAAATAAGTCCAAAAGCGAAGAGGTCATAACAGGAGTCCGATGAACATGAATACGTGCAGCAGCAGCTTGGATATCTTCAATAGTGATAGGTTGAGGCGTCATTAATAATAATATTCGATATGTTAAAAAAAAAAAAAAAAAAAAGAAAAGAAAAGAAAAGAAAAGAAAAAAAAGACTGAATTTCAAATTTTATTCACAAGAAGGGAAAAAAAAAAGGCATAATAATAATAATGAGGTAATTCTAAAGCTGTCACTAAAGACTAAATACTAATCAGATCTCATTCCTGCTGAAGATGGGGAAGATATGGGAGGTGTTGAAGAATAAGGTTGTGGAGGAGGACGATTGAAACCACCAGGAGGAGGAGGAGGTCGATTAAATCCACCAGGAGGGGGAGGTCGATTGAAACCACCAGGAGGAGGAGGTCGAGGTGGGCCACTATAATAAGGACGAGGTGGACCTATTCACAAAAAAAAAAAAAAAGTATTTAAATATTTTTTTTCCCAATATATAAAACAACTTACGATTTAAATGACCAGTAGACATATTCCCAAAAGGTGGATATCCTGCAGGTCTGTTTGAATATGGTGCTTGTGGAAATGGTCGTGGTGGTCCATCTATTTCATAATAATTAAATATTAATCCCTTTAGCTATCACCATTTTATTTTAACTAAAAACTTACACCCAGGAACAAATTGACCATTATATTGAGGTGGTATCACTATAAAATGAAAAATAAAAAACATATTGTTAGAAACCAACTTTGTCCTCTTATGATCCTTTTTTTTTTTTCTTATACCTGCACTTGAATTTTCATACGCTCGTGTGATTTCATTGATAATAGCTTGTGCTTTGTCATGACCAATTTCTAGAAAAGAAAGGTAACTAGATCAGTATATCCACCAACATGTTTAATTCCATCCATTTTACCTTCGTAATATTGTCTAACGTTCAGTATATGATTCTTTCCTGCATTGTGACCTTTTCTTACAGAAGCTAAAATCAATAATGATAACAAGAAAAGTGTGATTGAGTAACTTTTTATTTAATCCAATCTTTTTACTTACGACTATCGTGTGTTAAAAAGACATCGCAATATTCTAAAAATGAAACAAAATAGTAAAGTGTGATTTAAAGTTAGTTTTATTCAGATCGCTTTGTTTTCGTTGATGATGTTTCTTTTGATCTTGTTTTACCACAGTAGTATTTAGGCATCTTTTCTCACAAAAGAAAAGAAAAAAGAAAAAAGTAGAGTAAAAAAGGAAAAAGAAAAAAAAATGTATAAAAAACAATTCAAAAGCTTTGGTCCATTTTGAACGGCGCCAGCTTTTTCTTTTTTTTTTTTTTTTTTTTTCTTTCTTTCGCTTTTGACTTCTCTTCTCCTATGACACCACTTGGTCGAATATACGCGTTTGCCACTGTTACTCGGTTCATTACTGTCTTATTGGGAATATTATCCTACATATATACAGGAAGTTATGATACATCAACAGAGATCGTGTTATCATCCAACCCAGCTTTACACTATTTCAACTTTTTGAATATCTTTGCTAGGTGGGATGCCATCTATTTTGTCCACATTGCAAAACACGGTTATGTCTACGAACAAGAAACTGCATTTTTTCCCTTGTTATCTTATTTGACTCGATATCTATCCCAAACAGGTATGAATGATAATAACAAGAATAATAAACAGTTATTCTATATTTCAAAACTAACAAAAAAAGGTTGTTATTCTTAGTGTTTCTACCGTTACAATCCATACTGGGGGAACAGTATACCATTGTCTTTATTGGTGCTCTCATATCAAATGTATCCTTTGTACTAGCAGCTGGATATCTTTACAAGTATAGAAACCAAACTTAGATCAATATAAAATAGAGGTTAATATCATTCTTTTTTTTTAAGGTTAACACGATCCATTTATCCAACAAATACAAAATTAGCAACATATTCATCTATTGCCTTTTGTCTATCACCACCATCAATGTTTATGTCTGCCTTTTATACGGAATCCATTTTTGCCTTTCTTAGCTTTTTAGGAATGTATCATGTCAGCAAACAACGTTTTTTACTTGGATCTATTATCTGGGGGATTGCTTCTCTGGCCCGATCAAATGCGATCATATACATTGGGTTTTTTATATATGACATTATTATCAAGCGTATTCGATACCATTCCATCAAGGTATACAAAAAAAAAAAAAAAAAAAAGATAAATTCATGTTTATTCTATATCCATACTCGATTTTCTTTTATATATATATATGTAATATAATTAGACTCTTATTATTGGTTTCCTTCAAGTCATGATATATTCATCAATCACATTATCTGGATTTGCAGTCTTCCAATTCTTGATTTATCGACAATATTGTACAGATGATATACTTGAACAACGACCATGGTGTCTCCAACTAGTACCTTTGGCCTATAGCTTTGTTCAGAAAGAATATTGGGGAAATGGATTCCTGGCATACTTTCAAGTCAAACAAATACCAAACTTTTTATTAGCAGCACCTATCATAGGATTGAGCATAGCAGGATTATGGCAATTTATCGCTAAAGATTGGACAAGATGGATAACTCTAGGTGTCATCAATGATGCTTCTGTTGGTAAAGAAGAAGAAGAAAGAAAGAAAAAAAAAAAGGATAAAGATTGACTCTTTTTTTTTGGAATATTATAGATGATACCTCATACACAAGTAATCAAGCCAGTGTCTATATGTATTTATGGACTTTCTTATTATTTTATGCTACTACATGCATGCATGTACAAGTTATTCTTCGGTTCTTCACTTCGTTACCTCCTTTATATTGGTATATTGGTCAATTATGGTATCAAGGTTTCCAAGCCAACCGCTCTTCTCGTGATCACTGGATTGCCCATAGCATCTTATCATATTTTGTATTATATGGTCTTGTAGGAATCATTCTGTTTTCTGCCTTTTTACCCCCAGCCTAGTTTTATTACCTTTTTAGATAGTCAGCTTTGACAAAAAAATGTGATACTCATAGAAATTACTTCATTGTTTTTAATAATATAATACTAGTTCTTTCTTTTTATTGACAAAAAATATATATATAGATGAATAAAAGAGACCAAAACTAGTATTTAAAAAATATGATTATCTAGTTTATTCGTAGAGTAAACCTTGGATGGGAGAAGAGTATTCCTTGACACCGTTGGGGAACCACAAGGCAATTTCACGTTCAGCAGAGTCAACAGCATCGGAAGCGTGGACAATGTTCTTACCACTATAGACAAAGAAAAAGAGGAAGAGTGAGAAACAACAATAGATACATCAAATGTTCTCTTTGTAAACTTACACGCAGATACAGAAGTCACCACGGATGGAACCAGGAAGGGAGTTAAGAGGGTTGGTTTCACCAACCATCTATAGAAACACGACCAAAAAAAAAAAAAATGAAGGGTAAGAAAACAGAAAAAAAAAAAAAAAAAAAGACTATATGATATGATAATATTCATTACCTTGCGACCAGTCTTGACGACTTCCAAACCAGAGAAGACCATACCAACAACGGGACCGGACAACATGTATTCAACCAAAGAAGGGAAGAAAGGCTTGGACTTCAAATCTTGGTACTATAAAAAAAGAAAAGAGAAAATATAAGAGTGATTAGATAATTTTGTTTTAAATAAAAGGAAAGAGTTTCCATATCAATAGAACTTACGTGTTCTTCAAGACGTTCCTTGGTGGGGTGGATCAATTCAAGGGCAAGGAGTTGATAACCACGTTGTTCGAAACGCTTGAGGATTTCACCAACCAAACCACGTTGGACACCATCGGGCTTAACCATAACATAAGTGCGTTCCATTTTAAATAATATTTTTTTCTTTGAAGATAGAGAAGAAAAAGAAGAAAAAAAAGAAAAAAAGTAAACAAAAAAATTTTATACGTATTTTCACTCGGTGCCTTAGGGATTGGATCACCGCATAGGACGGGTGCACTTTTTTTCTTTGATACAGTCCCCAATAATTACTATCTATTAAAGTCAATGGAAACAAAATAACTAGATAATCTACGGTCAACTATATATAATTTTACTCATATAAGTGTTGTAAAATGGAAATCATGAAAATAATATGATTATCTCTATATACAAAAAATTATCGGTGACCAAATCTTTTTCAACTAAATCTAGCTGAGAAATTTGAAAAAGAGTATTTGTTGTGTCTGTGTGTGCGTGCATGTATGTAATCCAATAATATCTTATGAGTTCACCATGTGGAAAGGGAAAAAAAAAGATATACTGATGATGAGAAAAATTTCATTCATGCAAAAAAAAAAAAAAAAAAAAAAAAAAATCTATCACAAAAAAAAAACCAAATTGGTGCCAAAGAAGCCAAAAAAAAAAAAAAAGTGGCTTGTACTGTTTCTTTGACCTTTTGGAATCGGTGACAGAAAAAAAAAACTCACATTTTTCAATCCATTTCCTTTTTCTTTTTTTTTTTTTTCTCTTTCTTTATTACCTTCTCTTTTTATAAATCATATATTATTACACACATATCATGAGACTTATCACTCACAACATGTTACAGTGCCACGTTAAGGACTGCAATACAAATAACTTTCCTCTCCGATTTGAAGATGCTGAAGTGGAATTGATTGAAGCAGATTACAACCCTACCTTTTTGGTCAATATGCTTCCAAAGATAGAATGGGAAGCTCTTGCTAATACTGCTGTTCAGGTAAATAAAATAAAAATAGGAAAGGTTGATAAACTAATTGACCTTGTTTTTATTATTACTCTAGCTTGGTATCAATAATGTTCCTTCTCAAGTACCAGAGAACGCTGCTGAAAATGAAGAATTTTTGAAAGCTTTACACAACTTGTTACTTGAAGTAAGTTAAATATACTGCGATTTTTTTTTTTTATTATTTTATGAACTTACCCTTCTCTTTATTCTTAAAGACTCATGTACAACAAGGTAAAATGGTATGCAATAATTGTCAGCATGTTTACAATATCAAGGATGGTATTCCCAATATGCTGTTAGCTGAACACGAAATCTAGATATAGACCCACCTTCTGTCTCTCACTCTCTTTTTTTTTTCATTATACATACTATCATCATTCCCTCTTCTCTCTTGTTTTTTTTTTTTATTCTCTACAGTCTTGTTTCTTTTTTATTATTATTATTCTGCATGCTTGTCAACTAATAAAGAATATGTACATCAACAATATAAATTTCTCTTTTTTCTTTATTCAATATGATATTCAACTTTTTTTTAACTAACTAATAACTAATTCTACTAGGTTATCAATCATCTAGCAGCAAAGGGTTCAGCAGAGGATTGAGCTTTACGTTGTTGTAAGCGTTGTCGACGACGTTCTTTTTTTTCAGCATCGATGGGTAGTGCACTAGGTGTTTGATCAACGGCGGATAATGGAGGCCATTCAATATTTTCTTTTTCCTTTTCCTTTTGAAGCGAGTCTTCACGTTGTTTTCGTCGTTGTTGAATGTCATTGTATACAGACCATGATGCAGATGATGAGAGTTCATCCGTATGTTCTTGTTGTTCTTCCAAAGCATCAGCATAACAAAGGAAGGATTGATCATCAGGATAAGTGGCTTGAGCATCATCATAGGCTTGATCAGAGGCTTCAGTCGTCATTCCCGCTTGAGGATGATGATTCAATGCTTTTTGATCAATACCCTCCGTTGCGTCTGTTGTCTCTTGAGCCCATGATTTCACATCTTCTTCGTTTTCCCCTTGTTGTACACGGTCATATGTATCATCGGAAGGTGCCATTTCAGGTGGTGATTGCCCTCCTGCTATCAATGATGATGATAATGCTGATGATGATAATTGTTGCATTTTTTTATCTTTCTCTTCAGTGGATGATGGGGTTAGTTCCATGGAAGGAAAGAGAATATCCATTACCTTGTCTGTCCAGGAATCATTTTCATGCTGATCACCATACTCATTGATTGTATCTGCTACCTTGTCGATCAAATTTCTATCATCTCCGCCAGCCATCAATGATGTTCTTCGAATAGCTAATAAAAATAAATAAATAAATAAATAATATATATTAGTATTTTAATATTCGAAAGTTAATCAATTATATTTTTTTTTTTTTGCTTTACCTTTCTTTGCCGAATCGTTGATACGATCAATCCAAGAATCTCGACGTTCATCCTTTACATTAGATCGAGCACCTCCACCATATTCTACATCCACATTGGCACTAAGACGTAAATTACGTCGATGTCTTTGTTGTTGTGCTCTCGTAGGTACCGCAGAATGAAAAGGATGAATTTCATGACTAGATTGTTGACCCTGTTGATCATCCACAGATGGTTGTGGTGATACCTTGACTTTTTCTTCAGATTGTTGTTCTTTCTGATCAATCATCACCCTAATATGATTATTGTAAAAAGAAGGAAAAGAGAAAAGAAGAAGAAAAAAAAAAAAAGAAAGAGAGAGAACATTTGCCTTAACATGGGTCGCTTTACTGCATGAAAGTAGCGGAGTCCAATCAAATAGATGCTTTCATTTGTCATGTTGTTGAAAAAAAAAAGAAAGACCTTTTTTTTCGCCAAGTAGGACTAGTTTTCCTTTTTCAATCGAAAAGATATAAATTCATCCACTTCGCTGCTTGGCAAGCATCAACCTAATAAAGGAAAGGATTCATCATCTTTACTTTCAAAGTGATTTAGATACTAACTCTGGAGCGGTAATTGAAAGACTTGGTTGTTGTACATCCATCCCTCACGATGTGTCAGTGGATAAAAAGAGTACAAATATATGATAATAATAATTGTAGTTATATTTCTGTTGATCATCTATGTTATATATTTCCCTTTTTTTTTTTTTTTTACTTTTCAAATAATAGGGAGTCTATTTTCTTTTTGAGCTTATTACGATATACACACACAAAAAAAAAAAGTCAAATGGTTGCCAAGACAGTGTGGAATTTATTTTTAGCCAATCGCTTTTTACCGATCTTTTTTTTTTAAATATCAGCACAGTTCCTTTTAGTTTTACTACTTTGCTTTTTTTTTCCCCTTTTTCTTTTTTTTTTTACTTTTCCTTTTTTTTTTTTTTTTTTTGTCCTTTTGATTACCTTTTTATTATAGTTATTTGATAACCTTGGGATGCGACATTTATTTGGAAAAGAACACAAAGAACAAAAATCAATTAAACTTTTGAAAAAACTACAACTTGAAGAAGATCAAAAATGGCAAGAAGAATTGCAACGACGTTTGGAACAAGAAGAAAAAGATGCTGCTTTTGCTCGTGAATTACAAGAACAAATGTCTGCTGAAGAATCTACAACTACACCAACAACAATAACAACTACTAATAGTACTACAACTAACATATCACCAGTCAGTAGTCCAATAGCAATGACTTCCTCTTCATTGTCTTCTCCACCTCCTTTGCCTGTTAAGCCTATCGCATATCATTCAGGTAATATATTTAAAAGTGTTATAAAAAAAAAAATAAAAGGTATCAATCTTTTTTTTTTTATTTGTTTATGTAGAACCCTCTTCGTCTACTTCATCCAATAGCAGTAATATCGATCATCGCTCTCGACCTCAAGTAGGATCTTCATCATCGACTGCCCAACGTGACGTCCCTCCTCCTCCATACCAAAACGGTCAACCAAAATTACCTCCACGAGAAAGAACAGTATCCCAAGTGTCACAGTATATACCATCAACTCCCAACTTTTCATCGAATACATCTACAGCAGCATCAGCTCCACCACAACCAACAACTTCACGCGTTACTCAACAAGAATGTTATCGACCTGCTCTCAATACTGCAGTGACTCCAGGTATTGGTCACCAAGTATTGAATCCCCAACCTTATTA
Organism: Halteromyces radiatus; assembly: GCF_025201355.1. NCBI lineage: Eukaryota > Fungi > Mucoromycota > Mucoromycetes > Mucorales > Cunninghamellaceae > Halteromyces > Halteromyces radiatus. The sequence goes on along the minus strand of NW_026251697.1, from coordinate 433,250 downwards.
TCCTGGAACCCCACAGCCTCAAAGTCAAGTCTATCCAGTTTCCACTCCTCAAATACCACCAACTACACCAATGCCACCTACTACTTATGTCGATCAACATCATCCTCGTCGTGATCCTGCCATGTTGATCATACCACCTCGTAAGGAAAAACAACCTTCTCACAACTACTCTCCTGTCACCACAACTGTATCCAGTACGATACCTATGCCTGAACCAACGCGTACCAATTCACCGTTCTATTATTCCACAACTTACTCTTCTTCGTCTTCCTCTTCCAACTTGACTTCAACTCCAATGAATACAACATCTCGACCATCGTCATCGTCAACATCAGTAGCAGCAGCAGCAGCAGCAACAACAACAACAACAACAACGGCAATAATAGAACCTCAGCGTATACATACACCAGCACCTATTAACAATTTTCATTCTTTACCCACAACCAACGCTATTTCTTCACATACGATGACCAACTCAGCAATACATGTTTCGCCAAAAATAACAAATAGTCTACCAGTCACGAACTCGTATTTGATACAATCTGGACTCAAGCCTGATCAAAAAATGGAAAATCACAAAGAAGAAAGTGACAATAGAAAGATGCCATCAAATATGATCTTACCCACAAAGACATTAGAGGGAACGAACAATGATAATGTTGACGATGACGATGAGGAAGAAGAAAATGGATCTTTGGTCTGGGAACGAAATGATGGACGTATGATGTCTAGTACTCCATCTACCAAATCTGCTACCGTTACTACCACCACCACAGCCATGTTGCATACCAACGAAAAAACTGCCTCGACTTTTGATGGGATTGATCATCATGAAAAACATATTGTTACTAATGAAACGAATGAAGATTATGACTCTGGATCTGGATCTGATGGCGAGGAGGAGGATGATGATGGACATGATGACGCGATCGATCCGTTTGATATCAATGCCGACGATAATGTGATTATTCATCAATATACCAAATCAACACCAACACCACAATTCTATGCCCAAAATAACAATGATGATAATGTCGATCCGTTTGCTGATACTTTTGCTGTGGACTCCAACAAGTCAGAATATTTACTTCATGAACGATCAAAATCAGCTGGTGTCATCGATGTTAAGCCCATGTTTCAAATGAACAACAAAACATCCACCATTGCCAAGGTTCATGATCCACTATTGATGAGGGCGACTGGTGCTACATCTTCTTCTCAACCCACAAGACCAGCATCCACACTTCCATGGACCTCCACCTCTTTCGCTTCATCTTCAATAACTCTATCGACTACAACACCATCTATTGGTTCCACCATCCCAAGACCTGCATCTGTATACCAACATCCTTTACATCAACAAAAGAACGATGATGAAGATGATTTGATTACTCTGGACAGCGATGATATTCAACCTGTGATACCTACCAATGTTTTACGTGCTGGTGCTCCTCCTAATCTACAATCTATGATCAATCAAGTAACGGCTGAAGGTAAAGGAGGAAAAAGAAAAAAAAAGAAAGAAAAAGTGATAATATATTATTCGTTGTTAACTCCTTTTTTTTTTTTTCTGTATTCAGTTCCATCGAATGAATTTGGATATTATCATTATCAAACAGATAAACCTGGAGGAGAAAAAGAAGAAATAGAAGAAATCATTGTCAAAGCATTACCAAAGCTACCAAAATGTAAGTATAAAAGAAACTGGAACAGTTTCATCATACACTTTTTTTTTTTTTTACTTACTCTTTTATTGATAGCTAATCCTGATCATCGACATATCACTGTACCAAGTGTGATTGAAAATCAACGAGTTTGGATTCGTGTACATCCTACAGATACAGGCAAAGCATTGGCATCTCGCATTCATATTGTAGCCACCTATAAGACTCGTAAAATTCTCAGTATCACTACTGATAAAGGACGAAATATCCCTCTGGACGAAACACCTGTTTTCACTGATTGGGCTGGTGTGATGGAAATGGAAGATGGAGCTCCTTGGAAAGTGGAATGGACTGTCATGGATCATAATCTTTGGGAAGGACCAAAAGAATTCTTACGTTACTTGAAGACATCTTTACGCTCTTGAAATGATTTTTCCTTAATATATATTAGTTTATTTAATACACACTCTTTTATCATTTTCTTTTATATTATTATTATTATTCACATTTCATTTCATCATATCACTTTATATATAGTTTTGTAGTCATATCATTGTTTTTCAATAAAAAGAAACATTTTTTTTCTAACATCATCCACCTTAATTTTGCTAGGATCTTTTGTATGATGTTTATCGCTTATTACACCAAGTCTATGATGAAAATTTCGAGGCCACTAAAAAAAAAAAATGAAATGAATTTTTGCATTTTACAGCCAAAAATTTCAAACTCCTCAGCCAAATTTTGGCTGTAAAATCCAATCGCCAGGGAGTCCTCAGGCAATTTTTCAAAAAATCGATGAATTCTTTTGGCATGTATTGCACGTTAGTTGGTAAGGTAAGCAATAAAACGGGATTAGATGAGTTCAATCACTTTTTTAAGAGGAATCCAACGGTGGTAACTTTATTAGATGATGACCATTATTGGATGAAGGATGAGTATTCCTATTTTCTTTTTCTTTTTCTCTTTTTTTTTTCTCTTTTTTTTTGTTGTGCTGTACAAATTGGAAGAAAAGATATACTTGTTACTGAGACAAACGAAAGAGAATGATTTTATTTATGTTCAGTCCGAATTTGGTGCTGTGATGATCATTTTTGATCGAGTTACAAAGGCATACAGTCATTACCTTTTCACTATTTTTTTTTTCTAAGAAAGACCAAATAAATAGATCAAGACTGAGCCGATCTTGAACCGATTTCAATGGAATCCAATGATATCCGTTATTTACTTAAAAAATTTCTAATTCAAGATCTTATTACATCCTATTTTATTCGAAAGGAATGATCATAAAATGAATATATAACTATCACCATTTTTCTTCGAAATCATCGTCCTATATCAACCATAGAAAAAACTACAGAAAATCATCATCGTTTAAACTTAAAAGTATCAGAGACAGAAAATGTTGATCAAAGGAAAACTTCTGTTTTGGTCATCAGGTGCAAGTGCGACCATTAAAAGTCGCTAAAATAAAAAAAAAATCAGGAACTCTTCTCATGAGATCACCTTGCATTTCTTTATTTTTATTTTTTTATTGAAGAAAAAAAAAATATCATCAAACTTTGAGTGATAAGAAATCAAAAGTAAAAAAGAAAGATTTACTTCATATGATATGGAAGGGTATCTTGATTGTATGTAAGTATATAAACGTACCAGCGATGATAAGAGAGATACGGTTTTAGCTGAGTGTGAACTCGATTTGTACAAGGCATATAGTGTGAGAGAATTTGTGGCTTTCGTTTTCTTTTTTTTTTTTGCAGATAAAAAAAAGTTCATTCTTTTTTTCTTCTTCTTATTCTTTTTCCTTTTTCTTTCTGGTTTAAAACTCCCACATATCATATAACCATGGATCCCTCAAAATGGATTGATGTCAATATTGACAAGAATCATTATTCTCTTGATCATTTTGTTATTCCTAAACACTACGAACAAGACCTTTCTAGTATTTTGATTCCTCATGGTGTTATCATGGTAATATATGAGATAAAAAAAAAAAAAAAGAGAATATCTCACTCATTTGATAATATAGGACCGTGTTCAAAAATTGGCGCGTCTTATTGTAGATGAAAACGATGGACCTTTAGGTAAAAAGAAAGAGAGAGAAAAAGAAAACCATTATCTCTAAGTCTCATATATAATTATTAGTTGTATGCTGTATTTTGAAGGGTGGACATCAATATTTTGCTGATTTGGTCAATTGTATCAAGAAACTTACAACTACCGATGGTCAAACTGTACCTTTAAGTTTGGAATTTATTCGTGTCAAGTCTTATGAAAATGACAAATCTGTTGGTGTAAACATCTCTTTAACTGAAAATGAACTCAAAGACTTTGAAGGAAAGGTAACTCTTTAGAGAACAAATAAAAAAAGAAAGGATGGAAAATGAAACATTTTTTTCTTCTTCTTTTGTTTGGTGATATCTCATTCTTTTTTTTTTTTTTTTTGTAGAATATTCTTATTGTTGAAGATATTATCGATACTGGCAAAACAATGGTTGCCTTATTAGAACGTCTTCAAACTTACAAACCCAAGACTGTTAAGGTTACTAGCTTGTTGATCAAAAAGACAGAACGAAGTAATGGTTATATTCCTCACTATGTTGGCTTTGCTATCCCTGATGCCTTTGTGGTTGGTTATGCTTTGGATTACAATGAATACTTCCGTGATTTGGATCATATCTGTGTCATTAGCGTAAGTGGAAAACAAAAAAGAATGGATTGGATATACTAATAGATTTGTTGATATAGGAACATGGCAAGAAGGCATATGCTGTATGATAGTTTAGTTGAAATTCAGTTTATAGCTGGAATGATGGTAGATTGGAATAATAATAAAAAGAAATATTTATAGTCAATGATTATTTGTATAAATCAAGCTTTTGTTACCTTGGATTTTTTTTTTTTTAGTCAACAGGATATGATGATGATGATGGACAATGAAATGGAGGTAGAAGGGATGGGATAACAGGGAGGTGATAACGTGGGAAAGAGAGGGAGAATAAAGAATTGCATGGCGGGTTTTGTAGTCATCAGGTACAAGGATCAATGCGTGCATATATATATTTTTTATAGATATTGACCAGCAAATTGAAGTTTTAGTTTATTAATATAAATAGTTAAATAGATAATAATGATTAGGATGAGGTATAAAAAAAAAAAAAGGAAGGAGATGAATAAATAAGAAAACATAGAAAACAAAAATAAAATCTAGTATATAAAAGCATAAGTGGGATATATGGGATATAAAAATGAAATAGAAAATTTGGCATGCAGAATAATGAAAATATAAAAATTGGACCATAAAACTAAAAACTAAATCAATCAAGGTATCCATCTATCTATAAATAAGATAGCAAATAAAGTAAAATAAATAAATAAAAAAAAAAAGATGATGATGATTCTAAAAGAGAGTAGGTAAGGATAAATCACGAGGATCAACAAATTCAGAGACACTGGTATTAGAAGAAGGAAAGAAAAAATCAGAGAGTAAAGGGACTTGTTCAAACAAAGGTAGATAAGCATCCGTATTAGCATCCACAGAATTATCAACATAGGAACAGTCAGAATCAGGTTGTTTGATAAAATCAAAGTCATTTAGTTGTTGATTGATCCAAGACATATCTGTTGACAAAGGAGGATAAGATAACAGATCATTATTATTGATGATGTTGTCCAAGGAAAAGTATAAAGAATCGTATTGTGGTGATTGATGGCTGGAAGATACCGAGGATGAAGAGAAAGATGACATACTAGCTGTAGAAGGAGATGATGATGAAGAAGAACCTGGTGATGATGAGGATGGTGACATTGTCATATCATCATTAGTATCAACTGCAGTGTTGTTAAGATTTTCTGTGTCACCTAACCACGGTTTCAGAAGATGTGCCTTTGCTTTTGCTTTTCGTTGACGTGTCATGAGATCTTCTTTATGATGATAGGGTCGAGTTTGACGTTCGGATTTTTTGGTAGGAGAGTATTTGTAATTAGGGTATCTAGATGATGATGATGATGATGATTTAGTTATTGTGATTTATATTGAATTATTAACATTTTTTTTTCTTTTTACCGTTTAGCATGTTCAACTTTTGCTGCAGCAGCGATGGCACGATAAGGAGCTTTATCTTCCTCAGAAGCTTCTTTCCACCATTTAGCAATGATCTTGGAAATATCACGATGATTCAATTGAGATGATTTGGAAGAAATTTCTCGGTACTTGTCCAATCGAAAAGCCATAAAACAATTGATGGGTCGAGGGATTTTGGTATCATTCTTGATATATTTTTTAGTCTTGGCATACTTGGCTGCAGTCATGATGATATTAAATAAAGTAAAAGAAATAAATTAAAGATGAGTTAAAAAAAAAAAAAAGAAACGAAAAGAATTTGCATAATATATATATGTTTTCTGGTTAATCATCCCCCTCTCCAAAAATGAACAAGGGGAAAAAAGACACACATATAAAGTACAATAGTAAAAAAAAAAAAAATTCTGTGCGTAAGTGCACCAAACCTTATGATCTGGTGAAGTAACCTACTAGGGGGGGTGAAGGAGAGGTTCTTTTTTTTCTTGATACATCATCAATAAGAGTAGAAGGAAACTTACTGCTTTGTGCAAGAAAAAAAAAGTGGGCAAACTGATCGTCCAGCCAATCAAAAAGCTTAATGACATGGCACTTCGTCATGCAACTTTAAGCGGGTCGTTTAAACAAATTTTTTTTAGAGCCTGGTTGTCTACCCTTTTTGGTCAATCTCCGGAAAATAATATTTTTACTCGATTAGGAAGCCTTTCTAACTCTTATATCAAATTGAATATCGATCAGATCTTTTTTTTTTTTCATTGTTTGCTCTAATAAATGGTTAATTGTAAGAATCATTGCATTAAGGCAAAAATGTAAAACAAAGAAAACAAAATGATCATCATTCTTATTTTCTTACAATAGACGATGAAATGATCAAAACTTTCAATCACTACAATATGATAATAATAATTTTTTTTTTAAAAAAAAAAGACTTTGTATATGTCATCATTCTTTTTTTTTTTTTTTTTTTTTTGCAGGAAAAAGTTAAATGCTAATATTGAGAGGGAACTTTATTAAAGTTGTGCTCTGATCATTACAACGAATTACACAGAAAAGATCGCTGATTCAGGGTAAAAAAAAAAAAAAAAAAAAAAGGTCATCAATGTGATATGATTAAGGGTGTTGGTCAAAAATTCATCAGGTCAAATAATAACCAGTTTCTTGTTGTGATAATTGATATTTTTTTCGGTTAATTTCCTTTTTTAGTGCATGATATTTTCCCAAAATGCCCCTGCGTTCAGTGTAACTTTGTTTCGATCGTTCTTTGTATGTTTCTTAATGAATTGGAGGGAGTGAGAAAAAAAAACGTATCATCATCGTATCATTTGTTATGTCCATGTGCCTCACAATATGTTTAACAACTATTCTTTTTTTAGTCAAATCATCATAATAATTAAAAAAAAAAAAAAAAAAAAAGAAAAAACTCGGTGATATTCCTTTTTTGAATCTCCTCCATCGATCATCCATAATTAATGATGAATAAAAATTATCGATGGAGTATAATTCTATTTTTTTCATTTTCTTTTTTTTATGAACGGTGATTCAATGTTGAGTAGTACAAACTGTTTCCTTTTTTTATGAAATAATCCATTCTGTAACAGTAAAAATCGGAAGTTGGATGATCGTGTACAGGGTCACTTTTTTTGGGTGATGGTTTTCTATTTTTCTTTTTTGTATATGTGTGTAACTTATGATGATATGAACGTTTGTTTTTTTTTTGTTTTTGTTACTAGATCAGTACCTTTTTTTACTTTGGTTTACTCTTGAAAATGAGTGACTGTTAGTTCTTATCTCCTTTTTATTCTCCTTATATATACTAAAGATATATCATCCACCTATTCATTCATTCAGGTACTAAAGGAATATAAACTAAAGTTGATTTCAGACCACGCCACAACAGTAAACTTTTTTGGTGGTAGTACATAATGGATATTCTAGACACATAATAAAGGACAAAAGCTCAGCAAAAACTGAGATGAATGGTACTCTGATCCAGAGACTATATGGAAAAATGGAAAGTAGCTTCCGAGATTCTCTCTTTTCATAACTAAATACGGTAACTAAGCAAAAAAAAAAAAAAAAAAAAAATAAACAACACAAGAGAGAGGGCATTTTCAATGTACGACTTTTGAACATTTTTTTTTCTTTCTCTTTTCCCCCAACCACATTCTTTTTTTCCTTCTCTTTTTTTTTTTTTCTTTTCTACTTTTTAATTATAGACTTTTTTAATATATACCTTTCTTTTTTTTTATTTTTCTCCATTCATTCCTTGTCTCTCTCTCCCCACTCTAATCATAGTTTTATATCTACTCATATCTACTCCATTCCTTTTATACTTCTCTACCCACCTACTCTCTTAACAATGACTAATATCGAAACACATGCTTCAACGAAGAAACAACAACTTTTGACAGCTGAAAAACAATATATAGACCTTTTGAACTTTATAGACTCGGTATATAAATATATGTCAAATTTAATAGAACATGCTCATTAAATTCTTTTTTTTATTAGTGTTTTAAAACAGAAAAAGAAGCTTCCTTTCAACAATGGATATCAAGCATTCAAGACCTTCATCAAAAACATCAGCTCTTTTATAAAGTAAGTCTATATGAAACTCCCTCATAATAATACTTACTCTTTTTATATATTTATAGAAACTGGGCCAAGAGAATGACCTTGTGGATATTATGATAGATTTGGTAAGGAGAAGGAGTTCAAAGGGAGCACCAGTGGAGTCAAGAGCATAAAAGGAATATAAGAAAAAAAAAAAAGGGGAACTCAAAGAGGAGCTGGTCCATCATTCTTACCTTTTTTTTTTTTATTTGTATTGAATTCTATAGGGAAACACTTTGGAAACCTCTTATCTCGATTACACTAAAATGTATAGTTCCGTTCGGCAGCATCATGAAAATCTTCTCTGCACAACAATCAACAAGGTACAAAAAAAAAAAAAAAAAAATTGGAAAAAAAAAGGTCTAGGTTCTTTTTCTTTACGCCCCCTAATCACGGTCCCCCCTCCTTTTTTATGTCTATATCATTCCTTCAATAGAATTTGTCGTCAATACCACCTTCTTATACTACTAGTACTTTATTGGATGCACCTTTTGAACATATAAAATTGTACAAGTCTCTTTATATCGTAAGTGCGGCAACAATTCAAAAAAAAAAGAAAACAAATCATATAAAGTCACCTCACCTTTTTTTTATATATGTATTTCTCCCTTTTATATTCAAGTCATTACTGGACTCTTCTGATTCTATTCAACATTCCAGTATTCAGCAAATCATCCTTCATATAGATACTGTACTAAAACAAAAACCTCCTTCAACAATTGATTCCACTATGACTACCAATCTACTTGATTTTCAAAAATTTGTGGATTGCTCTAATGTTATTGATCTATTTACTGGTTCCTCATTGGTAAGTCTCGATCCATCAAGGGGATGAACGAATATTATTATAGAAAATAGAAAAAGGAGTACAGAATCTTAACTTTTTTTTTTTTACTATAGGATTATCAACTACGATCAAGGCCAGGTGTCATCATTTTACAAGATAACTTTTTGTTATTAGCTGACAACAATGATCAACCTGCTATTCGTGTTTATTTGGTATTAACATCCGATATTTTGATGATATGTAATCAAAAATCAGAATCAACTGGACGTTATGAACTTTTGTATCCTCCTTTGGCCGTCAACGATATCACTGTGCAACCTCTCTTTTTGGATCGTGAACTTATTGGTGAATATACTTTGGAATTCTCAGTTCTCAACAAGAAATTGGTTGTTCGTGCCGAATCTAGGGAAATACGAAATGCTTGGATCGGTATGCCTTTGACCACAACTGCTAAAAATGCCATCAGATCTGCTATTCCTCTCACCAATGTCGCACGTGCCTCGACAAGTAGTCAACCTTCTTCAATAGAAAACAAAGGAAATGATATCAAATCCAATTATCAGCCAATCATTTACAGTAATAGTAACAGCAACAATAATAATATTTCGCCCGTGGAAGCTCCTGATGATAACGACGATGACGACAATGACGACGATGAAGATTCTGATGGAACAACTGCATCGACTCCTAATTCGGATTATCCACATTCTTTGACTGAAAAGTCTTTACCTTCTGTTCCTTCTCATCCTGAACCACCAAAAAAAGACTTTGCGACACCTGTGATCAATATCTCATTACATGACGATGCTATCAACACTGTGCAACCACCTCCCAAACAAAATCAGCCACTGAAGCCACGTGGATCATCCATTCGAGCACCTCTACCAAATCCTGCTTATAAACCAAGCTCTCCGAAATCAACAACTTTGGAATCGAAACCTTTACCTAGAACTTCATCCATTCGAAATGGTACTCCTGTCTCGGAATCTTCAAACCAGCGATCTCAACCATCTCCCAACTCTCCAGTAGTCAACAAATCACAACGGCCTATTCAACAAATGAATCATCCTCAAGTTGCACCCTCTTCATCTCGTCGTGGTACTTCTCCAAGTACAAATGGTATTCCTACACATCCTCATTTACATCCGTCTGCTCAACATGCACAAAATAGACCAATGATGATGCCTTCACCTCAAGGACAACAACATCAACAACGTCCACCACCACAACTTCATCAACAATCTCATCAGCGTCCTCAACATCGTCCTCCTCCTCAGCATCATCATCATCATTCTCAACAACGCCCCCCTCCTCAGCATCATCATCATCATCCTCCTCAACAGCGTCCTGCTTCTCAACATCATCATCCTCAGCAGCGTCCTTCTCATCAACCACATCATCCTCAACAGCGTCCTCCTCCTCAACATCATCATCCTCAACAACGTCCTCCTCCTCAGCATCATCATCATCATCCTCAAGTTCGTCCTTCACCTCAGCATCATCAGCCTCAACAACGCCCACCCACACCTCAACTATCGCAACAACAAGTTCAACAATCAGCGGTGACGACAAACGTATCCAAACCTTTACCTCAAACAGGAGCTTCAGCGCAACGACATATGCCACCAACACCCCCACCTCAGAAAAGTCAATTCTCACCATCGAATAAAGAAACTCAACCTCAGTTATCAACAACACCTGGCTCGCGTGATTCTATTGGTTCTGCTCTTCGTTTATCACCAGAAGAATTGGCAACTCCTCCTCGAAGTGTAAGTTAAGATTCTTTCAATATAAATATCTAAACTAAACTTTTTTTTTTTTTTTTTTTTAATACAGCCCAATCCATATAACAATCAAACGAATGGGATTCGTCAAGTGTTATTCCGTAGTTTGAAATGTGAAGTTTTTCGATGGAAGGATGAATCTTGGTATGCAGTGGATGGACAATGTTTACTTGAAGTACGACAAACGTTTACGAACCGATCATGTATTGCTATTCGAGTACAAACAACAGGAGAGCTCTATCTTAATGCATGGGTGTTGCCTCAGACACAAATACGAGTTGCTTCGCCAACGGATGTTAGTTTAGGCCTGATTATGGGATCACAACAGGAAACATACCTTGTTCATTTTGAACAACCTACAGAAGCAACGGAATTCAATCAAGTATTACAGAAAATGCATCAAGCGGCAGTATTGGCGGCACAACAACCTAATGATGGACAACGTACTTTACGTGGTGAACCTCCTACAGAAATGATGTTGGCCATGCAAATGAATGATGATGATGACAATGACAATGATGATGATGATGATCTTGGAACAGCCGTTACCACGCTTGGATCAAACAATGTAACACCTTCACGAACATTGACACGTACAAGTTCATTGATGCAATCTGGACAAGAACCTACACCTATTCCACAAACGTTACAGGCCGTCATGCAATGCAAATGTAAATTATTTGTACAAAATGAACATTCGAATTGGAGTAGTTTTGGTAGTGTCCAATTGGTTGTGTCTCTTCAAATTCCCAGTCGACGCATGCATATTCAGATTGATCATGACAAGAAACGTGGGTTCAGTAAAATCATCAACACCAACTCTACATCCTCTTCTTCTTCTTCTCGTCCTTCATCCCCCTCTTCCAACAGTGACAAAAGCAATAGTCTTGCTCCCACATCGGCAAATACTTTGGTCAGTGCCACCGTCTACAGCAACAATGTCGAACGACTTGGATCTAAACGTATCTCCTTTTTGTTGGTCAATGAACAGGATCGGACTTCCAGTATGGTTTACATGGTGCAACTTCGAGATGAAGAATCTGGTAATACTTTACATGATTATCTCAAGATCAAAAATGCTCAAAATGGTTGGTAGAGTTACTTTTTTTTTCTTTTTTTTAATCCTTTCCATTCCTTTTTTTTTTTATATATACACCCTTCCCATCATTTTACTTACATTTGTATCTATTTCATATATCATTACCTTTTTTTTTTTTTGTCATTAGATGGATGGATTCTCTTCATCTTTTTCTTCATTCTATATCATCATGTTTTTTTTTTCACTCTCATTTTTTTTCACTCCTTCCAATCTCTCTCTCTTTTTTTTTATAGTGTTGACAACATTTATGAATAATAAAGTATATTGTTTTTTTTAAAAAAAAAGAGATGTCATTACAATAAATAGAATTTTTTTTTTATTTCAAAAATAGGAATGTACAAAAAGTATAAACAATCTATGATGAATGATCAACAAGATCACCAAAGATATGACAATGTTCTAAACTAAGGAGGGAAAGATCACCACCCAGAGAGGTATAAATGGATTCAAAATACAGTATCAAAGTTTTCAGACCAAGAAGATAACCATAATCAGGACCTTGATGTCGTGGAGGATAAGTAAATGGAAGAGGAAGACCATGACTAGTTGTATTATTATTATTATTATTTTGATCTTGTACATATTTTTGATGTTGATATACTTCCTTTTGAGTCACACAATGAGCAAAGTCAATGATACGCAAGTCAATATTTCGATGACTAGAGGGATTTCCATCGTAAATGATTAATAAAGAAGAGGTATAAAAACGATAGTCGTCCATGGTTTGAATAATGTTGGCTAATCGATGTAATCGTCGAAGAATGGTGGGAATATAATGGATTTGACAACCATGTCCATTGTCCAGATAATTTGTTAATGTTTGTCGGAATGTATCAGAGTTCAATTTTCTTCCATAATATTTATCTTGAAATAAAAATTTTTGTTCTTGTAGATTATAAACCTAATTAAATTGAAAAAATTGAGTTTCTTTTTTTTTTTTTTTTTTTTTTTTTTTTGCCTTTTTTGAATAAATTACCTGCATGCCACAAATTCGTACACCTAATGTTTTACTGGTAGATTGTTCACATTTAACAGTTTGACTTCGCATCTTTGCTGGAGTAGCATCTACACCATATTGTCGAGTTCCCATTTTCAAATCCAAAACACAAGGATATTTAACACCATCGGTTAAGTCTTCTAATAAGATGAATTTTTTACTATAATCCTCGGCTAATGTTGTTGATCCACCCAGTTGATTCGACATTGAAGATACATTGGGTTGATGAGAATCATGTTCTTGTTGTTGTCGCATTTTCTGTAGATCCTTTTGATAGACTTGCAAAGACCAAGGATTATCTGGTGTTTGTCTTGTTGACCAAGATTTCGTCGGAGCATGTCGGAGAGCAGTGGTGTCCACTAATGAAGGTTCTAATTCTATCACGTGGGTCGGCGGCAGCGGTGATGAAGATGGTGCATGTTGTGGAGTGGTTGGCAAAGAATCAATCATGTTGACAGATGGTGGTGCAGAGTAAGTAACGGATCGATCAAGATAAGAATCTTCTTTACTTTTCTTTTCCAATTTCTTTTGATCATCCATATCCATATCATCCATTGTAAATAAAATATCTTCATTGTCATCATCATTAGTTTGTTGATTGTCGCAAGGTAATTGAGAATCAGAAATTAAAGTTGGTCGTCGAGATTCCAAAGTAATACGATTGATGGTGAATGGTGTATCTGGAGAAGTAATATGACTAACAGTAGGTGCTGAACGTCCAAGTAAAGTATTATCCATTTGCATCCAAGAAGGGGCTCTTTGATCCAAGGAAGGTGGCAAAGAAGATGTTGGTGAAGGTTCTAAAGGAGATGATAGTGACGAAGAAGAAGAAGAAGAAGTAGAGTTACTAGTATGTCGTCGTCGTTGTTCCCAGTGATCTACGAATCGTAAACGTTCCCGTAAAGCCTTTGGAGAGAAAACTTCATGTAATACTTGTTCTTGAAATGTACGATGTGGATCAGATAGTGATGACCGCCGGCGTTTTTTTTCTTTTCCATAACATGCTCGCCAATTGCGTAAGAGATGTTTATTCTTGTCAAATACCACTTCAGGAAAAGGTTTTTTTCGTTGTTGTCGATAAGTCACATTGAGAATACCAAGGTTCTGACACATAAAAGGTAAAAGCTCAGGATGAGTCGCTTCCAAATGTTCATAAAAGAGTTGTTCTTTTCTTGTAACAGGTTTACAAATGGCACGTTTAGAGAATCGGAAGAAAGATGCATGTCCACCTACTTGATTATTAAATGGTAATAAAGGAAGAGAAGTTGTCATTTTAGTGGGATCAAAATAATGATCAGTTGTAGTTGGTGTAGTCACTTGTTGTTCTTGTTGGTCATAATCGCTACTTGTTGTACTACCAGTTGAAGAGTTGTCGTCCCATTGAGTATCCACGTTATCTTCATAGTCAGAGATGTTGCATTCCTTTGTTTTGACGTTCTCCATTCTGTGACATGAAAAAAAAAAGGATAAAAAAAAAATTGGGCAAGGAAAAAAAAAAAAAAAAAGGAAAGGAAAGGAAAAAAAAGGAAAGAGAAGAAAAAAAAAAAAAAGAAAATAAATTGATTTGATAGGCGACTCAAAATTTCTATGATAAAGGAAAAATAACAAAAAAGTGATACTACCCAAAGAAAAAAAGAGGGGTAAACAGTAAAAAAGGAAGGATATCCACCAATGAACACCTAAAACTTTCCACACGCACTGATAATAATATAGTTCATCATCAGGTGAATTCCCCCCATCGTATTTCCCTATTTTGGATTCCCTTTTTTTTATGTGGTCCGATTCATTTCAGAAATAAACATCAACCAATGATTTCAACATTATTTTTTATTTTAATTTTTGTTTGGCTACATCTACTAAATATTGTTCTAATGGTTTTGATAATTGCATAAATCCCTTCTTGGTAGCTAATCTATAAGCAGGCATAGATTGATATGTTCCAGCTTGTATTTTACCATCTTGTAATAAAACACTACCAATGATATCTTCAGGTTTTGGTATCCTTCCCCAAGGTGGTGGATTACGTTCATCCCCTATATGTAACCAGCTAAAATAAAAATAAAAAAGTTTGTAAGACAATAATAATAATAATAATAATAATAATAATAATAATAATAATAATAATAATAATAATAATAATAATAATAATAATAATAATAATAATAATAATAATAATAATAAATAAATAAATAATAATTATAATAATAGTCATGTCTTTTTTTTTTTTACCCTTCTTTTTGATATTGAGCCATTCCTTTCAAAGTACTATCATTGATTTCGTGAATATGATTAGAGAAAACTTGAGTCAAGTAGTTTAAAAAAGTATCATTTGGCATAAATGTCTTTGAATCAATTTCATCTTGTTTTGGTGTCCATCCTATAATAAATTCTGGGTAGTCTGTCAATTTTTTATCACCTAGATCTTCAGTTGATAAAAAAGATACAGGATATCGTTTATTGCCGTTCAAACCGTGTATACGTCCTATTCCTATATATAAAAAAATAAAATCAATTTATGGTATATTCCCAGTATTTTTATTTTTTTTTTCTATTTACCAAAAGTAAGATTTGACTTGTATCTAACATGTTGAAGTAAAGGACCAGCCTTCTGCCATCTAGTAAACATGATATAGAAAGAGAAGAAAAGAAATAAACAGAATATATATATAAAAAAAAGCGGTCATTCATATATATATCGTCGGAAATTCAAAGTTTTCCCAATCAAACACGTAGCAAATTTGTAGGCTGTTTGCAATTTTACCCTCTTTCCCTTTTTTTTTTTCTTTCCTTTATAACAACAACAAAATAAGAAGAAGACTTTCAACATGGTAATAAACTCATGTCAATGATGAATAATACTCGATAGAAATAGAAAAGAAAAAGAATAGTAGTCAATCATCTTTTTATGGATGAACACACTATTATATAGTGACCTGACAAACCTTTTTTTTTTTTTTTTACTACTTTCTGTCAACTTCATCTAATCTATTCTTTTCTTTTCTTTTATTCTTATTCTTAGGGTATGCGACTCGACATCAAGGTAATACAACAACCAAAAAAAAAAAAAAATAGAATAGGAACTCGAAAGAAGAAAGAAAAAAAAATAGGAAAAGTATATTGCCATCTGACATTTTTCTTTTTATGGTGAACCATCATCTATCAACACAATAACAACATTCAACAATAACTTAGCGTAAACTTTTGTCTCGTTCGGATCGTGTGAAATGTGTTGACATTCATCCAACTGAACCTTGGGTACTTGCTAGTTTATATAGTGGTCACGTATATATCTACAACTACGAAACACAGGTACATTGAAAAAAAAAAAAGATAAACAGTAGCATCATTTTAGGGTTGAACGAGAAAACATTTATACTAATGTACGACACTATATTCATTCCCTTCTTTTTTTTTTTTTTTCTAAATCTTAGGTTTTAGTCAAGACATTCGAAGTATCAGAAACACCAGGTACATTTTACGACAAGTTTTGTTTTTCTTTGATATGTCGATATACTGATGAGTCAAAATATCATTTTTTTATCTAGTTCGTGCTGCCAAGTTTATTGCTCGTAAGAATTGGATTGTTACTGGTTCGGACGATTCCCAAATTCGTGTTTTCAATTATAATACTCATGAAAAGGTGGCTAGCTTTGAAGGACATCCTGATTATATTCGCTGCTTGGCCGTTCACCCGTCTCAACCTCTTGTGATCTCTGGCTCGGATGATATGACAATTCGTTTGTGGGATTGGGAAAAAGGATGGAAATGTGTACAAGTCTTTGAAGGTCATCTTCATTTTGTTATGCACTTGACTTTCAACCCCAAAGACTCAAATACCTTTGCCTCTGCTGGTTTGGATGGTATGGTCAAGGTATGGTCTCTAGGCTCCAATGTTCCTAATTTTACTTTGGAAGGTCATGAAAAAGGTGTCAACTTTGTGGATTACTATCATGGTGGTGATAAACCTTATTTGATTTCTTGTGCTGATGACAAGTAAAGTGATATTTTTAGTTTTGTTTTTAAAGTGTTTACTGATGCTCTTTTTTTTTTTTTTTTTTTTTTTTTTTTTTTTTTTTTGTAGTTTGATCAAGATTTGGGATTATCAAAACAAGAACTGTGTGCAAACATTGGAAGGTCATAGTCAAAATGTCAACTTTGCTGCATTCCATCCTGAATTACCTATTATCCTTTCTGGTTCTGAAGATGGTACTGTTCGAGTCTGGCATTCTGATACTTATCGATTAGAAAACACCCTCAACTATGGGTTGGAACGTGCTTGGTGTATGGCTTATCAAAAAGGTGGAAACAATGTTGCTTTTGGTTTTGATGAAGGTTCTGTAGTGATTAAATTGGGTCGTGATGAACCTGCTGTTTCCATGGATACATCTGGAAAGATCATTTGGGCCAAACATTCTGAAATTCAAACTGCCAATGTCAAGACTGGTGTTGGTACGATCAAAGAAGAAGAAAAAAAAAGAGAAATATAATGATACATGTTTCTCACCTCTCTCTCTCTTTTTTTCTATAACATGTTTTTTTTTTTTTTTTTTTTTTAAAAAAAAATAGATGATAATATCAAGGATGGTGAACGTCTTGCTTTACCAATCAAGGATTTGGGTAGCTGTGAAGTATATCCTCAAACATTACAACATTCTCCCAATGGACGTTTTGTAGTGGTATGTGGTGATGGTGAATACATTATTTATACTGCATTGGCCTGGAGAAACAAGAGCTTTGGTAGTGGTCTTGGTTTTGTTTGGGCAGATGATTCAAATGTATATGCTGTACATGAATCCTCTTCTCGTGTCAAGATTTTCAAGAATTTCAAGGAACGCTCTGGTCTCTTGCCAAAACTCAATTACAGTGCTGAAGGCATTTATGGTGGTGCTTTATTGGGTGTGAAGGGAAATGGTTTTCTGAACTTTTATGATTGGGAAACAGGTGCGGTTGTTCGTCGTATTGATGTAGATGCTAAGGAGGTAAGCTATTCTTGAAGAGGGGAAAAAAAGTTTTTTTTTTTTTTTTAATATACATATTTTCTTCTTTTTGATTTGTTTATTAGGTGTTCTGGTCTGATGCTGGTGATTTGGTAGCCATTGCTTGTGAAGAATCCTTCTATATCTTGCGTTACAATGCTCAAGCTTACAACAACTTTATTGAATCTGGTGGTGATGTTGGTGAAGAAGGTGTAGAAGATGCTTTTGAATTCATCACAGAAATTGCCGAAACGTAAGAAAAATATAATACAATAATTATGTTGACTGATTCTTATATATTTCATTCTCATATAGAGTAAAAACTGGATCCTGGGCTGGTGATTGTTTTATTTACAGCAATGGCGCAAATAGATTGAATTATCTCGTGGGAGATGAAATCTTTACTATTAGTCATTTTGACAAGTAAGTGACAGAATTTTTTTTTTTACAAAAAAAAAAAGAATGATCATGATGAAAACATTAATGATATCATCTTTTTTTTTTTTTAGACCAATGTATCTTCTGGGTTATGCTCCTCGTGATAATCGTGTATATCTTGCTGATCGTGATGTAGGTGTCTATAGTTATGTTCTTTCTCTAGCAGTCATTCAGTACCAAACGGCTGTTTTACGTGGAGATGTAGAAGCAGCGAACGAACTTTTACCACAAATCCCTCAAAATCAACGTGGACGTATTGCCCGATTCCTGGAAACACAAGATATGAAGGAACTTGCATTAGATGTGTCAACTGATTTAGAACAACGATTCGATTTAGCAGTTCAATTGGGACGATTGGAAACAGCTGTGGATATTGCACGACAAGTAAACAATGAATCTAAATGGCGTACCTTGGGAGATGTAGCCTTACAAGCTTGGAATTTCTCTTTGGCTGAAGAATGTTTACAAAATGCAAAAGATCTTAGTGGACTCTTACTCTTTTATACAGCAAATGGTAATCAAACTGGTCTTCGTCAAGTAGCAGAACAAGCAGGTAATAAAAAAATAAGATTTATTATTTCTTTTTTATTTAATAATAATAATAATGTCTATAGTGGAACAAGGAAAAAACAACATTGCATTCTCAGCATTATATGAACTTGGTGATTTAAATCAATTGATTGATTTATTGATCAAGACTGATCGTATTCCTGAAGCCGCCGTATTTGCACGAACGTATTGTCCTGAACAAATGTCCAAGATTGTCAAGTTATGGAAATCCAATTTGGAAGATCAAAATAGGAAAAAGGTGGCTGAAAGTTTAGCTGATCCTGCTGATTATGCAAACCTATTCCCTGATATTCAACAAAAAGAAGAAGAAAAGTTGAATAGCACTCCAAATGTAAGCCATAAGGAAATGTTGAAATTTTTTTTTGTAAAAAATTCTGATATCCATTCTTTTTTTTTTTTTTTTTTTAATTTTGTAGGGAATCGACCTAGTTGAAGTGGATGAAAATTAAACTATTGATTTTTTTTTTATTATTGAGTGATCGAATTATACATTTTATACATCAAAAAACAAACAATAAAACATTGATCCATCTTTTTCTTTCTTTTGTTTCCCCTTTTTATTTCTCGTACCGATAGCTCCCCCTTCTTTTTTTTTTTTTTTGTATTACAATTCAATAAACATACTCTGATTTCCAAAGGTTTACATTTATTTTGTTGTCTTATAGAGTGATTTTTTTTCTTTTATTTCAGTGTGAAATGAAATTTGATTGTTGACGTGATGTCATGGATGTATTAAAGAAGAATAGAAAGAAATTGATCTATTATGCCAATAAGTATCAGTAAAAGAATCCCTACGATCAAAGGGCAAGCCAAATCAAAGAAAGAATTACTTTATCATACAAAGTCCATTTTCTGAAGTCTTGTAGTATCCAGTGCGGTAGGACTAATCAATTGAACCCGTTGGACAATGCTAATCATTTACTATCCACATCAAAAAAAAAAAAAAATAGGCGTAGTGATCATATCAACCATATGGGACGCATCCCCTGATTTGAAGATGATACAGTCCCCTTTTTATTAGAAACCAATTCATTCGATTGATGAAATGATATGAAACAATATTGGTTTTATTTGACAACAAAGAAAAAAGCGGGGCATGATAAAAACTATACTACTACATGAATATGTTTATGTAATGTTCATTTTGTACGTCTGTATTTGAGCCGAATATCCACTTCCAAATTGTCATGTTGTTCAATATACTTGTCGTATTCTTCTTTTGATCTATCATAAATGGTACGTGAAACTGTTTGCCAGAATGCCTTTTCCATCGATTTCATCTGTATGTTATTTTAAAGAAAGTGAATAAATAACTGTATTCAAGATGGTCATATTTAAACGTACATCATTATTGTTATTATTCTTCGATTTATCTTTGCGGTTACCGTTGATATTGCTTTTATCTTCATCAAATGTGATACTACCAATATACGAAGGGACAAGTTCAAATGTATTTTCAATCTAATTCAGAAAAAAAAAAAAAAAACGTGTTAGTTTTATTTATTCCCGTCATACTTGTTCTTACCATTGTCTGTTCTTCTTGTTTCTTTTGTTTTTGTCGTGCTTGGATTCTCTATTATTGTTATTATTTTTTAAGAAAAAGAGGATGAATATATGTTCTAGTTTCAATCTATGGTCCTTCTTTATTTTATTACCCTCCTTCGAGTCTCTTTGGCCTTTTCACTTTGACTATACTATTTAAAAGAAAAGGACAATCGTATGGCATTTAATAGGGCTCTTTCATCTTGATTTCCAATTCTTTTTTTTTTCATACTTTTCGTCTTGCTTCTTTGGCCTTTTCACTTTGAGCGTACTAATCATTCAAATAATAATAAAAAGTGTTTCAATGAATTATTCGTTAAAAAGTGGATATTTCAACTAATATACCTTTTTCCTTGATTCTCTTCCTTTTTCGGACTGAGCATACTACGAAAAAAAAAAGACTGAATTGTAAGTTTCTATTACTAGAGATCACTTTGGCATTTCGATTTTTGGATTTGTACGCTTCCTATAGATACCTTTTTCCTTGTTTCCTTGGCCTTGGCTGTTTGGTTATACTTATATCCAAAAAAGTAGTAAAACAAAAAAAAAAGATGAGTTCAGTTTTTAACTATGGTTTCAGTTGTTTCTTTTTTTTTTCACCTGACGTCTTGTAGCTTTTCCATATTCACTTTGACCATACTACAAAATAGAGAGAGAGAAGATTAGAAAGTGAAAGAAAAAACAAGTTTCTGTTACCTTTCTTGCGTTTTCTCTACATTCTAAACATCCTGCATGCCGTGGTTGAGTGGGGTCATCGTTTTTAAAAAGGTCGACACTTCTCCATCGTTTACATCTTGTACATTTATGGGTTTCCGTTACTGGTGTTTCTTGACAGGTGTTGAACGGATTCTCAGTGGAGGAACAAACAATACTATCGATCAGTGTATTTGGTGATGATGACGTACTAGTAGTGTCTGCAAAACCGTGGTTGGATGACGCCATGAAACTACATTCAGAACCGACAAATAAACCTTCATCTTGGGATTCAAATAATCTTGTATGTGATTGCTCAACTTCTAAAAAAATATATATAAAAAAATTGATAAACGATAGTTATATATATATTGCCAAGATATTACCTTGTTGTAGTTCAGTCATATGAATACGATTGATAAAATAAAAAAAAAATGAAAAGAAGGAAATCAATTCTTTTATGGGAATAATATAAAATATGGATATATATATAGGTTATAAATATATATAAAAATCAAAAATGAGGAAAGAAAAGAGGTACAATAAAAAGGAGAAGAATAAAGAAAGTCGACCTTTTTCATATCATGCAAATTTCAAATTCCGGTCTTTTTTTGTTATTATTATTATTGCTATCATGATGATGGTTTAACTGGTGATGATCATACTTGGTGTCATGATGATGGTCATGATACTGATGATGATCACGGATAAAAAAAAAATGGATTGATCATTGATAAAAAAAAGATCGATGACATGTTGATGATAATCAATACATATGATACATTGAATCAAAAAAAAAAATGAGGGGAATTATTGATTAAATCTGATGATGATGATGATATTTATGACATATGATGATTCTTTTTTTTTTCTTCTTCTTCTTATGATGATGATACAAGAAATATATCAATGACGAATCAATCATAAGATACAAACTGATCCCAATGTTTGGAATGCAGGAGAATGAAGTATGGCGAACATTCTTTTTCTTGTCTAGGAAGAAAACGTGGGTTTCACCTCCTCTTTCCTTGAACATTTCTATTTTTTTATTTACATATATATATGAACATATATTAGAGTTAAAATAGGAGCTTCCTTACTTGGTAATTCAAAATGTCCTGATTGCGCGGACATGATCCGTTTTCCCTTTTTCCATTTCCCCTCCGTGGATGTCTATATTTGGATCAACAATAAAATGTATAGTATCACCAAGATTCCAAAGCACAAATCAATACAGTAATCAACTGAAAAGAAAAAAAAAGTTTTTAATAAGTAAGAACAATACCAGAAAGGGAATGAAAGAATCCTTCATGGAGGATGATAATCTAAAAGTATGGGTCTACATCAAAAAAAAAAAAAAGAGTTGGAGGAAAGATATATAAAATAAAAAAAAAAAAGAAAGAGGGGTAATAGTAATAATCATAATAATAACAATAATAATAAATTATATAAATAACAATAATGATGTATGTGATATAAAGAAAAATATATATCTAAACTAGGAAATGATACACTTGGCCTTGCTGAATTTCTTGAATTTTTTCTTTTCAGATTTTTCTTCGACTTTTTTGGTAGTATCGGAAGAAGTAGTAGAGGATTCCTTGACAGTATCAGCTTTGGGAGAAGGAGTAGTATCGGCATCAACAACAGGAGAAGCAATATCAGTAGATTCCACAGTAGATTCGATAATGTCTTCTTGTTCATCTTTGGGAGTATAGAAAGGATAATCAATATAACCTTCAGTACCTTGAGTATAAAAAGTGGGACGATGATACTTATTGAGGGGCCAGTCATGACGGATACGTTCGACAAGATCAGGATTAGCAATAAAAATACGACCGAAAGCCAATAGATTGTTGGGGCATTCGTCACACAACTTGATGGCTTTCTTGGGGTCGGTGTATCCACCAGCAGTAATGAAGGGGCCTTGCCAGATCTTACGGAAAGGATCTAGAGATTCATGCGATTCTAAAATTTCATCCGAATGTCCACCTTCACGAGATTCAATATAATGGATATAAGCCAAATCAGGGTGATTATCTTGTAATTGTTGAGTAATATAGGACCATGTTTCCACAGGGGTATCATCTTCCATATCTTGGAATCCAGACCATGGTGAGAGTCGAATAGATGTCTTCTTGGCACCAATGGCACTTACTACAGCATCCACCACTTCCAAAGCAAATCTTGCTCGATTTTCAATAGAACCACCATATCGATCAGTACGTTTGTTACTTGATGTATTAATGAATTGATCAATTAGATAACCATTTCCACCATGAATTTCAATACCTATCAAAAAAAAAAAAAAAAAAAGATCATCAATATTAACATGTGATTATTTTTTTTTGTTTTTTTTACCATCGAATCCGGCTTTCATAGCATTTTCAGCCGCCTTGACAAAATCTTGAATAGTAACTTGGATTTCTTCTTCAGTAAGAGGATGAGGTACTTCAAAGTCATCACCAAGTAAACTTTTACCATTGATAGCAATAGCCGAAGCAGAAACAGGGGTCAAGTTGTTGGGTAAGATCTTGGAATGAGTAGCACGACCAATATGCCAAAGTTGACTGAAGATAAGACCACCTTTAGCGTGAACAGCATCAGTGACTCGTCGCCATCCTTCAATATGTTCTTCAGTATAAATCCCAGGAGCATACTTGTAACCATGAGCAACAGGAGAAATCACGGTAGCTTCCGTAATCAATAAACCACCTTTAGTGGTACGTTGAGTATAATATTCTACCATAGGATCAGTCACCACACCCTCTTCCGTATTTCGAAGTCGAGTTAAAGGAGCAAGAACTACTCTATGTTCTAATTCATAGTCACCAATCTTTATGGGTGAAAGTAATGCAGGTGTGGACATGATAATAATAAAAAAAAAAAAGGAGGGGAAAAAGAAAAGAAAGAAAAAGGAAAAAAAGAAGAAAAAGGGAATGTGAAAAAAAAATAGCCAATTCAAAATAATAATAATAATAATAATAGAAAAAAAAGTTTAAACTCTTACCCTTCGGTACCTGGCGGAGACCTAATGGAAGAACTTGAAATGGTGACCGAGAATGTGGATCGACATGAATAACAAAGAATACTGTATATCCGCACATCATAATCTATTTCTTACTGTCAAGGAGTTCTGTCACCAAATAAATTTGTACCACACCTATAAACTCAAAAAAAAAAAAAAAAAAAACGGTTCGTTTTTCCATCACCTAGATGATCGTTGGCGCGGTAATTGAATCATCTCTTTCAGGTACTAATGGATCAACCTATTTGTTCTTTTTTAGCAAACTTGACTACAATCAAAAATATTGAGTTTTTGACATGACATAATAATCTTAAAAAAAAAAAAGAAACAAGAGATTTTATTATATGCATTTGTTCAAAAAAAAAAAAAAAGGATAGGGGGGATATGAGATTTACAAGACAATAGATAAAAAGAGAAAGGAAGAGAGAATTCAAACAAGTGAAGGAATAAGGATGTAATCAATTAAAAAAAAATGGAAAGAAGATCGATATACAAATATATATATATAATAAATGAGAGAAAAATAACCAATAGGAAAGGGAGAAGAATTGTAAAAGATGATGATGTTAATAATAACTAAAACTACATTTCGTTTGAATAACCAATCACCTTTGTCAATTGATCAAACTTGATGTTTTCTCGTACAACGATGGCCTTGGCTTCATTATCCTTGTTCAAGGGAATCAGAACAACATCACCTTGTTGTGTCCATTGTTGTTGTTCACAAAAAGCAGCGAATTTGGCTTGATCCTTCAATGCAAGATAAGATTGTACAAGAGACACATTAATGGATTGATGAGACATGGTCACCACACGTGCGATTAATTGGCGAATAGCATCTTCAAATCCAACTACTTGTTGTGTCAATTTTTGATATGGTTCGTCTTTGTAAGTTTCCCAGAATTTCACATAATTCGATTGTTCTAACAATTGTTGTAAAGTCGTCATTTGTTCCACTTCGGGCTATTATATAAAAAGATAGATGAGATAAAGATATCTTCTATATATATATATATATATATATATCAACTTACCGATCGTTCGCTTAACAAATACAAACACAAATTAAAATCAGGAGCTGGGACAGCAGTCAATGCTTTGGCAAGAATGTTGATAATGACAGGTTCTTTAGCTTCAGTAGGATTGAATTGATACCTAAAATGAATAAGGAAAAGAAATGTTTATACTTTTTTTTTTCCCTTTCATATCTATTTTATTAACCTTACATTTTCAAAATGGCAAGATTGGCCATCAAATCATAAGAACCAGATTGACATTGTGTTTCAAGATATTGTTCAAGAACAGTGACATTTTCAGGATTGTATCGTTCAACACCATCAATTAGCGTTTGGATTTTTTCAGGTCGTTCGAGAACAGTGGTCATAATTTAGGATGGATGGATGGATGGATGGTTGTTAAATACTAAGGAAGACCAAATGAAAAAAAAAAACCTCTGTTGAAAGTAGGTGGACGAAACGCGGCATTGAAACACCGCCTGTTATGCTTGATGATGAGCCGGAATCTTTTTTAGTATTTTTAAAATGATAAGTATTGTCCTTCCCATTATCTTCTTTAACCTTTTTAAGAATGATCATCAGTCTTTTTTTTTTTTTTTTTTTTTTTTTTTTTTTTTTTTGATGGCGTGAACTCGTTGAAGAGGGGGGGATGATATGCACGTAGTTTGATTGCAGCACTATTTTCTCGTCCCTCCTCCATATTTCTGGTGCCGACTATAAAAGGCTTAAAAAAGAACTTCATTTTTTTTTTCACTCCTTTTTTCTCTTGAAAATATATATATTCATTCTTATGGACAGTTTACATCATCACGCTAGTATGGCCAATCAGTCTCCTATGCAACATGGTCACGACGGTCATGATATGCCTATGCCTGACATGCCCATGTGCAGTATGAATGTAAGTGAGAAAAAGACAAAACAGAAAAAAATTCATAATCAGTTTTTTATTTTATTTCTTTTCTTGTAGATGATCTTCAATTGGCAAATAGAAAACGTATGTGTAGTATTTGAATCATGGCACATTTATACTTGGGTTGGAATGTTGGTTTCTTGCTTTGTTATCTTTAGTATTGCTGCTGGTTACGAATACCTTCGTGCATGGACCGCCAATTTGGATCGTGAAGTGACCTTGGCTGACGTTAAGCGTCAACGTGATTCTGTTGGTAACAATGTAAGCTCCAGTGGAAGAAATGGTGAATCTGATACTTTATTGGGTCATCATTTGGAAACATCAAGGTAAAAAAAAAATATTATTATTATCATCATATCCTCCTCCTACTCACACAACTTTATCTTTTTTTTTTAAAAAAAAAAAAAAAATGGTAGTTTACGAAAAAGGCATCGAGTGATTCGATCGGTCATGTATGCTATCTTGATGGGAATCAGTTTTTGGTTGATGTTGGTCTTTATGACTTACAATGGTTATCTAATGATTGCTATCATTCTTGGTGCTGGTGTTGGTCATTACATTTTTGGACAAGGCAATCTTCCAGCCGCTCGTAGTATCTCCTGTCATTGATCTCTCTGTGTTATGTGGAAACAATATCCCTACATTTCCATCTCTCTCTTTCTTTCTTTTTCCTTCTTTTTTTTTTTTTTTTTTGAACCACTACTTGATCATCCATATCACTAGTCTATTCCTCATATATTTTTATCCTTATTTATTTGACCTAAATTATTTTTTTTTTTGAATACTTTTTATATCTATTTGAAATTGGATATTAAATTGACTCTTTTTCTTCGTTATCTTTACTGAATGGATACATTGTTCAAAAAAAAAAAATCCTTTATATAGGCGCAAAGGTATTTGATTTCACTTTTATTTATGTTACAACATCATCAAATGATTAACTAGTAAATAATATGAATAAACGAGATGTATCACTATGTGCAAGACGAGATAAGGTGAAGATATAAAAAAAAAAGCAATATAACAATATGTACAGAAAGAGGGAATGGAAAGAGAAAGGAAGGTATATACTAAAATAATAATAATAATAAAAACTATATCTATAACTAATATGAATAAGTAGAAGAATTTTGATCATCTGGATGGAAGGCTCCAAAAGTGGAAATCGGATTACTGTCATTCTTGTGATAAACTTGTTGAGGTGCTCCATAAAAGTTGTATGTATCAGCGAGACTATTGGGTGAAGCTACATTCGAAGTTGTATGAGTTTGATGGAATATCTGATTGGATTGATGTCGATAAACAGGTGAATGAGGGACAATAACACTTTCCAAATTCTGATCTGTAGTGGCCATTGAGGTATTATTGGTTGTGATGGCATTGAAAGTAGCAGCGCCTAAAGTGGATATAGATGGTAATTTGTTTTTCTGGCGTTTTCTGCTGAAATCATCCGTCGTATCATCATCATCATCATATTGTTGTTCATCACTATCATTATTGTTTCGAGGTTGATCTTCACCGTTAAACCAGGCCACCCATCTTGTAAGGGCTTCTCTATCATATACTTGGAAATAAAGTTGAATATTCTTGTCAGTCCATACACAAAAGATAAATCGTCCAGTATTATTTCTTGGCATTCCTTGACATGATACATAACGATGATATTCAGCTTTATGTCCCATCGTCTATTTATTACAAAAAAAAAAAAAAAGAATAACTCAGTATCTGTTTTATCTTGTATTGGTTATTATTTTTTTTTTTCGCTCTTACAGTCATCAACATAAACGTTTGCTTGGAAGGAATTACTACGACATGTTTGAGTTGCCATATAGACATAAAATGGAACCTTGCCCTTTTCTTGACAGGTAAAACGCCTTCATGTGCCTTGACAGTAAAATCCAACAAATTTTTGGCCACCAGAGCATTATGAGCATTGGAATCAGATTGTGTTTCAAATCGAAAAGCACTAGTCAATTCACTGCAGCTTCCATAACGATCACTATCCATATCATGTTGTTTATGATGATGTCGATGTTGATGAGGGTATATACGCCAAAAATTGAACCAATGTTGAGTCGTCATGTATTTACAGATAAATACCATTTTTGGTAAGAATAACACAAGGAATGTAAAAGTGGCAGAGAAAAGGATAGCGGCAAGTTTAAGATAGATTGCCACTTGATATTGATCGAGAGATAGAAAAAAGGCAGGTGCTGCTACAATGGTCGCCAGTCCAGTATTGCTACAGAAAAAGAAAAAAAAAAAAAGATCAATATCGTACCTGGAGAAAAAAAAAAAAAAGAAACTTACTAACTAACGTATCCAATTTGTTGTGATTCTGACCATTTGCTACTTATTCTTCGAGTCTAAAGGATATCAAGATGGTTGATTTAGTATAAAAATCAGATTTAAATATTATAAGACAATACCTTCCATGCCAAGAGAGCAGACACCAAGCTCATAATAAAACAAACAATGGCAGAAATCAGTTCGGCAATATTCAAATGAGTCCAATCAACAGCTTTGTTTGAGGTTGGATAGGCACAGATTATACAATAAGTGTTCATAGTGACCATATGATTAGTAACCACCACAGGATATAAGGCATACCAAGCAATCAAAGGAGCAAGAGCAATCAGACCAAAAATACCAATAAGCCTTAACAAGTAAATCGATTTGAGTTTTGAAGCTTGTAAAGTGAAGACATTTTGAAATCTATCATATAGAAAATACAGATTATTATAAATAAAAGTTGATATTATTT
Source organism: Halteromyces radiatus (assembly GCF_025201355.1). Classification (NCBI taxonomy): domain Eukaryota; kingdom Fungi; phylum Mucoromycota; class Mucoromycetes; order Mucorales; family Cunninghamellaceae; genus Halteromyces; species Halteromyces radiatus. The sequence continues at coordinate 404,291 of NW_026251697.1, read as the reverse complement.
TTAATTTTATCTTTTACTTACACTCGATAAACACTATAAATGGGATGAAAAATTTATAAGATGAGTAAAGTATATTATATAGTAAATGATTGACTTACCGATAATTCTTTGCAATAATACTGCCGATCACCAAGATAAACCCGATCACCAAAGTAAGTTGCCTTGCGATACAAGTAGCAACAGATACCTTATTGACATATAGAATCACCGAAATGTAAGATAGGGAAATACCCAATAATTGGAGACAAAGGAATATAGGACTTGATACCAGTACCATCTTGAGATCACGATAACAAACAATCAAGATAAACATGATAAGACAGAGAACGATTCCGACACTAGCGATGACATAGATAACAAGACCTGCTACTTCTGATGATTTTGGATTCAATGCTATAAGAATAGAAAAGCTTAGTCGTCTATTTATAAAAGTAAAATATATATATGAAATATTCTTACACAATCGAGTAGCCATATCTGCTGGCCATTGATTAGTACTTCCAAGATATAAAATGGGGACATCTGGAAAAGGTTTATACACACCATCACGGATTTCAGCAAATGCCACACTTGTACCATTTTTCATATATTGAAGTTCAAAATGCCTATAGAAAAAAAAACGATAAGTATATTTGATATCCTATTGATGATAAATATATATATATATATATATATATATTACCCGGTTTTCTGATCACCAGTTGCTGTAAATGCCATTAGTCCAGCAGGTCCTGTATAATTCATGTTATAAAACGTGGGTGTCATGGGTGTACTATTGAAATTATGTGTTGACAAGTCTAGAAGGCCTTGTTGTCGTCCACCTGGGTATTGATTCAGTGCCTAAAAATAGTGACAACGATCAATAAAATACAATAAAATAAAAAGGGTCTTTTTTTTTTTGTCACCTACCTTGTTAAGACCGAGAGCCAATAGTTCTGCACACGAGTAAGCATTTGGTGCATTGTAACTTAAACCAAGTGTACTAAATTGAGATGGATCCACACTAAAAAAAGGTTAATTCCTTTCTGTCATCATTTTTATAAAGATAGAATTTTATTTCTTTTCTTTGTTTTTTAAACTTACTAGTTACTAGGTATAGGTTGTTGTTGCCATAAAGCATAGAGATCGTTATAGGCAGATACATCAGTTACTAATATAAAAAAGATGAAATGAAAAATTTCAAACTAACGATCAGATATATACTTTTTCTTTTTTTGTATCACTTACAGTTCCATAAACCGCTTATGAACATGAGACCATCAAACTCCTCCAGATCTTGTGCATCAATGGATTCAGATAGCGCTTCTGACAGATCGTTTGTAAGCATCCAAACCCACCCTTTTGAAAGCATACCCATTGACCTTTAAATATAGTAATTAATAATGTAAAAAAATACAATGAGTAAAAAGGAAAATAGGATTTTCTTTTTTTTTTTCCTTATTACCTAGCAGCTTGTAATATTAATATTTGATTTCCAGGATTTGAATCGGCTACAATAATAATTCTAGCACCAGTAGTTCCAAGTTGTTGAAGAGAACCTATATTATATATATAAGTAAATATATATATATATCATTTGAATAGTATAACTTACTAGAAATTTCGTCTTGACCCAAGTCGTACAAAGGGATTTGGGTCATAGGTGTAATATTATATTCGTAAGATTTTGAGAGCATAGATGTCAAGACTAGAACAAAAAAAGAAAGAGAAAAAAAAACAATGAGCGAATTAGTTAAATGAGGTAAATGTGTATTAAATGATAGTTTACTTTGTTGACCAACATCGTCATCAGTATAAACTAAAGCAAACATGGACCAGTTCATTTGTCGTATCCATTCCATAAGAGCAGCACCATAAACTACCACATTACCCATACTTCGAAAAAAGTAAGGATAGTTTGCTTTATCTGATAAATCCAACGATGAAGCTGCGCAAGAACATTGAGGGATTTGAAATAAACCTGTAAGCCCTGCTGATATTTCTGTAATGTTCGATACCATATCACCAATAACAGCACTAGAAAAAAAAAAGACGAAAGGGTGTTAGTGATGAATATATATATATATATAAAAGAGAATAACATTACTTGATACCATCTTCTATCATTCGAGTTGTTGTCCAAGAAGTCAATCCACCTTTGAATTCAGTAGAATAATATCGAGTAAAGTTAAGTTGTACATCTTTATCATCAATAGTTTCAAAAAAAAAATGAAGTCGCGAGTTAAGAAATTAGTCTACTTTTTTTTTTTTTTTTTTTTTTTTACCAGGTAAATAATTCATTTCCGCTATATGCTGTTGAGCTAATTGAATAGCTATTTCACTTGTAACGATCATATTATTGAGAGCTGGATCAATATTTCGTACATCGGATGCATTTGGAAATAAGATACCAATATTGTAAGTAGGTCGAACTGATGTTGTTGTATTAGAAGATAAAGTTGAATTTTGATTTATCGTAGAAGGTGCCGCATCTGATATGATTGGATGAAATAATAATAATAATAGAAGAAGCATAAATGAATATAATAATTTCTTCATGCTTTTAAAAATATATATCCAAAAAAAAAGAAAGAAAAAAAGAAAGAAAAAAAGAAAAAAAGAAAAAAAAAAAAGAAAGAAAGAAAGAAAAAGAAAAGAAATGAAAAAGATAGCGGGAAAGAAGTTGAATTTCGTTTTTTCTTTGTTTTTAGACTCATTCTGTATAACCTTGAATTGTCTTTATTACTATATATTACGACAACAAAACTAAAAAGAGTGAAGCATTTTTGTCGTAGTTTGGATATTTCCCTTTTCATGCGAAACTTAATCTTATCAACTAAACACTACTTAGTAAAAAAAAAAAAAAAACATATTTCATTCATGCTCAACACACTGCAGCTTATTGGTGTCCTTTTTTATATTCTTAACACGTTATTATCCTCCTTTACAAGTAATCTTCCCTCTCTCTTTTAGTTGACGTTGGTTACACAGGATGGTCAGTGATCCGCATATGTCAACTAACTAGTATTTTATTTTGTAATTTCATTTTCCGTCAAAAAAAAGGGTGATTTCCTTCTTTTTCCCCACAACTAGGTTGTACTTATTATGATCCTCTCTCTTTAATTTTTTTTTTATTGTATAAGAACGTTCCTGAGAAAAAAGAGACAACCAATTTAGATGCCGCATCTGGGGGTAGATATACAAAGCCTCCTTTTTTTTTTTTGATAGATGATTCTCAAGGCGGGGCTGGGATGATTCCAATGTCACCTCCGACAACAATGGGAATAGGTAAAAAGGAAAAAAAAAAGAAGTCAATGTGATGACATTCTTTAGACAGTGATAAATAAAAAACGATATTTGTTAGAATGATGTCATTACTATGGATATACAAGTACGGAACGGTAACAATATATGGAAGTAAAAAAGATTAGAATCATCATGATCTTGTCCACGTGTGGAAATTTTTATATATATAGTAATGTGATGATGGATTATAATTATTTTTATCTTAAAAAGAAAAAAAGAAAAAAAAAAAGATAGAGAGGGAAAACAAAAAGAAAAAAGAGAAAGAGATCAAAAATTGTTTTGATAATTACTGCATAACTGTTAAGTTTAAGATGAAAAGAACCAGTCATCATAAGCTAATTTAACCACACTTTCCATTTATGAAGAGTAGGAGTTGAAAATGATTTACCTGTAATTGTATTGCCCTTTTGGGTTATGAATAATAGACAAAAAGAGAGAGAGAGAGAAAGAGAGAGGCAAAAAAAAACTCCTTATTTTCATTTTCAGCTTTCTCTTTTCATTCTCTCTCACGCACACAACTCAATACTTTTTTCCACTCCAAAAAAAAACAAAAAAAAAAATACCTGTTTTTGTGTTTACCCTCCTCTTTTTTTTTTTTTTTTTATTTTTACCTTTTAGCTTTTTTTTTTTTTATTTTTTATTTTTCTTCTTTCTTCTTCTTTTTCTTTTCTTTTTTTATATCTTTTTATTCTTTTGGTCACAAATTGACTTTTGTACCCTTTTCATATTTATTTTTTGTATACAAAACTTCAACATATATATATTTATTTATTATCATGTTAACAGCAGCATTAACAAGTACAGCCACTTCATCAAGACCATTTGTAGTACCGTCTGAAACTAGAACTATTCCTGTGTCCAATAATAATAATAATAACAATAATAACCATGTAGAACCTGATACCTCTCATATTCGAATTGTGCCTCACTTGGATTCAAGTCGGTCTCTTGTATTTAGTGTGATTGAAAGAGATGTGGCTGAAGGTACTATACTCAAGATTGGTCGTTTTACTGACAAATATGCCTCATCTACAAGAATCACTTTTAAAAGTAAAGTCGTCAGTAGGGGTCATGCTGAAATCTGGTCAAAAAATGGAAAGGTAAAAAAAAAAAAAAAAGTTGTCTATTATGTACCAAAAGAGGGAGAATGAGGATATTTGGGATAAAAAAGAAAGGGGGAGGGGAAGAGTGATAGGGAGTTTTCCTAGGGTGGAGAACCAACGACAAGGGGGAGTCAAGTGAATAAAAAAAAAAAGATAACTGAAACTTGTTTCTTTTTTATTTTATTTTATTTTATTTTTTTTTCTCATAGTTTTATATTCGTGATACAAAATCTTCATCTGGTACCTTTCTCAATCATGTTCGTCTTTCTCCTCCAAATCAAGAATCAAGGTCTTTTCTTTTAAATGATAATGATGTTGTACAATTAGGTGTAGATTATCAAGGTGGAACTGAAGGTAATATATAATATGATGATTGTTTTTTTTTATTATTGATCTGATCCTTTATTTTTTTTTTTTAATTGATAGAAATCTATCGATGTGTTAAAATGCGACTGGAAATTAATCGATCTACTCAACAAAGAACTACTTTCAGGTAAAAAAAAAAATCATATTTATTTGAAACGAATTGTTTTCTTTTCCTTTTTTTTTTCTTTTTTTTTTTTTTTTTTTTTTTAACTGATATGTCTTTTTCAAATATATGGATTATAGTTTGAATACTTTTCAATCATTACGCAATTTGACCACACCACCAAATAATGTTACCGTACTCGATTCAGCAATGACCAGCAATAACACGAATACAAAATTAGGCAATGAAGAATTCCATGTTGAAGAATGTTGTATTTGTTTATACGCCCTCGCTCCTTTCCAAAGTCTTTTTGTTGGTCCTTGTTCTCATACTTTCCATTACAAGTGTGCTAGACCATTACTAATGAATCATCCTGGTTTTCTTTGTCCTTTGTGTCGCAACTATGCTGATCTTGATGCAAGTGTGGCTGTAGAAGCAAGTGAAGTAAGTGACACAAAACGACAACTTTTTTGACAACTACTTGAATATTCAATATTTTGCCTTTTCATCCTTTAGGTTTTGGAAATGTATAAAAAAGAAAAAGAACAACAACAACAACAACAACAAACGAATACTAGTCCTATTCTTACTAACGATGACGATACCAAGGCAGGCGACACTGTGACTCAAGGTAAATTGGAAATGATAACTGTCTCATGATCTTGACGTATGACGAACTCGTCGCCTTTTTTTTTTTTTTTTTTGTTGCTATCAATAGACCCTAGTGGAAATCCGACAGATCCAAGTTCCATTTTTACATTCATGCCCTCTCAATCATCCTCACCAACAACATCTTAGTATTCGTCACTATTTAATCATCATCCATTGTATCAAAGTCATCCCTCCTACTTTTTCGCCCTTGTTTACTATTTTTCCCATCCGAATCCTTCCCATTTGTATAGGTGCTTTTTATTATTATTATTTCCTTTCACTTCTTGTCCTTCTTTTCATGTTTGTTATTATTTTCCGTTACCCACCATCCAGAAAATAAAAAAAAACAACAAAGATAATAAAAAAAAAATCATTCTTATTGACTCTACTTTTTGATCATCCCACTTTTTTTTTTTTTTTTTTCCCTCAAAATGCATGTAGTTGACATTTGCCAATTTTTTTTTTTTTCCATCCGTTCATTCATCCCATTGATATCCCTTGCTTTAAAATAAGGAAATGAACATCATTCAGAGACTGACCTTGATCACATGTTTCTATCCCTGATGTCTTGGCTGATCTTTTTTTTTTTTTTCACACACGCACGTAGTACATATACATATATTATATGATACATAAAAGATATATATATATATACATATTTTCATGGATTTGTTTCGACTTTATTTGTAACTGCCCCAAGTTGTTCTTCCATTTTCTTTTTTTGGTAAATAAAACCACTTACTATTTATTTATACTAAACAAATGACCAGAATCCGGTTCCAATCCATGAATAAAAATATATAATACTAATTTACCCAAATCTAACACTAGTAAATGGAGGGATAATAAAATAAATAAAAAAATTAAGACTTTTCATAGGAATAGGTTGCTTGCAAACGTCGTTGTAAATGACCACCGGCAGTTAAAACTTGACCATGTTCATCTTTTTGAATGGAGGAAGAAGGTACCAAATGAGAAGGGATAGGCACCAATGGTGTAGCATCTTCAGGATGGACAAAAAAGGGCATTGAGTAGCGATCCAAATGATTGTGTTCAGGAAGAAACGTGACGCGATGCAAAGTAGATTTAAATAAACCACCAGTCCATTCTTGCATTTGATCCCCTACATTTACCAGAATACTTCCATCGATCAGGGGCGCTGCGATCCATTCTTCACGATTAGCTTGTACTTCTAATCCAGGTACATCTTTTTGGAATAGGAGAGTGATGGATCCATAATCAGAGTGTGCACCTGCACGTACCGTATCTTGATATTCTGCTTCACCACCATGAGGATATTTTAAAAATCGTAAGATTTGACCACTGGGTTCATCATAATGATGTCGATGAGTGAACCATTCAGTTCCACCTTCCGATGCAGGGATTTCCAAAGCAATGGCAAATGCTTCTAAAACACGCATAGCCGTAGCATGACATGCCTATAAACAAACATCAATATCATCATAGTTATTTATTTATTTTTTTTATTACTTACTCTTGAGAAAGATTGAAGGAATTCTTCATTTTGAGCAAACAAGTCAGGAAGAGGAGCAAAAGGTTTACCATGAACAAAGTTACGAAAATTGAAGCCTCTATTGATATATCAAAAATTAAAAAAGTGAGTGATCTTAATGGTATTTATTAACATAAAAAATGACGATTCTTACTCTTTATGATCACCTTGTCGTTGATGTTCGGGGTCCAAACTATTGAAAAAAAAAATCAGTACGTATCTTTTCATTGCTTCTACAAAAAGTCTCCCGTCTTATCTTTTTAATACTACTTACGTTTCACTATACAATTCAGAATAGCCATGGTTATGTTCTTGTATCAAATGTTTTCTTTTTTCAGTCGCGGGCAAATCGAAATATTGTTTACTCTGAAGAAAAAAAAAAAAGGAAAAAAAGAATATTAGTCTCGCTTTTCGTCATTTTATTATTTGTACTTACAAGAGCAAAGGCACGGTCAATTTGGTCTTGAGGTAAACCATGATTGATCATATAAAAGAAACCAATAGTACTGCAAGCTTCCAGGACTTTTTTCGCTACTACGTTCTTGTCTTGACTGAAATCAATGGTAGGAATAGTTCGACTGGTCATTTTGATAGTAAATGTTCAAAAAGGAAAGAAAGTAAAGAAGAAGAAAAAAAAAAAATGAGGTGGAAAAAAAAAAGAGAGAAATTCCAATTTGATTCCCGCCAATACGGTTTATTCACGAAAATAAATTTAAGAGTGACAATCAAATTGGGAGTTGATAGAATCAATGAATAGATGAATCAATGCAAATAGGATGACATGTGATGGAGTAAATAAGGAAGGAATCCAAGGGAATTTCCATGGATTAAATCATCCATCATCATTGATATGTCAATCATCAAAGTTCAAAAATCAATCATCAACGCCATTTATTTCCATAATACAAAAAAAGGATCATCGCTGAAATGTTCGAACACTGATGCAAATAGGTTTCTGATATCAGCACACAAAAAAAAAAAAAATGCAATCCACAACAGGGAAAAATCTAGTAGTAGGTTTTATCTTTATTAATAATAATAATAATAAAAAGGTTGGGGGGATAAATATAGGTAAATATATAATGATAATACAATCTAATATAAAAAAATAATAATAACAAAAAGTCTAATGATGAGGGGGTTGCTTTTCAGCGTCTACATGTATCAAAATTTCTTGCACCATGGGAATTTCTTTCTTGACTGTAGCACGCACCTTCTGTTCAATACGATGTGCTTGTTCTACAGGAAGTTTGGGATCTAATTGTAAAATCATATCTAAATGTTTGAATGGTCCTAGTTTTCTTCCTCGAATTGAATAAAAATCCACCAATTGAGGTTCTTCATCCTAAATAAAGAAAGGCAGGAAATGAGGAACCACATTTCGCAATCAACCATATCTTTTTTACCTTAACTTTGGCAATGACTGATTTGATTTCATCAATTTCGTTTGAAGGAATCCCTTTATCTATCAATTCTTTCACAGAATTATTCATAATACTTGCACCACTTTTCACGATGAAACCAGAGACTAATAATCCACCCAGAGGATCAAGTACAGGGATGCCTGCATAAGATCCACCTATAGCAACCAAAGCAATCATACTTGAAAATGCATCCGATCGATGATGCCTTTAAATGAAATAAACAGTAGTTAGTTTTTCTTTTTCTTTTTATATATATATAATTTCTGATTTCAAGATAACATTTTTCTTTTTCTTTACCAAGCATTAGCCACCAATACATCGCTGTGTTCACTTTTACCAACCTTGAGAGCTTATTCAATATATATAAAAAAATAATGATGGTCAATACCAAAAAAAAAAAAAAGAAGAAGAATATGTAATGTATCCAAAATAATTCGTAGACCTTACTTGCATGATATAACCATTCTTTTACACCAACACTTGCTAAAGCAAACCAGGCAGCATTTGGATCCAAAATATTACCATCATGATGATGATGATGATGATGAAAGAGAGATGAGAATGTACTTGACAGTGTTGACAATGCTGTTTTTGAAGGTTCGGATGATGATGAAGAAGGTGAAGGTGATACTGTTGTTGAATCAATAGAAGATGATGTCATACTTGATATAGTGTCAACTACAGAATTAATACTATCAGTAGATGTAGGTAACATATTCAAAGTTGTCATCAATAAATCAAACGAGTGGAATCCAATGGCAATCCCACCAGTAATCAATAGAGTTGATACACCAAATGAGCCAACAGTTTCATATTTGCCTAGACCAAATAAAGATGAGCTAAAAGAATAATAAGAATAAAAAAAAGGTATATTACCATAACCATAGGGATAAATAGCATCTGGTGGTTTTCTTGACATTTTGACGGTATACAATGTAACAAAGTCACTGAGGAGATCTATAAGATATTATAAATTCATACATATATCCTTATCTTTTTATTTGAAAAAATCAATGAATCATTTCTTACCACTAAGAGAATGTGCAGCATCTGCCAATAAAGAAGCAGAATTCATATACCTAAAATAAAATCAACAATTGAAATACATTAATGAATAGAGTGTGTATATTCATTTATTTCTTTATTTCAATACGTACCAACCGGCAACACCTTTGGATGCTGTCAAGCCAACATTCGCTGCCAAGCCAATCAATGTGATTTGCATACCTTTCTTTCCTACAAGTGAAATAAATAAACCAAAAAAAAAAAAAAAAGGAATGAGCAAATAAGAATACTTTTTTTTTTTACTGTTTTTTCTATCTATCTTATCAACATGGATGTTGTTGGATACATACCAGACGCTTTCAATGTGGTAGCCAGATCTGCATGAATATGATCGCCGGCTCCATGGTGATGACGATGAGGAGTTGTACCGTGGTTACGAATTAAAGTAGTCGAAGCTGTCAAAATGATGGATGAGGACAGTTGTTGTTGAGAAACTACGGCAGGTCTTCCTTGAAATGTCCATAATGAATCAACTCGTGGTGATAAGTATCGTAGTGAGGTAGTGGTTTTTATAGCAGCTTTCATCAATGAACCATGTATCCTTGAAAGAGCTTTGGTCATGATGAGAATACTGACTGGTGAAAAATAAAAGTCAATGGAGAGGCAAAGATAGCGAAAGAAAAAAAAAAGAAAGAAAAAAAGTAAGAAAAAAAATCCCTCTCGTCCTTATCAGATTGTCGTTTTTACAGTCCGAAATCTAAAAAACGGTGCCCCGGAAATCCGGTCCAATAGAATAGAGGAATAGAACAGTTTTATTCAATTGATTCAAAAAGATATATTAATAAAAGAGGAATTTGACAATAATGCCTATAACATAATTGAGGGGATTGAAGATAGAGATAAAAAAGAAAACATGAATGATATGTAAAGCAGAATTCTAAACGAAAGGGGAAAACATCAATCGATCAAATAGCACCTTCAGCCACTTGTAACTTGAACCAATCCACAGTTTCTTGTAATCCTTGTTTGACAGCAAATCTTGGTTCCCATCCCAAATACTTTTTAGCACGTGAAATATCTGGCTTTCGTTTTTTTGGATCATCCATGGCAGCTGGTAAAATCTTGATTTCAACTTCATTCACAGGTGTTGGCACAGGTGATGTCAATACTTGATCTCGAATCATATATGCAAAGTCCTTGATGGTATATTCTTCTGTATTTCCCAGATTAACAGGTTCCATAAAATTCTTGTTCATCAATAAAATCAAACCATCCACAAGATCATGTACATACTGAAATGATCGTGTTTGGTCCCCATCCCCATAGAGTGTCAAAGGTTCCCCTTTAATAGCCTGCATGATAAAATTGCTGACCACTCGTCCATCTGCAGGTGACATCCGTGGTCCTAAAATTTTTGTAAAAGAAAAATAATTAAAAAAAGAAATTAGGTCAGATGGGAAACTTTATATATATATATATATATATATATATATATATTAACTTACCAAAAGTACTACAATGATGTAGTGAATAATAATAATAATAATAATAATAATAGATGAGTATACATTCTCCCAATTTTTTTTTTTTTTACAACTTACTTGAATATTCGAGCTACTCTAACATCCACATCATTTTGTCGCATATAAGAATACGTCAATGTTTCGGCAATTCGTTTCCCTTCATCATAACAAGCGCGTGGTCCAATAGGATTGACATGTCCCCAATAGGTTTCTTTTTGTGGATGCTCTTCAGGATCACCATAGATTTCTAAAGAAGAGAAAGAAAAAAAAAAGAATCAACATAGAGATAAGGATAATTGTAGACATATTACCAGAAGTGGAAGTCAATAAGAATCTTGCCTTTGTTCGTTTTGCTAAACCCAACATATTGATAGTTCCCATAACACTGGTTTTGACTGTTTTGGTAGGGTTGTACTGGTAATGAGGAGGAGATGCAGGACAGGCCAAATGATATATCTGAGATACTTCAATCATAAAAGGATCAACTACATCATGACTAACCAATTCAAAATGAGGGTGACCAATCCAATGTTGTACATTACGTTTAGAGCCAGTGAAAAAGTTATCCAGTACAATAACTTCATGACCCATCCACATGAGACGATCCACCAAATGAGAACCCACAAAACCAGCACCTCCAGTGACAAGGATTCGTTCACGCTTGGCTGGACTGAGTTGACGAATGGCTGGATAACTTCGTTGCATATGATATTGTACTGTTCCATCTTCTAATATCGTTTTCTCTGGTGATACCTTGGGCAAGTAAAGTTGTCGTAACCACGCCAAGTCAACATCTGATCCTACAGATGCATGACCTACTGTATTCACATAATCTCGTTCGGGTATAGAAGCAAAGGTATTCGGTTGTTCATTATTATTATTATCATTATTGTCGTTGTATTTTGAATGATCCATTGTTGTTCAATGTTAGTATAATAACTAACTTTTAGATTAATAGAACTTGAAAGAAAGTAAAGAGTAGGGGGGGGGGAATAAAAAATAATAAAAAAGGAAAACAAAAAAAACTAAAAAAAAAAAAAATGGAAGAAAAAAAAAAAACTCACATTCTTTTGCAAAGTAACCAATGAACATATCCTAAACTTTTTCAACTGCTTGTTTTTGCACAACGCGCCAAAAGATGAACTCCGCTTAGGCACACTTCTTCTTTACATTTTGTTAACGTGAATCATCTGATATCATGCAGTCATCTTTCTATTCCTTTTCTGAAAATGCAAAAAGAAAAACTTTTTTCACTTGATCTATTAGAATAAGATGGTCCCTGGAGACTCTAATGTCACGCAACCTACTTATGACATTTTTGAAAGTTGATTTAAATTCAAAAAAAAAAATGTCATATTAGAAATAAAATTGATAGAAATAAAAAAAAAAGAAGGACATCTTTATTTCTTTGTTGACAAAAAAAAAAAATCGAAAATAAACAGAGCGATAATACAATGGAAGATCCATTGATATGACAAATGAAGGAGTGGGGGGAAAAAAAAAGAGAAAACTATGGATATGAGTATAAAAAAGAATAAAAGAGTAAATAACAAAAAAAAAAAAAAAAAAGGGAGATAGTGAGAGAGAAAAAAAAAGGGGGTGTGAAAGGAAAGGGAACTACACATACATCATCATCATCCTATTGATAACAATAAAAGAAAACTATTGACAGCATCCACCAGCAGTTTTATTGTTCGTTGTTGTATTGTTGTCAAGACGAACTTCTTCCCTTTGACGAGTTTGTTGTGTTTGTTGAGTATCGATTAATCGTTTCTTGATATCCCTAATAAATAATATCATTAGTTTATTATCATTATTTCTATATATATATATGTTACCTTGCAAGATCAAAGAAAGCTTCTTCTACACCAATGTTTGCCTTTGCACTTGTTTCCATAAATTGGATACCTAGTTCGTTTGCCAATGCTTCACCTTGTTCTTTTGTAACAACCTAAAAGTAAATTATGTTAAACAAAGAGAAAAAAGAACCAACTATATATTCTTACTCGTTTATCTTCCATATCACATTTATTTCCAATCAATATTTTGTTGACACCTTCATTGGCATGTTGTTCAATATTGGAGAACCAGTTTCTGACATCTATAGTAAAATATATATATTTTAATAACGATGGATTAATATAATAAATCTCTCTTACTTCCAAAAGACCGTTCATCAGTAACATCATACACCAAGAGAATACCCATAGCTCCACGATAATAAGCTTTATATATAATAATAAGAAGAAGAAAAAAAGAGGAAGAAAAAAAAGTATGAATACCTATTTATTACTTATTGTTTATTTTTTACCTGTAGTGATAGTACGGAATCTTTCTTGACCAGCTGTATCCCAAATCTGTAGCTTGATACGTTTTCCATCCAGTTCAATAGTTCTGATTTTGAAATCAATACCAATGGTGGTGATAAACGAAGGGGTAAAAGAGTCATCTGAGAAACGCAAAAGTAAACAACTTTTTCCTACACCTAAAAGGATTATAAAAGTTTATATTAATATACAATTATTTATCATCATCTATGGGTTTTGTTATTTTTCTATTTTACCAGAGTCACCAATCAATAATAACTTGATAAGATAATCATAAGAAGCACTTTTTGCTGTTGACATTGTATAAAGATTACTTTGTATATATATATGTAATAATAATAGTAATAAAAAAAATAAAAATAAAAAAATAAAAAATAAAAAAAAAGGGTGTCAGAACTGTAAAAAGGCGGTAAACAGAAAAGAAGGCAAGAAAGAGAGAAAGAGAGAGAGAGGAAAAAAAAAAATGTCTTGGGTGGACAAAAGAGAGAGGTTTCACCAAGTCGAAAAAGAGAGGAAAAGTGAGCAGCCAAAAAAGGATGCTGAGATGGAATCTCACACGTCATTCTTCCATCAGAATTGTGTTCCTTTTTTAAAATGACCCAATAAAAATCTACATCCAATTGCATATCAAAAAAAAAAAAAAAAAACGACAATTCCAAATCAATAAATTAAAATAAAATAAATAAAATACAATAGCTGATTTATTTAATAAAAATCTCTAATAAGATGGTATACAATATTCAAAATAAATAAAAGGATGCAAACCCGGATCATCGCATTAAATTGAATCACCAATGGTAAATTCTTGACTGTAACCGTGATGAGATTTGATCATCCTGTTCGTATTCATATAAAACAAATCGTAAGTAATAAATTTGATAAATAACTAACCTGTTGAATTACCTGGAAATAAATTCTTTATGATGTCCGAAGTATCCTAGTCTAAAAGTACCATCTAAATAATAAAAATAATAATCAAATCATCTTTTTTTTTTCTTCCTACTGTATTATCAGTCATGAAACTTACGTTCTGTTTTATTATTGATTTCCCATTCAATAATAGCTTCAGATTGTCCAAATAATTTACTTTTGAGATTCCACCGAAATCTAACATGATTAAAAAATAATAATTTAAGTTATCATATCTTACTAGTCATTGTTCCTACCTTGTATCATAATCATGATCATTCCGGATTATTTCCCAAGTTCCATCTTGTTGTTTTTTTTCTACTGTCAAAAATGTACCATCAAGCATAGGATAATGTCGTGGGTTTCCTGCAACAAAAGAAGCTGAAATCACTATGATCTCCGATGTTGTTGGGTAGTATCGTTGACTCGACGTATCCTTCAGTATATCGCCAAAATGGAAAGATAATAATGGTCTATCTGATGTCCTTTTAGGTGTAAAATCAAATGCCAAGCGTTTCGGATTCATCATCATTGTTGTTGGATCAAATATCGTTGTAAGTGGTGATATATTTCCTGATGATGATATCATTGTGGAAGGTATTTGAATAGGTTGCTCTGTCATCATAGATCGTACCAGTGCTTGAAATACTTGAATATATCCTTCGAGTGTATGGGGTCCATAGGCTGTCGCTGCTCCTTCAAAACGTTGCATTTGATATTCTTCAAAGGTGGCTACATAAGACTATATAAAATAAATAAATAAATAAGACATCAGTTGATATCCAATGACACTATATATATATATAGGTTGTGATCCGATCTTTCTTTTTTTTTTTTTTTTTGTCAGCCTTACAGAATAACCATTGGCAGGTCCAGACAAGATAATCGAAGCTGTATTTACACCATAATCCATCAAAGTATCAGCAATCGCTTTTCGTAAACGTCGTCCACTCATTGTCGTGAATTCCGCAGGCACTGCAGCAATAAACGTATTTCCAACACGAAAAAGTTGTATATCTAAGACGTTTGGTTGCCAGGCATGTGGAAAAGACATTTCACCAGTATCAAACAAAATAGGTTTTGGCGCATGACATTCTACTTGAGATTGACTTGGGGTTTTGATAAAAGCACGTACAAATTTCCAATACCAAGGCATATGAGTAGTACTCTGCACAAATATATATAATGCTGATTAATCTTATTTCTTTTTCTTTAAAAAAAAAAATAGTATCTTCACTAGAGTATTATTACCTGATAAACGCCAAGACCTGGTTCAGCATCAGTTGTACCACCAACTAAAGTAGAATAATAAAGAGGTCCTATTAATAATGATATCCTTACCTTCAACCTTCCCTTCCTAAAGAAAAAAGTCAAAGATCACTTACTAAATGCAAGACCCTATGATAATAATCAAAGAATAGATCAATACAGTTGATAAAAAAAGAAGAATTGGGTATTTATCTCTTACCATGGCAGGTGCACAAAGAGAATGAATCGATCCATTTGGTTGTATCATTTTCGTATGAGGAACATTCCAATATACTTGTCTAAAGTCAACAGGACCATTCAAAACGTATTGATATTTTCCTTTTGCTTCCAGATAAAGTCGTGTTGCCATTCTTGCTTGATTTTCACCAATCATTCTATTTGATTCCAAATGTCCAACTGTCCAACCAGGTCCTCTAAATTGAATAAAATAAAAAAAAACAAGGGGTCAATATGATAATAACTAGTTCGTCCCCCTTTTTTTTATATATATACCTTCCTTGACAAGTGGAAAACCACGGACATTTGGTCATTTTTGTGCCGTCGCAAGGTATGTTAGTTCCAGTACAAAAGGAACCAAGAGTATGTGGACTAACATCACCTTCATTGGACTGAGCAAATGCTGCCACAAATTTGTCTGAACTTGTTGAAGTAGAAGAGTTGCTAAATAATCTATTCTTTTCCACCCAATATGACCCATAACCTTTGTTATCACCATTTACTAAACGATTTGTTTTATTGACAGAAACACCATGAACAGCAAACCTATAATATGAAGGTGTGGTATATTAATCATAATATCATTTTTTTTTTGTGTTGTTTTATGTATTGTCCTTTTTCTTTACCAATTGATTAAACCCAAGTCTTGTTTTTCTGTATAAAATCCAAGAAGAGTCATTGTTTTATCCACATTTGAAGTATAAAGGTTTCGTTCATGTTGAGGATTCAAGTTGTAAGCTGCAGGTGACCGATTGATATTGGTATCGAAGAGTTCCCCTGAATGAAGTGTTACGTTTCCTTTTTCCAGATGATGATGAGCCTTGACAATAGATTTGGTAATACCTGATACTATTGGTTGTACCGTTTCTTCTATCCAACCCTTGACTGGTATTTCATATAAAGCTAAAGAAATAAAAAAAAAAAAAAAAAGAAGAGAATTCAGTCAAGTGTCTTTAATTATTCGCCGGACTTGAAAAATTGTTAGTTCAAAAATCTTACTGTATTCAAGAAAACCTCCAACAGCAGAATGAGTATGAGTACTTGATATCATCACATTTTCCATTGTATATAAATCAGGACCAAAAATAGATTGTAGACGTTCAACCACTCGAAATTTAACACTAAGAGACATGGATTGTAGATCCACATTCACAAAAACAAGTCGTCGCTGAACTGCTGATTTGACCATAGGTTCTTCCCCCTGATGATCATCATCATCAACGATAATATAAGACCTAGCAAAACATCTCTGTAAAATACCATTTCCTATTTGATTCATTTCTGCATATCCAAAAAGATGGATCTCCGCCACTGGACCTGTAATATCAGCTTTGCCTGTACCAATAAGATATCCATCAATATTATATACCGTAAGAAGAAGAAATAAAATAAATAAAAATATCGACATAGAAGAGATTGAAAAAGGAAAGATAAAGAAAGAAAGAAAAAAAAAAGTGATTCTTCTTTTCTCCTTTTTATACATATATATATAAATACAATAAAGGAATGATGATTTGATAGTTTTACTTTTTTTGGATACATGATGATGTATCACTTGCTTTGGTTGGTTGATGAATACCCCGATATCATCATTCTATCTTCCGCTTGGTTTAGCTTTTGATCTAATACTTGATCATGTTCCATGACTTAAACAAACCACCTCTCCAATCCCTTTTATAGTATACCAATTAAAAGAATTGATAAACTTGCTTGGCAAAAAAAAAAAAAAGGAAATGCTGAGAAATAATGAAACTTGACCAGTAACTTTTTATTTCTCCCTTTTGTACAAAAATTCAATGATGCACCCTGTTTTTTTTTTTTTTTTTTTTTTTTTTTTTTTAAAGCTTCCGAGCACAAACATTTTTCACCCCTTGATAGTCATGCGCTTCTTTTTTTTTTTTCTTTGTCATTTTTGATCCGTCACTGATCGATTGACAAACCAACAAAGAACCTGGTAATGATAATGATTTTTTTTTTGTAATTTCAGTCAGTGTGATGACTCCTCCATTATGTTCTCAATCATCTCATCATCTAGTCAATGACCAATAATATAGAATCATTGAAGTAGTCACCAATACAACAATGCGTCAATTTGCGCACAGTCCTTTTTTTTTTTTTTTTTTTTTTTTTTTGCTTGGCGTAGGAGCCTAAATATGCGAATGAATATGATCCGAAAGGAGAGGAAGATAAAAAGGTACATGATGATAATGAAGACATGTATTTTATTGTGGCAACCCAAAATAATAATAATAATAATAATAATAATAATAAAAAGAATATGCATAATTCTACGTCCTAATCCAACTATCTAAGCATAGTCATTGAAACGGAAAGCACCATCTAACCTAATGACAGAACCATTCAACATACGATTGTCAATGATAGAAATACATAAATCAGCAAATTCTTGAGGCTTGCCAATACGTTTAGGATGAGGACAAGGTGGTGAGCCTTGAGGGAAAGGATCCAAGATTGGAGTATCTATAAGATCAAAAAAAAAAAAAAAAAAAAGAGATCGAAAAAGTTAGTTTTCCAAACAATGATCAATGCTTAATTCTCTTTTTTTTTTTTTTTCTATTACCAAACGGTCCAGGAGCAATACTCATAACACGGATGCCATGTGGAGCAAGTTCCTTGGCAAGTGGCAAAGTCAAACCAGCAACCCCACTTTTAGCAGCCCCATAGCCAACCATAGTACCATCCAAAGCAGAGATTGACGTAGTAGTGATGATGATACCTCGTTCATCTATACATTAAAAAAAAAAAGAGTATATAATATATCAGTATAAAGCGGCGTCTTAAAGGAACCGGAATAAAGATAGTAGTAGTTCCATCATCACGTTCTTGTTTCCTTCTTTGTCATCCTTTCTTTTTTTTTTTATTATTACTTACTGTCTTCATTGAAAGGTTCATTCTTGATAAGGTGTTCAGCGACCTTTTGAGCAACCAAATAACATCCCAAAAAGTTCACACGAACATAGAATTCAAATTGCTTGTAACCAGTCAACATGCCGGTAGGACCATAACCAGTAAGAGATGGAGGAGGGAACAACACACCATGACAGATGATGGTACCAGCAAGAGGAATACCTTTGAAATGTTCAAGACCAGCTGCTAATGCCTTTTCAACTTGAGCCTTTTTATTATGGTGAAACATAGAATGAGTTAAAGTTTTATTCTTCCTTTTCATCCTCATCTTACCTCATCGGTACAATCAACGCTACCAGGGACAAAGACATTCTTTCCTCCAAGTTCTTCAACTAAGAGTTTACCAAAAGTTTCATTAAGATCAAAGATCTTCAATAATAATAATAATAAATAGATTTTGTTAATAAGATTTTATTGTCGGGAATCACAAAGCATAATCCACTTACAACCGCGTAACCTTTTTTGGCAATCAGGGTCTTGACCACTTGTTTACCAATACCACCAGCACTATTCAAAAAAAAAAAAAAAAAAGAGAATGTATTAATATCACAAATTACCAAGATAATTTTATTTAATTACCCTCCTGTTACAATGTATAAATTTCCTTCAACCTTCATAATGAATTCTATCCGTTAGAAAAAAAAAAAAAAGAGAGAGAGAGAAAGAGGAAGAAAATTTGTACGATTTTATATTCAGAATTTACATATTGCCGGAGATTGATTTCCTTTTACTCTGATTCGTTAGATCAGTCTATGTACCTGTGTAACAAAAGAAGGAAAATCACAACTGTCATTAGGGAAGGAAGGGCAGACAGTCAGACGATTGGAATAAAAAAAAAAAAAAAAAAGGAAATCGTTATGTCATCCTAAAAAGGGTAACTAGCTCTATTTATGCTTTTGATTAACATAGAGCATTCGTGAAACACGTATAAGAGAAAATAATTAGGACTTTGTTCTTCTTCCGCGCATGCAAATTCTGATTCCTTTACTATCCATCCATCTCACTGTATTTTTCTTAAAAAAAAAAAAAAGAGATGTACTTATATTGATACCCGTTGTTGACAATTGTAAAAACATGTGTGTCATCATCTACGATACACATGTTTTATTAGTAGTGATCTCATAGTGCGACTGGAAGTTTAAATCTCAAAATGGGATTGGAAGTTTTTCTTTTTTTTTTTTTTTTTTTTTTTAATGAGATTAGGTGTCAGACGATCTTTTCTTCGATTATCTACGTATTATATTTTTTTCTTTTCAGAAAATCGGCAAGATCCTCTGATGACCATTGCATATTATATGGCAACATAACCGTTAAAACAAAATGAGATGACTTTAGATTGCTTTTTTTGAGAGAAAACTAATGGTGGTAGTGCTATTGGATAATTGTCATTATTGGATGAGGGATGATGATATATTTTTTTTTTAATTTACTCTATGAACAGGAAGATAAATTATAAATGGTGATGAAGATAAGTAAAAGAGGATGTTTTCATTTATATTCGATCGAAATTTTATGTGGTGATGATGATGATGACTTTTAGCTACAAAAGTATAAAAAGTTACATGTGCACTCGATGTCATGTTAGGTTGCTGCAGAGAATTAATTCGGTTTTTTCAAATGGCTTTTTTTCTTACTAAGAAGAAAACTAATCGATAAAAAAATCATTATATATACTTGAACTATTTTTTTTTAGCATTGCAGCCAAAGGTAAATAGTGTTTGACGTTTGGAAGAATAAAAAAAAAAAGAATGGGATCGATTTTGGGATTTCTTGTCGTTTCTAAACCAGTTTGGATTTTTACAGCCAAAAATTTCGAACTCCTCAGCCAAATGTTAGCTGTAAAAATAAATTGTCAGGGGGTTATCAGGTAATTTTTGGAAAAATGGATGAAATCTTTTGGTGATCATTGTACATTAGATGGCAATAATAAAATGGGATTAGATGATATTAGAGAGGAATCTAATGGTGGTCATTTTATTGAATGATGATCATTATTGAATGAGAGATGACTGAATTTTTGTTTTACTGACTAATATTTGCAGGAAGTCATGAAAATGGGCTTAGATGAATAATTAAAGTCATGACCTATTTTATTGGTGTGATGTATTATTCAATATCCATATTAAAACTATGATGATAATCTAAAATTGCCAAGTAAAGAATAATGGGTGAATTTTATTTCCCAGACGGAAAGGATTGATTTATTCATTGTTACAAGAACAAAAACAACAACAACAATCAATGTCAATACATAGAGAATTGATGATGATCTTTTTTTTTTTTTTTTAATCCAGCTTATTATGAAAAAGGTTTGATTTTAAAATGAATTTTGATTCAATAATGTCATTGGAGGAGGGTAAAAAGTTAATATTGGCAATGAACAAAGAATGTAGATTATAATTTCTGACTCCTGAACCAAAAAAAGTGTAGATTACCACTTTATGTTTCCCAAGAAGGTAGAAACCAATATATGAAAAAGCTTGATTTGACGGAACAACACGTGAATTTATCCATACTAAAAATCTTGTATCACTCTACTTTTGGCATGGTTCCAAAGATAATTTTAATAAAACGGGCTGACACAGAAAATAATCTCTTTTATTGTGTTTATATGTATAAATCATAAACATATATATATTTAAATCAAAATAAATAAATAAAAATAGACAAAAGAAAAACAAAAGGATTCATTTGTAAAGAGAATAATGACACTTAGTATTAATAAGTTCTTTTTTTTTTCTGGGCTGATTTAAATCTTCAAATGGTATTGGTGAAACGTCAGCCTTAGAAAATTAAAATGAAAAAAAAAAACCAGCGATCCTTTTCTTTTTTTTTAATTTAAGCTTTTTCCTTTTTTCTTCTTTTCTTCCTTTTTTTTTTCTTTTTTTACTTTCACTCACTCCGTTCCTTATCATTCATTCCTTATCTACATGACTACCAAAGTCATTTCACCTTCTCCATCTCTATCCATAGATGCTCCTCAACAAAATGAACACCTTTGGAAGATTATTGAAAAACAAAGGTCCATTATTCAAGAACTTCAATTGAACTTGGCAAAAGTAACAGAAGAAAGAGATCTCTTATTGAAACAAACTGCTCAGCCTGCTTCTCCTCAATCAAGTCCTTCTGCTATTGATATTTATTCACGTCGTCCTCTTCCTGTAGAACCTTCTCCTTCTCCTGAAACTACTACCGCTGTTACTACCAATGATACTACTGATACTGCGACTATTACTGATACAACCACTTCTACGACCCCTATAACAAACCCTACGCGAAACAATACAACTACTCCTTCACCATTTGACCTCATGTTCTCTTCCGATGAACCTATGCATGCTTCCCCTGGCAAAAAGAATAACGACCTGTCTCATATTCTGGATCCAACTGAAGATATCGACGGTGACTGCAGCGAAGATGAAGATATCGACACAAAAAGAAAAAATTCTGCTATGGATGAAAAGGATATTATGCTATACACAAAGTATCATGAAGCTGTAAGAAGTCGCCATACCTCTCAACCATACCAAACGGAATCTTCTATGATTACCCATTCACCCTTACCTCCTCCACCTCAACGACATGGTGCTTTTGCTCAACGTCAACATTCAGCTCCTACCATTCCATCTGCTAGTCAACCTCCTACTAGTGCGTTTTTAACCGGAAGTGTTTCTTCCTCCAAGTCAATCACTGCTACACCTATCACTGCAACACCTTCCTCTCTATCAGGTCAACAACAACAACAACAACCTTCTTATACTCTTCAAAAGTTTATGGATGAAGATCAATCAACTTCTATCACTAGTTACGGTGATCATGCGAGTCAAGTCCATTCTTCTACTGTTGCTACACGTTCTACCAGTCAAGACATGGTGCGGTACGAAGATGGTTATTATGATCCCTCTTTGGAAGATGAATCTGGGCAAACTACTGGTTCTGCTTTACCAGCATCACCTGGAACACCACACTCAAGTGATCAACCTTCTACACCTTCGACACCTGTACCTATGCTTACTGATATCACCATCCAAGTCCTTAGCTCTAACATGACCACTAATGAAAAAGGAAAAGAAATCTTCTCTTTCACTATTGCTATTGGTAAAATTTCACCTTCTTTGCCTCATGGAATGGAAGAACTCTGGCGATCTGAAAAACTACTCTCTGACTTTGTCACTTTGGATCATATGGTAATAACTTGCAAAGAAGAAAAGGCAACATTTTTTTTTTTACTGATATATACATATATCATTCAACTAGATCAAAACGAAGAATCCAGCCTTAGCTTCAAGTTTATGCCGTTTACCTGACAAATCTTTGTTTATATCAAAAGCTCCAAGCAAAGTGGACGAAAGAAAGGTAAAAAAAAAAAAAAAAAAAAAAAATGGATTAGGATTAGAGATTAGATGACTTATCCCTATTTTATATATGATTGTAAATAGCATGTCATACAAGTCTATCTTCAACATGTGCTTACCTTACCTTTGACTGATATGTCAGATCTATGTGAATTCTTGAGCACTAACGTATTGGAACAACGAACTGGTGTAAGTGATGGAAACCGAGAATGACTATCATAATATTGATTTTTTTTTTTTTTTTTTTTTAGCCTCCTAAGAAAAAGGTTGGTTACTTGACAAAACGTGGAAAGAACTTTGGTGGTTGGAAAATGAGATTCTTCGTTTTAGATGGGCCTACTGTCAACTACTTTGAAAACGTATGTACTTTTTTTAAAAAAAAAAAAAATAGAAAGATTGGGATAATTATTTATAAACTGTTTTTACTGACTATATATGTTTTATAGAAAGGTGGGCAATATCTTGGTACTATCAATCTATCAAGGGCACAAATTGGAAGACAAGTGGTACAATCTGGATCTGGGGATGCTTTCCGTCACGCATTTTTGATTTTGGAACCCAAAAAATCTGCACCTAATGGCATTCATCGACATGTATTATGTGCTGATTCTGACTTGGAAAGGGATCAATGGGTAGAAGCTATGAGTCAATATATCAACTATGATGATTTTGGTCAACCTCCACCTTCTACGCCCACTACTGATTATCGACAGCAATTGAACAAGTATTTGCGACGAACAAGATCTGATACTGGCAATTTCAAAAAGAATCGAAAGAACTCTGCACAACGACATGTACGACAACGATCTAGTTTGGATGGAGCAGATTTGATGCAACACCATGGAATGGATGATGAAAAGAAACAAAATAATAAATCTCGACCTTTTTGGGGGAAGAAAAAGCTCAATAATAATGACAATAATTTACCATCACTACAAGGTGGATTATCTGCTGATCAAGCAACTGCGATGATGAATTCAGTCGGTTTTATGGATCTTTCAGATAACAAGCCTGTGAACTATGGACCCAATCAAGTTTTTGGTATTCCTTTAGAAGACGCTGTTCAAGTATGTCGTATCTCTCATGATTATGAATTACCTGCTGTGGTGTATCGATGTATTGAATATTTAGAAGCCAAGGATGCTGCTCAAGAAGAAGGTATTTATCGTCTTAGCGGAAGTGCTGCCAAGATTCGAAAATTGAAAGAAAAATTCAATCAAGGTATTCCAAAAAAAGAAAAAAATATTATATTCGATAAATGACTCAATTTTCCTATTTTTTTTTTTATCTTTCGAGTATATAGAAGGAGATGTTTTATTATTGGAATTAGAAGAATACAATCATGAAGTACATGCTATTGCTGGATTACTGAAGATGTGGCTTCGTGAATTACCTGGTAGTGTCTTGACAATGGAATTACTGAATGAATTTCTTCAAGTGGCTGGTAAGATAAAAATGTTTTACAATGAATATCTTTTTTTTTTTGACAACCCTTTCTTTTTTTTTTTTTTTAAAAAAAAAAAAGACATTGAAGATCGTGAACGACGTACTACTGAATTGGGACGACTTGTATCATTGTTACCTATCTGCAACTATACCTTACTCCGTACTTTATCTGCACATCTGATTCGAATTGTCCAAAATGCTGGAGTGAACAAGATGACACTTCGTAACCTTGGTATTGTATTTTCAGCCACATTGGGTATTCCTGCCGTGATCTTCAATCTATTTTTATCCGAATTTGATTATGTATTTTGGACAAAGGGATCCAATGATCAATCCGTCTTACCACCTCCCTCTTCTAATGCCAGTTCTTCAACAACCTCTCATCAACAACAACAACAACAAACAACAACAACAACAACTACTACTATTACTACACCATCATCACCTCCACCAACTATCCCTCCTCTTTCTATCCATCGTAGTCGAAGTAATCGAAATAGTATTCATTATGCAGATTTTGCTCCTCAATCTATTGTTGGATTGGAAAAACGATCTCCTGGTAAGACATAAAAAAAAAAAAAAGGAAATGATCACTCATATATAAAATATATAAATAATAGATTTTGTGGCCATCATTGATGAAGAAGATGAAGACAATACTTTGGGTTTTGACTATGATGAAGTGCTGGAACAACAACATCAACGAAATCAACAACAAAACGATTGCCCTAGTCCCGCTCAAACATATGAATATACAGCCACTGTGATTGAACCTCAAATTAGAAGATAGTGTTATTTCCCATTTTTTTTTTTTTTGCTTGATTGTATTGTATCATTTTTTATTTTCAATATATTGATATCCCCTCCTTTTTTTATCGAATAAATATTATTTTTTTTTAATCATGATTTTTTATTTTGCAAAACAAAAATAGAACTAAATCCCAAAATGTCTTTTTGACCGCCTTGTACCTTTCTTTTTGGATTTGTATGGTTTGTCAGTATATTCACCATCACTACTATCATCATCACTTTTTTTCTTTTGTTGTTGTTGTTTCCGTTTACTGGATTCTTGTTTGGAACCATGTCGACAATGAGTTCGGAATGTTTTTTCAATATCACCTGAAGCCGTCTTTTTATCAAAAAGATAATGTGCCTTGCCCTTTTCATCCAATACATAATTTTTATCATAAATTTCTCCTGTTTCAATTAATAATCGATAAAAATTGGAACACTATCAAAAAAAAAAAAAAAAAAAATTGAGACTATTTTTTTTTTTTTTTTTTTTTGTAATTACTTGATAACCCACACGTCCTGGTACAGCCATAGCAAATACACCCCATTGTGCATTGGCACCCACTTGTTTCAAACGATCAAGAAACAATTGTTTTTCTTCCTTTGTCCAAGCACCTTTATGTTGTTCTTCCCCTGGAGCATTGAACCGATAATAATAACTGTTGGGATTCGTATCAATCATTCGATAAGCTCGTAATCGTGCTTCTGACCATCCTTCATAGACGCCTGGATTTTCTTTGACTTGTTGTAATGCATCATCCAATGCCAATCGTCCTACAGATCGAACCCGACTATTTTTTTTTTAAAAAAAACATATTAGTCACCAAACAAAAAAAAAAAAAAAAAAAAAAAAAAGAATCACTTGCGGTTTTTTGATAGGGGACGAGGAAGGAATAGGTGTGGATGGTCCAGTTGTATTGTCATCCGTGACAGGAGAGGATGGTTGTAGAGGGGGTGGCTGTCTCTTTTTATACTTTTTCCCTTTGTTGGATCTAGTTGGAGATTTCAATATTGGTGAGATAAAAGATGGAGATGATGGTAGTAATGGCTGGAGTGGTCGGTAATAAGAATGAGAATCTTGTTTTGCTGTAGATGGTATTGTTGTTGTTGTTGTTGTTGCTGGTAGTGTTGTTGTAAATGGTGGTTGATGATGATTTTCTGGTAAAGGAGGAACATATATACTGTCGCTCTGCTCATCGGATAATTTGTTTTGTAAGGTAGCACCAGTCATGGATGGTTGCGATGAGTGACTAGTGATGGACTCGGTGGTGGATGTCTCCATGATAGGAGTGTTGCCTTTATCGGTGTCATGATTATCATTGTTATCCTTTGACAAACATCTGGCTTGTTGAATACGAATTAAGTAATCATGTTGAGTGATCATCCGCAAAATCACTTCATCCTTAAAAAAAAAAAAAAAAAAAGAGTCAAATCAATCAAAAAGAAAATCATCTTCGTAATTTTTATAAATATATATATACTTCATTGTAGTAACAATCTTCCAACATGGCTTGAATGTCTTTGATATCCACATCAACGAACATACATTGAATCTTAGTCATCTTGAATTCCATATCCTGTTGACTCACGCCATGTTGTGATGTAGATAAAGTCGATGGTTGCACTAAATCGATCATCGTTGTCTGATTTCCTTTTTGCTCCATATGAGTCTCCGTCTTGACTGGCGCATTTTGCTACATTTTTTTTAAAAAGAAAAAAAATAAAAGCGTATCAGATTTGACAGACTTGATAAAAGATGTTCCTTTTTTTTAACCTTTTGACTTGATTCATACTGCATTGTTTCAAGACTTGGAGTATTATTTTCTTTTGTAGGTTTGACTGCTTCTATGAAAAGAAAAAAAAGTTTGAATGAATAGGCGCTAGATGAAACATGGTCGCCTGGACGAAATAGGAAGGCACATAATTATATGATACTATGATTTTTTTTTTTTTTTTTTTTTTTTTTTTTACTTACCAACCTCAGATAAAGGAATGACTTGTTGTGGCTTTTTTGTTCGTACCATGGTGATAAAGAAAGAAAGAAAGAAGAAAAAGAAATAAAAAAATTGAGAGAGTGAGAAAAAAAAAATAAAGCTAAGAGATTTTGTTTATACGTCCCAAGTTGTCACAAAACATCAAGAACAAACAAATAAAAAACCAAGTTCAATTGTCGCAAAGTATTGTTCCCTTTGTGCATATTCTTGTACGAGTCTAAATCAATCCATGTGTGTTACTCTTATAAAACTAGATAGGACAGTTATATATAAACATTAATATCATTTCCTTTTCCCTTTTTTTACTTTTTCATTCCTGTATAAAAAAAAAAGATTCTATTAAAATACTATTGGAATTCGATAGGTCAGATGAATTCATCCATAAGCTTTATTTTGTCAAGGTAATAATCATAAATATAAATACCAAAATGACGCTGATCTATATATATATACAAGAGATAATAAGAATAATAAATAATAATAATCAAATATGTACAAGACTATTGTCAAAAATAATAAATAAAGCTATACAAAATACTAATAAAAGATGGTAAAGAATAAAAAGGTAAAAAAAAAAAAAAAAAAAAAAAAAAAAAAGTATTGACTTGATGTTCCATTGATAGACGTTGGTCATAAATTAATTTGATGAAGGCGGTCCTGGTGGTGCTGGTGGATAAGATATATAATGATTCGTGTCAAATCCAGTGTATATATCTGAAGCCCAACTTGGTTGCTTTCCCATTGCTTTTGCTGATCGTTGTCCATATTCCTGATGATGTTGATGATGATAGTGCTGCTGTTGCTGTGGTTGTTGCTGATGCTGATGCTGTTGTTGTTCTTGTTGTAGATGATAATAATGCTGATCTTTCGCATGAAAAGGTGGCACTGGTAATGACGACGATGATGCTGTTGCTGTCGTTGTTAAAGAAGAGGAGAGTATCACTGATGATGGATATTCTTGCCCAAAGTGCGGTAAACCTGTAACTCTGTTATTCGCAGATGATGATGATGATGATGATGATGTTGAAAATTGATAGTTATTCAGTGAAGGTGCTGATGGTACATAATGCTGAACTTGTCCCGATGTTGTTGATGATGACTTCCCTATTGGATCATTGGTAAAATTATAAGCCGGATGTGTATCGCAAGTAGTTGTCCTTGATGCCATCCATTCTTGCTGCTGTTGTCGCTGATGTTGTTGTTGATGCTGATATTGCTGTTGCTGGTGTTGTTGTTGCTGGTGTTGTTGTTGCTGGTGTTGTTGTTGCTGGTGTTGTTGTTGTTGTTGTTGCAGATTTTGGTCGACGATATTTCCAGTTGGTCCCAATGATATTGATGTTGTTGTCGTTGTTGCTGTTGTAAAATTAGATGATTGAAGATTGTCAGGTTTGTTCGTGTCACTGGCCATGGATAATGACCATTGGGAATGATGTTGTTGTGGGTAAATTTGTAAATAATATTCAGAAGATGTTGATATTGATGCATTACTCGTAGGATCACTTGACGGCGAAATCGAATGAGACCAATCAACATGTGCTACTGTCGAGTTGTTGTTGTTGTTGCTATTAGTCAAACGCTGCTGTGGTGAGATTTGATCAATATCATGAATCCATTGTTGAACGACGATATTATCAGTAAATGGAGAATGCTGAAACAGAGTCTTCAGTAAGTACAATTGTCGTACAGCTTGATTGGCAATATCGGTATTATGGCGATAATCGGTCAACGTAAAGAGTGTTGTTAAACTAGCTGCACTTGCCGTTAACAAATACATTAGAAGACAAGGTTGAATCCGTTGCGCTAACTGAATAACATAATTGGTATAGTTCACTGCAGCTTGAAGTCGATTACGTGTCACCAACAAATCCAAAATAGAGCCGTCATTTGTAAAAAAGCATTCGTATACATGAGTTCTCGTCATTGTCCATTGTCCTTGCAGTAGTAAGCCAAGTTCCATACCAAAAGCTTGTATTGATCTAGCATCCTGATGATCATGGTGCACATCATCCATAAGTTGTTGTTGATTATTTTCGCTATTCCAGTATCGCGGTTGTAACACTTCAGGTAATCCCAATAGCCATAAATCCAATTGATATTCAATATCTTTCAATTCCCATAATAATTTGGCTTCTGTTGTTCTCCTTTTTAGACGTTTGCTGATGGATAACGAGAGAAACATAAGTTTGACACTTTGTACACAATAATCGATACAATATCCCACTTGATTTGATTCATCTTGTCGTTTGCTAGGAGGACGGGCGTTCGGTACCAAGAGATCAGATTCTTCCACCAAGATAGGACGATCAAAAGCAAGAGAACACCATACATGAACCCAAACAGTTGACCACCATAAGCGTCGATCATCTTCCCGTAATTGTTCATTCACAAGCATTCCTTTTTCCTTGTTCAGTTTCAGTCCCTGAGCCATTCGAAGCGCCAAATCGCTATATTGTATTGCCTTGAGGTGGCCACCTGGAATCATCACTTGATACATATACATATGTAGAAGAGCTCGAATGGTATTCCGGCTACTTGTCATATAACACAATTCCAAAAGTTCTTCTGCTTGCTGAAAATAAAAAGCACCACGATTTGGATTGATATTTCGTTGTCGAATACTATCAGTAGCACCACCATGTCGATGAGAATCAGAAGCCAATTCATGGTTATAAACAAAAGCACGGACGGATTTCGCCAAAAGAGAATGTTCCAATTTGACTTGACCTTTCAGACCATCGATAAAACTAGGTGACACCCATTCCACTAATCGATCTTTTTCCACCATTTGATAGATCAAAAAGCACCTTGAATATCTTGTTGTTAACATCATATCAAACCACATACGTTCTTCTAATTCTTCATTGTCGATATCAAGATGACTGATGCTTTGGTATTTGTTGCTGTTGTCATATGCTGAATCCAAGATATCTATAGGCCGCGAATATACTTCAATTGCTTTTTGTTGCACAAACGTTGGATTGATCCCACGAGCCAAAAGTTTGACGAAATGATGAGGTTCCCTAACATTAGTAACGATGTTGATACCAGTGGCACCAAGTGTTATTTTTGATTCTTTCGATGTACTGTCTAATGATTGTGAATTGATGATATCCAAGGAAGGTATTTCTGTAGGTAAAAATGATGGATTAGCCTGTTTAGATAATGATGAGGTATCTGCGTGTAATTGTGAAGTCAAGCGCGCCTCCAGTTTCCTTAATCGTCGTTCAATATCCTCCATATCTATAGTTGGATCTTCAGATGCTGTTCGAAGTTGTTGATATTCTGTTGCCAATCCACCATGTGTTCTACAATGACTACAGGATCCATCAGTCTTTCGCTGATCCATACAGTATAAACACTATCAATACATACATATATAGAGAGAGATAAAAAAAAAAAAGAGGCAAAGAAAGAAGAAGAAAAAAAATAGGGGTAGAGGGGGACAATCAGAAGGATTAGTAAGAAAAAGGAGATACATCATGAGGCTGAGTAAACATGAACTTACTTTTCTAATTATATCAGTATCATTTTTTTGTCGTTTCACTGGTGGAAAGTTGTTTAGCATGAGCAATGATGACCTTGTAAAGACATAAATACAACAAGAAAAAAAAAAAAAAAAAAAGTGAAAAAAGAAAAAGGAAAGAGAAAGAGGGGAAAATATAAAAAATCCCGTAATATGAAGAAGTGGGCGGAGTCCAATTCCTCGCGCGAGTGTTTATCCTTTCATAATAAAGAAAAAAAAAGAGTTTGGTGTCTAAACAAGTAACGGCATCGAGACTCACTCTGAACCAACAACTTTGTTTATCGCCATGGAAAAAAAAAATGAAATAGTATCCTAATATCTTGTATGCGTTAAGGATAATGCCAATGAAAATGCTTGTAATATATATCTAATTTGACAGCTGCATTGCCCCTTTTTCGTGAACAACGCTAATTATTTTAAGGGTTTTTATGTCAGATGTTGAACCTATCATCATTCATCATCTCTCTCTCTTTTTTTTTTTTTATATAGTGCTTTCAAAGTTTTTTGTCAGGTCACAAGAAAATAGTTTCGTGATATTATAAAATTGGTCTTTCCCAAAATGGATGTCGTCTTTTTCAGATATCGCTACAAAGGTGTCAGTAGAGTATGCCAAAGCACATTGATTGATGATTGATGATTGATGATACAGTATATTAATCATTCTCTTCTTTTTTTTTTCTTCCTTTTAAAATCTCCTTTGGTGTTTCCAATTCAAAGTGAATAACCCATCTGTATATATTATAAGGAACTATAAAATCAACGTTGACCCATATAACTGGAACCATTTTTTTTTTTGTTGGCAGCATACTTATCAAGTGGTTTCACCATTGAAAAAGAAAATCATTTGATTTTCCCGCCCAAATTCAAAGGAATACTGTGTTTCCTATACATAGTAACCATCAGTTATGAAAAATAAAAATAAATAAACTTTGATATATGACATGACGTATGCAATCCACCAGCTGTCAAAATGGTTTTCCCCCAAAAAAACAAAGCTTATTTCTAAATATGGAAGGTGCATGGCCATCTTGGTAGTGGAAATTGTAGAAAAAAACAAAAAAAAAAAAAAAAACTATAATTATATATTATATTTTTGTGTGTAACTTTTTAGATAGAAGATATTAAAGATGTGTCACATTCGATCATTTTTTAATACGCTGTCGTAGAAGTGACGCGTAATAAGCACTCATCATATTAAAAATAAATAAATAAATAAAAAAAAATATTGGATTCGTCATCCTTATCCATCGGACATCTGATAGAAGAAATAGGATTGACTTGCAAAACAATTTTTTTTTATATAAAAAAAGTTAAAAAATAAAATACTATAAATAAAGACAAGAAAAAAAAAAAACATCATCACGACAGTAATCTCATTCATATTCATATGACGACGATATCTATTTCTGTTGTATGATGATTTTTATTTTCCTGTGGCAAAAAAAAAAGTCATTCTTCTGCTCATAATCAGTATTATTTAGACCAAGTGTTGAAGAGAATATATAGTAAAGTGGTTTTATTCATTATGATTGAGAAATAAGACAAATAAATAATTCAAGGATAAGTACACTATCACTAAACTAATACCTCTAGAGTCCTAGATCCATTTTCTTCAGTTCTTTGATTCGTTTGATTTCGTTGATCTTGATCCAGTCCCCAGCTAAATATATCATTATTAAAAAAAAAGATAAATTATTAATTCGTTCAATTGTCTTCTATTAAATAACTTACATTCGAATAGTTTTATCATCGCTTGCAGATGCAAATGTTGGGGGTTGAGAGACAGAAGGACACCAAGCAACACTGTTCACCGTTTGACTATGAGCTTCCAGTACTTGAAGTAGCGTTTGATGCTCTCTACTCCAAACGTATACATTGTTATCTTCACTACCACTGAGTACAAAAGTTTCATCTCCATCATCTCCTCCAAATGTTGATCTAATAATGTATGCACCTTGTTTGAGTCCTTGATATTTTCGAATCACCCTTTGTCCTAGTAAATCCCATAGATGAATTTCTTGAGTTTCCTGTATATTCACTAGTGCATAACGGCCATCCTTCGTAAGCGCCAAAGACGCAATACTGCCTTCTTCCTGAATATCACTACATAAAACCAATTGATGAGCTTCTTTTTTCTTTATACCTTGATTTATTTTTTTTAAATATCTATCTTTACCGGATCTTCGTCAAATTCAAGCCATCCACATCATATACATTAAGTTTCTTATCTAATCCAATAATCACAAGCCGATTTCCGTTGACGTTCATGGCCATATCTACAATCCTTTGTTCTTCCAATTCACTTATCAAATCACCATTTATACTCTACACAATAATAAAAAAAAGGTAAACTAATATGAGAAACTCCCCTCCTTTAAATATTATTGATTTCATATGCTTACCCATAATCGTAAGGACTTATCACAAGAACCAGAGATAATATGTTGCCCATCAGGTAACCATACACAACTTGTAACTTGATCAGAATGACCAACAAAGTTTTGTAATAATTCCCCTTCCTAAAAAAAAAAAAAAAAAAAAAGGATTTGATCAATCCATTTTTTTTTCCCGGACTAATATAATTCAAACTTACAAATGGATTCCATATTAATAATAAACTGTCATTTCCACATATAGCTATCTTGGAATCATCAGGTGACCAACTGCAATAAGAGATACTTGAGGCGCATCGTAATCGTTTCATGCGTTGGAATGTCTAACTCCGATATACACGATAAATAAAACCTTCTTTTTTTTTATATTTTATTTCAGAACTTACTTGCATATCCCATATGATACAAGTCGAATCCTTGGAAGCCGAAGCTAAATATCGTCCACAGTGAGAATAAGCTACATGCCAAACTTCATCAGAATGATCTTTGAGTATAGCAATGGTCCGAGTAGGAAAAAGAGTTCTAATAGAAAAAAAAAAGATTCGTTCGTAATCATAGAAATGATAACATCCCATACTTTAATTTTTTTTAAATACTTACTTATCACAAGTATGATCGGTAAATAGAGAATAAGTGGCCTTGTTTCTATTATGATAAAGACAATTGCCTTGTTGCCATTCAATTGCTTGATTGATCAAAGTCAGTAATCGGTCACGGGGAATCATTATATTCGGATCAATGTAACCTATACAAGAAAGACGCATATATAAATATATATATATAAAGTGAGTTTATGCAACGTACATAATTTAATTTTTTTTTTCCTTTTTACCTTGAAGTTGTGCCAAAAGTTGTTCTCTTGGAAAACCTATTTGTTCATCTCGATTCACTCTTTGTTTCACTTCTTCAGCAGAAGAACATAATATCAAGCTATGATAAGATAACAAAATCAGTTCATATCAGAATATCATTCCCTCCTCCTTCCTCATCCTTTACATATATACACACACACACACATTTGTATCATTTCTTACCTTGATAATTCGTGTAATCGTTCAGTGTCATGTTTACCCAGTGGAGATAATTCGTTCCGTAAAACTGAAAGAGCCTTCATTAATTTTCTTGCTTCTAAAAGTTCTAAAAATTTTTGTTGTCGTATCAAAAATCGAGCATGGTCGCATATATCATCTTTGGTTTGTTGATCATTGTCGATTCCTGTTTGCTGGGGTACTAAGCATAGTTGAGGAAAGAGTGATTCACATTGAGACCAATTGCCCACCAAAACAGCCTGACGAAATTCCGTTACAATAGAAGATTCAAGTACAATACCAGAATCTCGCTCTAACATTTCTGCAACATTCCTAGTAAAACAAAAAAGATAAAAAAAAAAAGATAAGAGTACTGATTGGAGAATTGTATTTGATGATTTCAAAACTTACTGATACCCCA
This sequence comes from Halteromyces radiatus, assembly GCF_025201355.1. NCBI lineage: Eukaryota > Fungi > Mucoromycota > Mucoromycetes > Mucorales > Cunninghamellaceae > Halteromyces > Halteromyces radiatus. The sequence continues at coordinate 369,717 of NW_026251697.1, read as the reverse complement.
AGTCGTAAAGAGATTGTAATATGAGTCGAAGTAATTCTTCAGTTTTAATATGTTCAGATCGAGTAGTCCGGGTATCTATAGAATGGTTTGAGTTTGATGAAGTTGTACTAGTTGTACCGTTGTTATCGTTGGCAGAACTTGTTATCTGCATACTAAATTGGTCGTTGAGTAGTTGAATGTATGAGAATGGCTGTCTATCAAAATATGGATCGAGTCAATATAAAAAAGTTATGTTTTCTTTTCTCTACTTTTTTCATATTTTTAAAAAACTTACAATAAATATAAAAAATAGTTGAAGAAACAAGTTCAAAAAAAAAAAAAAAAAAAAAATGAAAAAATGAAAAAGAAAAAAAAAAAAAAAAACTCATGCCGCCTATTAATCATTTCAGTCAGTCAGCCGGGGCGTGCGTATGTTCGTATGCATACGGACTTTGAACAATAGGTCAAATGTAACCCCCCATTAAAAAAAAAAAAGGGTAAAAATTTGTTTTCAAATTTTCCCGCGTTCCTTTTTTTTTTCTTCTTCTTTTACTTTATCGTCATGGTGGAAAACAAACCCTATGGCTCCTGGCCTTCACCAATTACTGCAGAATCTCTTGCTTCTGGAAAAGTTGCTACTGATATTTGTATCGATCCTACAACTCAGTCAGTGTATTGGTGTGAAGTCATTCCTTCAGAAGAAGGTCGTGGTCAAATCTTTAGGCAACGGTTGGATAGCAATGACAAACCCGAACCTCTTTTAGCTCTTGGATACGATTGTCGTTCTCGTGTACATGAATATGGTGGTGGTAGCTTTATAGTCAGCAATGGTTTATTGGTTTTCTCAAACGATAAAGATTTCGCTTTGTATAGTCTCAACTTGACCGATTCTCACGCTCAACCTCAACGTGTCACTGAAAGCAACAAGTTGATACGATATGGTGATTTTTGTTTGGATGCCAAACATGACTTTGTGATTGCTATTCAGGAAGAACATTTTGAAAATGAAGAACCCAAGGATGTTGTGAATACTCTTGTGGCTGTCCAATTATCGACTGGTAAAGTCAAAGTCCTAGCTCAAGGTTGTGATTTTTATTGTAGTCCTCGAATATCTGATGATGGTAGCGCTCTTACGTTTGTTTCTTGGGTTCATCCTAATATGCCCTGGGATTATACTCAACTTTCGTATGCTACCTTTCATTATTCTGATCAAGACTCCGTTGTTTTGGATTCCGTTATCTTGGTGAACCCTGATATTGAAGAAAGCATTGTGGTAAGATTTTTCTTTTCAATATTATAATATATATATAAACTAATTTTTTTTTTTTTTTTTTTTTTTTAGCAACCTGAATTTGGAGTGGACAATACATTATATTTTGCTTCTGATCGATCTGGATTTTGGAATTTGTATCGATATCAAGTCAACACAAATCAAGTGGAATTACTTTTAGAATCACCTTTAAACCAAGAATTTGCTGGTGCACAATGGAGTCTTTGTACTTATTGGTATAGTCCTTTCAAATCCGATCCAACCAAACTGGCATGTCTCAACAAAGAATCTCTTGCCATTCTTGATACTACATCCAAGACGTTGACCAACTTACCAAGCAACTATGATCACTTTAGTCAAATTCGAACTTTTATCAATGGTGATCATCAAGAAGTGATTGTAGTAAATGCAAGTGCTACAACAGTACCTATTGATTTGATTGCCTATGATGTCTCTTCTCAAGCTATTCAACGTGTACTTAAACCTTCTACTGTACCCAAGATGGATCCTGCATATATTTCTGTGGGTAGAGAAATCGCTTTCCCTACTACGAATGGTCAGACGGCTTATTGTTATTATTATGAACCCAGAAATCCCAAGTATACTAGTGATGACAATTGTCCACCTCCTTTACGTGTGCTCTCCCATGGAGGACCCACTACATCAACCACCAACGAATATCGTAGTGTTATTCAATATTGGACTACTCGAGGATTTGCAATTGCTGATGTCAATTATGGTGGCAGTACAGGGTATGGTCGCGATTATCGCAATCGATTGAAGAAAAAATGGGGAATTGTAGATGTGGATGATTGTTGCAACGCTGCTTTGTATCTGGCAGAACAAGGATGGGTGGATCGTAACAAATTGGCAATTGAAGGTGGATCCGCTGGAGGGTTCACTACATTGGCAAGTTTGGCTTTCCGTAATGTTTTCAAGGCAGGTGTATGCAAATATGGTATTTCTGATATTACACTTTTGGCAAAGGAAACTCACAAGTTTGAATCAAGATATACAGGTAATTCCATAGAAAATGAAAAAAAAAGGAAAAACAATGTGATAGAATGATACAAATGAATGACGACTGATCCTTTTTATATATATATATATGTATGAAGATCGATTGATTGGAGAATACCCAAAAGAAAAACATATATATCAAGAACGGTAAGTCAAAAAAAAAAAAAAAAAAAAAGAAATTGCTTGATACAAGTTTAATTGAATCATACCTTTTTTTTTTTTTTTTTTTGTTCTAGTTCACCTCTATTTGCTGCCGATGAAATCAATTGCCCTGTTATCTTCTTCCAAGGAAAGGACGACAAAGTGGTGCCTCCTGGTCAATCTGAAATTATGGTCAATGCTTTACAAAAGAAAGGTGTACCCGTTGCTTATGTTCTTTACGACGGGGAAGGTCATGGTAATATAATGATACATTATTAGGATAAATAATCATAGTGTTAATGTGAATTTTTTTTTTTTTAATATTGAAAACAATTTATTCTTTTTTTTTTTCATTTAGGTTTCCGTCGTGCTGAAAATATCAAACGTACCATGGAATTGGAACAATGGTTTTTGGGTCAAACATTCGGCTTTGAAGTGGATGGTGTAGAAGGCGTTCCTATTGACAATTTCCCCCCAAAATAGTCTAGTTTAGCAAGTATCTACATTTTTTACAATATGCCCCTCAATTAAAAAAAAAAAAAAGAAAATCATTCAATATATATTTTTATGATGATATAAATGATTTTATATAGAAAAAAAGAAAATAAAATCAGCAAACTAAAAAGGATTGTAGTGCGGGAAGGGAAGGATGAATTTTTCTTATTTATAAAGAAAAAAAATACAAAGTATAAATAAAAGAAAAGAGAATTATAAAAAGGAAGATAACAGAAGAAAAGGGAATTCATAAGGAGGATTGATGAGGAATGCGATTTGTTTGGGAAAAAAAAATAAAAAGAGAATAAACTGATGGGGTGTGAATATAAAGATATAAATGGTAGAGGAGCGAGATTGTATATATATGTATATGTGTTTGCATGTGCATGTGTAAGCTAGACCATAAAATAAACCTTGTTCCGATCATTGTTCACTATATAAAATAATATATAAAAAGATGTTAGTATACTTTTATAATGTTATGTATTTATATACATACGTAAAGATAAAGAGATTGTTTGTTGCAGCGACAGCAATTGTATTTTCTTGAGGATGCCACGAGGAATGAAGGATCTTCTTATTAAAATCAGTAGGATCAGAACCAACTATACCACCTTTACCAGGACCTCTAGTCATCGCCATCTTGTTTTTAGATGAACCTAAACGTTTCGCCTTGAATGCACTTTTATCAGCTTGAAGAGTAATATCAGATTTGCCTTCACGATCATAGAGATGGAATGTATTGTTGTAGGATCCAGTGATCACATGACTAGATAAAAAAGAATAGAGAGAAATTATCAATTTTTTGTTGATTCTTTTAAATCATACTTTTTTTTACCTATCATCACCACTAAAAGTACATTCAAATTTGTCAAAGATACAATCATTTTCATAAAGATCACATAATTTGGATCGTAGTTGGTCATGGATGTTGATGGTTTGCACAGGCTTATTGTCCATGTTGATATCCCAGATTTTCAAAGTTAAATAATCTCTAGACAAGATATATCGACCATCATGACTAAAGCTAATATCAGAGACAGAAGAGATAATCTCGGAAAAGAAGGATCGACTAGCAGGATCTTCAGCTTCTTCAAACACTATATACATATATATATAAAACATTCATCATCAGTTATACTTATTTTCTCTTCTTTATCTTTTATTTTAATTACCTTTCGCATGTTGATCACATAAAGCGGATTCACGCATATCACTTAACTTGATGGTTCCTTTGCTAGAACTATACATAAACATGTTGCAATGATAAGGATGGAATTCGGCTGCTGTGATGACTTCTGTAAGTTCTTCCATATTCGCAGGCTTGATATCCACAATATCTATGATTATCACGTTAAAAATTATCAATCTAATCATATAAAAGATATGATATCAACTTACTGAAAGATTGATCAGAGATATTCAAATTCCACAAATTGATTCGTAAGTCATCTGCTGAAATATAGGTTTCGCTGTCAGAGTTGATGGAAATCGAATTGATATGATAGGCATGAGCTGTGTAATATAATTAGATATATATTGTTAGATAAATTTAAATAGAGATATAAAATTTTTCATTCATTTTTTTTTTTTTTTTTTTTTTACCATTGGCATAAACTTTTCTAGGAGCGGCGGCGATAATTGTATCTTGATGAGCCAACTTTGGTATACGTAAGGCATTTGCAACAGGTTGAGGTCCATCATTCAAATTGTTTTCAGCTACCACCTTGAGAGATTTTTCGAACACTTTCCAGAGCTTGATCGTTTTATCTAAAAATTTATAAAAGTTAATAAAGATATACATTTTTATTTATTTATATACCATTGGTTGACAGTAAGAAGTGAGCAGAATTTTGACGTTTGCACCATTTGATTTTGTTAATCTTTTCTTCAATTTCCAAACTTTTGAGGTAGTCGAATTCAGCTTCATGAGATTGGAATTCGGTATGAAACTTGTATTCACATCCTTTTTTCTAAATAGTAGTAAAAAAAAAAAAAAAAAAAAAAAGAAAAAACCATACGCGTACAAACAAATATATATATATTAGAAAAAGAAGGTAGGTAGTTATTCGAATAGAAATATCACTTTTTATCCTTTTTCAAAGACTTACACTATCGTTTCGTTCAAACAAGACAACCCGACCACCTATTAATAAATATCAACGGAATATTGAAAGGAAAAGAAAAAATAAGTTAGGCAAGATTGGGTTAGTCGTAAATATGTTTTTTTTTCTTTTTCTTCTTTCTTGGTATATAATTCAACGAACCCTAATAATGATAAAAAGAAAATACTTAATATTACTTTCTTTCTATTTTCAATTTCTTTTACTAACTTACTCGGTCACCCGTTACTAAGAAATCACCTGTGTGGTCAAACTCTACTGCTGTGATGATATCGGCTACAAGTCATAATAAAAAAGAAAAAGAAAATGGAATAGAGATAAAATATTAGTCAAATAATATTTTTGTTTTCATAGTAAAAAAAAAAGAAAACAACTTTATTTCAGGAGTTTCCTCTTTTCTATTAAAAAAAAATAGACACATATGGGACCATGACATTGAATAACATGGGGGTCGTTGTTTTTTTTTTTTAATGTAAAAGATGATTTTGAAAGCTTACCTTCTGTAATGTCGTCTGATTCGCCTTTATCACCAAAACATTGAGCGAATTTCCAATTGTGGTCTTCGTTAACGTTCATAATAAGATGAGCTTTTAATAGTATATGGTTGTAAATAGAAATATAAAAAGTAAAAAAAAAAACAGTAAAAAGGAAAAAAAAAAAAAAAAAAAAAAAGAGAGGAAGAAGAAGCGAAAATTGGAGGAAAAAAAAAGTGTACAACGGAGTTTTCATTAGCATTTCAGAAACCGCCTACGTCCTTACTTTGATTTATTTAAACTTTAGTTGTGCTCTTGTTTAGTATAAGTGAATGATGATAAATCATGATGATAAAATTGATTGCATTGTCTTTTTTTTCTCTAATAAATAGTATTTTATTCCTAAGTTATAAATGAATACAGTGTTTCTTCTAGTGATACGTATTTTATTCACATCATTAAAAGATCCTATATATATACTATCATGAGATTTTTGTTCATTTATTTTATTAAGATAATAAATATATCCTCTATTCTAATAATGAATGATAACTAAACTAAAGGGGAAATAACAGCAAGATCTAAACACAAACAGAGGAGAGAGTAACAAAAACGAGAGTTCCGCATGTGATAAGATCCCTTTGCTTGTTGTATTGTTCTCGATGAATAAAGAATGGCCTGTAAGACGTAGTAGCATTCGATTAGTGTGTAGTTAATCTAACTAACGTTAATCTAACTAACTTCCTTTTTTTCTTAATATTCTGTAAAGAGAAAAGAAAAAAGTAAACGGCTATTTTTTTTATATTTTACTCGCATTTCCTAATGAGAAGGATGGGTTTGAAATGCCGCATTGCTTTTTTCTGCGAGTAAGCACGTCACGCAACTATTTTTTTTTTTTTTTTACTTCTCGATTGTCATATCTCTTTTTTTTTTTTTTTTTTTCTCTTTGTTCATTGTGTCAGTTACCCATTTACCCCTCTTCATATTTACAAATATACACTATACACACTGAAAAGGATATATTATAAAGTTAAGGGCAATTTGATTTGTTACACTTCCTACATTATTCGAAACAATTCTTGTCCTTGCTTTTTTTTTTTCCTTTCCTTTCCTCACTGTGTACCTCCTCAAATGTCATTGTCTTCAAGCGGCTCCAACCTTTGTCGCTATATATGGATGAAACGTTTTTGTCAAGACATTGTCAAAGCTCAACATGGACGACCATTATCACTTGCAACCAAACAAACGAACCGATTATCCTCTCCAGTCAACTATCAACCCATACCGACTTTTCTAACACCACCTCACAGAACTAACAAGAAGAAGGCTTTAGAAAGAGCTGTTTTGGAACAAGTCAAAGAAAACCGTATAGATAATGCTCAACGTATATTGACGGATATCTATCGATCGGGTCATACACCAACCATAGGCGCATACAATCAGATCATCAAAGCATTATCGAAACAGTTCAACCATCGACAAAACCAAATACAAGCACATGCACTCCTTGAAGAAATGGCTGAACATGGCATTACACCCAATTCTCAAACTTATATCCAATTGCTTTTGGGCTATGCTATACATACCAAATCTAATGACCATATACACCAAATGCAACTATTATTCGATATACTATTACATTGTGAACATGGACAACGTTACAAGAGAACTCATTTCAAGATCAAAAAACTAGTGGAAGTCATGGCAACACAAGGGCATGGTGCTATTTTACCTATCATGATGGCTACTTTTAATGCTGGCATCAAACTCGACATATCTATTTGGAATATTGCTCTAGCTGGTTGTGTCCGTGGTGGCTATATGGAAGCATCTGAACAATTATTGGATATCATGCGATTATCTAGACAAGAAGAAAAGAATAATAAGGAACAAGATTTAGGATCGATATTACCGGATATGACTTCATACCATACTGTTATTTCTGGCTACTTGGATCAAAATATGGATGGGAACAACATGGATCGTGCTATAGGGTTATTCCAAAAGATGATGGATGATGGTGTAGTGGCTGATTATCGAATATATCAACTTTTCTTACGTGCATATACGACTCAATCAACATCGACTACAATGATGAATAAGGACGTTCAACTAGATACACTTCAACGATTATGGCGGGCCATGATGACAACAACAACGGATGAACTGCAAATTGGTGATGATGTACTAGAGACGCTCTTGGAATATTATGTACGACATCAAGAATATCCAGCAGTGGAACAAGTATATTGGGATTTACGACAACATAGATATTCATTGTCAGGACGCATGGTATCCCTTTTTTTCAAAACAGTGATTGGTTTCTCAAAGCAACAACGTCTGATATCTGGGATTGCTATGTTTTATGATTTGTTATCATATGGACATGGAGCCGACAATGCAGCAACATCATCATTATTACGGGCATGTTCTCTTCGTGGTCAACTGGATATGGCACAACAAATTTTGGATGTAATAGAGGATACATTACAACAACCTTGTTCTATCAGTCATTACAGCATGATGGTACATGGGTACGTAGCACAAGGAAAAATGGAATTGGCAACTACAGTATTCAACAAAGTTATACAGCTTTGTAACGGAAACAAATCATTCGATGTTCAGTGTTTATCAGCGGCACGTTTGACCATGATTCGAGGCTATTTCAAATCAAGGCAGTTGGATAGGGCAGAAACTTTATTTCATCAACATTTGTCTACGCAACAAGATGATATCAAGATGGATAAACGGTTGGTCAAGATTATGATTGAAGGCTATGGTACTACTAGGAATAAAACAAAATTGGATGAATTTCTTGGTAGAAACGATATTATCTTGGACGACATTCATACTAGGGATATTTTGATTCAGTCTAGACTCAATTGCGGGGATCTGGATGGAGCAGAACGTGATCTTCAAGAGGGGCTCAAACTACATGATGCCAAATGGCTGCGAAATTCAATTCAATTGGTATTATCAAGACTGGCGTTGAATGGAAATGTGGCATCTTGTGAATATTGGATGAATTTATTGACAACACATCATCTCATGAATGCAACTTCTTATGGAGCACTTATAGTATGTTATGGTGAAGCAGGTGAAACAATAAAATTGAAACGGATGTATGATGATATCAATAAACAAGGTCTGAAACTGGAGAAAGGTATTGAAAACAAGATCAAGTCCCAATGGTTATAGAAACAAATGTATATAGTTAGACTTTAGACTTTCTTAACCATTTTAGTTTAGTATTGTATTTTATTTTATTTTTTTATTATTATTGTTGTCTTGGTTTATACCCTTTTTGAATAATAAAAAAAGAAAAGAAAAAAAAGAAAAGAAAAAATTCAACCATCTATTATCATATGACCTTTATGCTTTTACAATTTTTTGACAATAGGTTGTACCAACAACTCCGAAGATCAACCATTTTTTTTTTTTTCTATTGTTTTATATAAAAAAAAAAAAAAAAATCGATTGCCTCCCTTCTTTTTTTTTCTCCTTTTTTTTATTTTTATTTTTTTATATATGTATCTATTTCTTTGTAACCATGTCCCCTAATTGGTTACTGAAATCAGTTACTCGGTTTTCAAATAAACATATCCACTTTTTACAAATCCATTATATTTATATCGCTTTGATTATTTTTATTTTTTCTGGTCTTTACTATGCACAACCAGGTACATCTTGGGCTTACATTGACTCTTTATATATGGCCACTACAGGTTGTACAAATACTGGCATCAATACAATCGTCGTTTCTTCCATGTCTACTTATCAAGTTGCAGTCTTGTATTTCTCCTCCTTTTTTGGATCTCATATTGTTGTCTCTTTTGTTGTGGTCATGGTACGGAAACACTATTTCTCCAAACGATTCAAAGAAGTAGTTCTCTTTAACAAGGCTAGAAAAATTCGGGAACTCAATCATCGTCGTCAAAATAGCAAACCTCATATCAGAGTTCTCTTACCTTCGGACATTGTCAGAACGTCTTCAATGCAACCTAACAAGAATGAATCTCCTTCTTCTACTCACTCTGTTTCCAATATTGGTAACGCTACTCCTACTGATACTAGTGGTGATATTATTATAGGTGCTTATCCATTAACGATGCCTTTGCAACAACAACATGAAAAACACATTCAACAATTACGACGCGATTCTCAAGAATCTATGGAACATACAACTCAAGGTATTGTGGATTCCTTTCATCGACAGCAGCAACAGCAGCAGCAGCAGCAGGAGCAACAGGAAGATATAGAAAATGTTTTTTATCCTACATCAAGCGTGAAATCATCTCAGCCTCTGGATTCTGATAGTGAAACTGATGACATGAACAAAGAAGACGTTGCACATGGCAAATCACATTTCGACCATAATCCGACTTTGGTTACGGCAGCAAATGGAGGAGCGAACATCATCTTTGCAGATAACATCCTTCAGCAACGTGAAGCAGCTCGTCAACGACTTCAGGCGCAACGCAAATTGGAAGAAGGACGACATTCATTTACAACAACTGGGACAATGGATGATTATCAACAACGACGTGATAATAGTTACGAACAAGAATCAAGAGATGCGGCTGATGTATTATCTTTGGCGATTGATCAAGTGGAATTGACAAGAGAACAACGGTATCTTGTGGGTGGAGCAGAATATCGTGCATTGGACTTGTTGACTATTGTGATTCCTCTTTACTATCTTGGTATTTTGATTGGTGCTTCTTTAATCTTTCGTCTCTATATTGCCGTGTCACCCTATGCACAAAAGGTTTTATTGACTACCAATAATTCGGGCATTCCTGTGAATCCATGGTATCTTTCCTTTTTCATCTGTCTCTCAGCAATGAACAACTTGGGTCTTAGTCAAATTGATGCTTCTATGGTACCATTCCAAAATTCTCCTTTTCCTTTATTATTATGTGGCTTTCTCATCTTGGCTGGAAATACGGCATATCCTATCTTTCTTCGGTTTACTCTATGGTGCATGTACCATGTTACACCTCGATCGTACTCAATGCATCGCGAAACTCTTCGGTATCTTTTGGATCATCCTCGTAGATGTTATACAACCTTATTCCCTTCACGACAAACTTGGTGGTTACTTGGCATTCTGATAGCTATCAATTTGACTGAAATCGTTGTCTATGTTTGTACAAATTACTGGCTTCCTGTGATGGATGGCATTCCTGTGGCTTCTCAGATTTTGGATGCATTATTTCAAGGCATTGCTACTCGAAATGGTAAAAAAAAAAAAAAAAAAAAAAAAAAAAAAAGATCATGGGAAAATTCACATTCTTATTTTATCGCCACATAGCTGGATTTTCTGTAGTGAATCTTGCAATGTTGAACCCTGGAACTATCCTTGTTTATATTGTGGCTATGTATATTGGCGTCTATCCAGTTGCTATCTCTATGCGAAATAGTAATGTTTATCAAGTAAGTACAAAAGATAAAAAACCTTGGAAATTTAGATGAATACTGAACTATACATTGATTCTATTTTTAGGAACGTTCCTTGGGTATGTATCGTACAGAAAATGAACCTCAGGATGATGATGATGATCATAGTGAAGACAATGGAGGTGTTATATTGAAATTACGGACACAAAAGACTATCAATAGTGTGATGACAACATCAAAAAAGATTTTCCATCGACCCGATTTTTTTGTGATGACTCAAATTCAACGACAACTAACCAAAGATATTTGTTGGGTGATTATTGGGATATTTTGTGTCTGTGTCTTGGAAGCTCAATCGATCATGTCTCCTTCTCCTGTGACTATAGGCTCAGTGATGTTTGAATGTGTCTCAGCATTTGGATGTGTTGGTGGATCTCTTGGTGGTACCGTTCCTGGGACATCGCAAAGTGCAGATTATCGAACGGTCAGCAAATTGGTACTAATATTATTAATGTATCGGGGTCGACATCGTGGATTACCAGCAGCTATTGATCGTGCTGTTCTTTTACCATCAGAACAACTAGAACGTTCGGATACCGAAGAACAACAGCTTCATCGCCTCTATCGCAGTCCATCATGTACTACTACCGCCACACCTTTCAATCATTCTCGCTATCCTAATATCAAAGTCTACCAACGATCGGAAACTCTATGAAAGACCTATTAGATATTTAGACACCTTAATGATCCCATATCCTCTTTTATCAGCATTTATTTATAGACTTAGACTCCCCCCCCCCACTTTTATATATATAATGCACTCAAACGTTTTATTTTTATTTTATATATATTAAACCCAATAGTATATATTTTTTTTTTATCATCTTGTCTTATTCCCTTCCATCAACCATACTAAATCAATATCAATAAAAAGAAAACATATTCCGTTTTTAGAACGATATTTTTTTTTTTTGCCACTTAATACTGTACAATGTGAATCTAAGAACTATTTGGCCACTCATCATAAAATAGATGTAAATTTATCCATTTTTGATATAGAGTTCAATCATCATGGTTTACTTGTCATTATCGTTCCATCATCGACATTCATCAGTCAATCATCATCATAGATCATGTGATTACTCCTAGTCTTTATCTTGAACAAAGGACATCTCTGAGATACCGAACAGATATTGTTGTAGAAAGTGTAAATGATACATACAACGATTATGAATGTTTTTTAAAGGATCGATGTAGAAAATAAAAAGAAGAGGAGATTACGTTTTTGTATATCATATGTAGAATCAAATAAAAAGGAAAGAAAGTATCACATTTTTTTATTTATTTCTTCAGCTAGAATACAACTATCATACATATATATAAAAAAAAATGGAACTAACATAAAAAAAAAAAAATGTAGATCTAATCTATTTCTATTATTCTATTTCCAAATCTATTCATCGATTCAATACATCCAGCATATGTTCCACAGTAGTGAATTTTTCCCTTGGTTTCCCCAACTTGGCACCAGCTTGGAATTCGGCGGCTTCAATACGTTTCCAATCATCATAGGATACATGGCGAATTTGACGTTGATACATCAATTGGAACAAATCATCATCGGCATGATTTTGGGAAGAAAGCATAGGAGCATCCTTTCGAAGATCGGCTAAAATGGTATCTGCAGTTTCATAAGCATCTGACATGGTTGATACAATCACACCTGTAGGACCTCGTTTCAACCAACCAGCGGTGTACATCCCAGGCATTTCGTTTTGTTCATGATCAATCATCTTGCCATACAGATTGGGGATCAAGCCTTGTTGCACATCAAATGGAAGTCCATCCATTGCCAAACTCTTGTAACCAATACTACGAAGCACCAATCCACATTCTTGCGTTTCATATTCACCTGTTCCTACCGCACGCGATTTTTCCACAGGGCCTTCTAAACGATTGATTTCATATCGAATGCCTGCCACTCTGTCATTGTTGGTCAAGATTTCCACTGGACTGCGTAAGAATTGTAGATGCCATGATTTATCACCTTGTTTATTTTGTTCTTGATCCAATAAAGCCATCAAACGTTTCAAAGGTCGTCGTTTTGCAAGATAATCACTGTGTTGTTGAATTTGATCATGAATCCAAGTATGATCCGCTCGGAATTGTACACCAGGAAGTTTGAGTTGTTCGCGTAATTCTTTGGCCGTAAATGCAGCTTGTAAGGGACCACGCCGACCTACCACATGCACATGCTTGATTCGACTTTTGCTAAGAGCTTCCAACGCATATTCTGTCATATCTGTCTTGCGTAGTTCATCAATGGGACTGAGTAATACACGAGCCACATCCAGTGCTACATTGCCTTGTCCAATCACCACCGCTGTATCTGTATCTTCCAAAGGTAACTTTAAATCTCGATCCCGAGGTAACCCATTGTACCAGCCTACAAACGTTCTTGCCGACGATGAACCATACACATCTTCATTGGGAATACCTAATTGTCGATCTTCACTAGCACCATATGAGAAGAGAATAGCATCGTAATATCGTTGTAGTTCATGCACCGCAATTGACTTTGATATATTGTCATCGTTCTGTTTACCAATAGTAACATTGCCGAAAAAACGGAAGCGTTCGTCTTCTGCCACCTTGTCAAACGTTGTCATGACATTCTATAGTATGCATATAATAAAAAGAAGGAAAATAATATATTAATACCAAGATTAAAAAGTAAATAAAAAAAGCTTTTCTTTTTTTTTTTTAATGATATATATGCTAACCTTAACTTCGGGATGATCAGGTGCCACACCATAACGAACAAGACCATGAGGAACAGGTAAACTATCAAACATATCAATTTGAGTGGTTGGAGATTCTTTGAGTAGTTTATGTGAGGTATAAAATCCAGCAGGACCACTTCCAACCACAGCTAAACGAAATGGTTTACTTGTTGCTGCGGTTGTCAAAGTTCGTTTCAACATGATATATAATGGAGAGAGAGAGAGAGAAAAAAAAAAAAAAAAAAAAAAAAAAAAAAAGAGGGAGAACGAGGCACAGTTGACCCAGGATTTAAAGCGGGGTTGGGTGACTGAAAAAAAAAAAAAAAAATTGGGTCAAAAGCGAAAAAGGGCGCACGGCATTTTGAAAAAAAACTTTTTTTTTCCTTTTTTTTTTAACTTAGTTTTTTGATCAAGTAGAATGAGTTTGAACTTTGATACATTAACAGAATGGTATGATCAACCTGTGGACACCTTGAAAGAGATCAATGCCAAGAAGAAAGAACTTACTCTTGTGGAAGATATTTCCTCTTGTACCAAACTACGAAAATTGATCTTATCTGAAAACTCACTTACCAACAATCACCTCAACTTGATCGGTCTTGAACACATTACTTTTTTGAATCTCTCTCACAACAATTTGGATTCTCTTAAAGGATTTGAACATTTAAGGGATTTGAATGGTAAAAAAAAACTCAAATTCATGATTATTTTTTCCCCTGGATTAACGTTTTATTTGATATATAGTTCTCAACGTCAGTCATAATGTGATTAATAATCTTCCTACTGATTTACCTTGTTATAAAAATTTGAAGGCTTTTATATTGAATAACAATCACCTTTCAAAGTTGGGAAGTTTGGATTCTTTAGTGGCTCTGAACACTTTAGGTAAATAGAAAAAAATAAATATATATATATATAAAAAAAATTAAGATTGGACGATTCATGCAACTTTTATATAAATACTATAGTTTTGTCTCACAACAAGCTTAAAACGATACCATCTTTGGACGCCATGGTTGATCTTGCCAAATTATCTGCAGCTCATAATAACTTTAAGAAAATGCCTGATCTGTCTTCTCATACAACTTTTTTAAAAGAAATCCGATTCAATGATAATAAGATTACAACCATACCCGATACATTACGACCATGTCAAGCTTTAGAAATCATCGATTTGGGAAACAATCAAATTGAAAAATGGAGGTAAAAAAAAAAAAAAAGAAGAAGATATCAAGTGAACTAAGAATTTTTTCTCATTACTTTTGTATGATTTTTTTTTTTGTTAGTGACATTGCACCACTTGGCTCATTACTGAATTTACATAATCTGAATCTACACGGAAACCCTATCACACAAAAAAAAGATTATAAGGATAAGATCATGCAATTGATTCCTTCTTTACGAGTATTGGATGGTGAACGTTTCGACATGAAGTTCTTGGAACGAAAACAGAAACAAGCAACGAATTTGAAATTGATGGAAAAAAAAGATCGATTGAAACGAGAAAAACTGGAAAAGAAATTGGAATCAGAATATGGATTGGAAGCTGAACGCAAACCTCGACATAAACATCTTATGCGTCAAGAACAACCTGAACAACAAGAATTACCAGACAAGAAGAAGAAGAAGAAAGATGACAAACGGAAATTGGATCAATTGGATGAGGATAAAAAGATTACCAAGAAGAAAAAGAAGATTGATACCTTCTTTGACGTTCAAGATATGGAACAACAAACAACTGTAGAAGAAATCTCCTCACCAGTCAAACCTACCCCAACAACAGAACCAATCGTACCTTCATTATCAACTGATGATACTCAACCCTTGAAGAAACGCCAAATTGAAAATATACTTAGTAATCGTGAACGAACAGGTGTATTATCCATGGTGGACAAATCCAAAAAAATGAAGAAAAAGTCCAATGTGGAAGATGTGGTGGCTACTTTGGAACAAATGAAGGAACAAGAAAAGGAACAATCATTGACTGGTTTAGGTGCAGATGCATGGGATTAGACTATTCATTTACATAGATCTTTATAGTTATTCTATATTTGAAAACTGTATAATAAAGTTTTGATCTTTTTTTTTCACATGATGATGATGATGACGGGTGGGGAAGAGGATCTATGCACGGACTTTTTTCTTTTTCTTAATGGTCTTTTTTTTTTATATAGAGAGATATCATATATTCTTAAAATAAAAAAAAAAAAAGAAAAGAAATGATTCATTTTTATTTTCTTTTTCTTTAATCTGCTTTCATTTTGATTTTTACTCATTTACAAAGAACTTTTTGAAAACTATTTATGTTCTTTCTCTTTTTCGTTTGTGGGGAGATGGTAGCACGTTATCCGGCGGACATTTGTACAACTTTATCCAGAGAGAGAGTGATCAAATAGATATGATCCATCTACAAGAATAAATACAAAGAATGAAAAGAATGAATAATTTGTCTCATTGTTGTCATGACAATGAAAAAGAATTGCCATTTTTGATAGGATAACTAGTAGCTTGTCAAAGAAAACAAGAAAATAAAAATAAAAAAAGAAAAAAATAATAAAAAGAAGCGGCGACTCGATGTTGAACCCAAGGTGCCGGAAAGGAAAACAAGGATTTTTTTTTTCTTTCTTTCTTTTCTTTCCTTGTTTTTTTTTTTCTTTTCTTCTTTTTCTTCTTCTTTTCTTTTGTCACGCGTTACAGTTTTGATTCTTTTGTTCTTCCCTTCAAAGTCTATATTGACTACCGTACATACATTGATTCCATCATGACCACCAAAGATAATACTCTGAAAGTCGATAAGAAAAGAAGTCCATTCACAGAAAACGTATTTCTATTTGTTCCTAATCTTATTGGTAAAAAAATATATTATAGAAATGTAGAGAATGATGACTAATGTTGTTTATTTCTTATAGGATATACTCGGATCATACTAGCTTCACTTTCTCTGTATTATATGCCCATTCACCCAAAAGCTTGTGTAGCTTTATACACCATTTCCTGTTTATTGGATGCTGTTGATGGAAACGCTGCTCGTTATTTTAATCAATGTAAGTAAGGAAACTCTTTAAAAAAAAAAAGGATCTAATTGAATTTTATATAATTAGGTAGTCGATTTGGAGCTGTACTGGATATGGTGACAGATAGGTAATAATAATAAAAAAGATGATTATGTGCGGTCAATTGAAAATAATGATTTTTAACCCTCCTCTTCATAGATGTACTACCACCTGTTTACTTTGTTTTTTGTCTCTTCGAAATCAAAATTGGACCATTCTATTTCAATTTTTAATTTCTTTGGATTTTGCTTCTCATTATATGCACATGTATAGGTAATATTCCCCAAAAAAAAACTGATAGAATGAAAGGATAATTAACCATTTTATTAGTTCTATGACTGAAGGTTCATCAAGTCACAAGAAGATTGCTGAAGGTGGTAGTCGATATCTTCGTCTCTATTATACCAATAATGTAAAAGTTAGGAGGGGCTAAAGAGAGGGGAAATAGGGGGAGGATGATGAACTAATTGGATATGTTTTGCCACGTTTTTTTTTTTTTCTTTAGATTATCTTATTTGTTATGTGTGCTGGGAATGAACTGTTTTTCGTACTTTTGTATATTCTTAGTGTGGCCAATATCTCTCAACCTTTGAATGGTAAATGGATATAGTCTTTAAACAAAAATTTACTTACTTGATTTTCATTTAGTGTTTTGGTGGATTTCATTATTCGTGACTGGAATGATTTGTGCTGCCAAACAATTCATCAATGTGGTGCAAATCGTAAATGCAAGTAGGGTATTGGTAGCTATTGACAAGGAAGATAGAATCAAGGCTTTATCAAAGGATAGTTAATTGAATACTTTAGTGATTCATCTGTAGTGTATTCCCCCCCTTATCTTTTTTTTTTTTTTGTTGTGTCATATATTTATCTTGTGCATTCTAGTTTAGATGAATCATATCACACTTCAATATAGTATTACTTATATTACTAACCTCTTATTACAAAGCAACAACACGCACATATACATATACACACGCATACACATACATACTCTTGATAGTCCGTCCATTCAACCATTTTGTAGAAATCAAAAGAATAAAACCAAAAAAAAAAGGGAACCAAATCATCACTTTTTTTTTATTATGTTTGTATAAAGAAATATATGAAGACATATCGAAAGCAAAAGTAAACAAAGGAAATGAAAGAATGGTATGTGACAATAAATAATGGGATGATATCAAAAGTCAATGAAGATCATTTAAAAAAAAAAAAAAAAGATCAATAAGGAAGGAGGGGGGAAACAGGATGAAAACATCAAACAAAAAAAAAAAAAAAAGAACATTGGAATGGGAATAGGAAAGTAATGTGTGTGTGTATGTGTAGGGTAAAGAATAATAATAAATAAATAAAAAAAATAAAAAAAAAAGCTACAAACAAATTCATATAAAGTACTACTAGTAAAGAATAAAAAGACATATATGGATAATAATTAAAAAAAAAAAGGTAAAAGATATAAATATAAAAATAAGAAAAAAAAATAAGAAAAAAGAAAGAGAGGTCATTCGCCTCGTAACGACCTTTCCAAAGAATCAGACCGTAGACGTTGGATTTCAATTTGTTTGTGAGCTTTGGAGAGTTCGTTGGTAAAGTAAGTATGCATTTGCTGATAATCATGCTGTAATCGTGTGATGTAGGCTTTGAGTTCATCTTGATAAGAGGAAGACGATGACGAGGGTGAGACCGATGGTTCCTGAAGCATGATATTGTACATGGATGATGGATGATCAAACATCATTGTTTGTGGCGGTGGTGGTGGTTGATAATCATTCATAAATGTAGTGTAATTTCCATTCGTCTGAGTACTAATGTCAAGTGGTGATGATAAACAAAGAGCATCGGAGGATGGTTGTTTTTGTTGTTGAAGGGGATGTGGTATTGCATGATGTTGTTGCTGTAGTTGATCAAAAGGCAAAGCCACTGGTTGATGAGATAATGAATGTTGTTGTTGTTGTGATGATGAAGGTAAGGCAGATTGTGAGGTTGGAGACACCATCAAAGAAGAAGAAGAGGAATCCATTAGATGATCACCAAAAAGAGTAGATGAAGATGGAGGAGAAGAGGTATAAACCAAGGCATTCCCATGAGTAGTCATTGTTGGCGTTGTAGCATTCGAAGGAATAGATGGAGATTGATGATGACTGGTGGGTGTATCTGCATCATCATGATCGGAATCATCATCAACAGGTTGTTCTTCTTGTTCTTGTTCAGACTTGATACGTTTTCTTCTGGAATATCGAGTTGCTTTTCGTCGAATCAAATGGAATAAATCACGTCGACCAGGTCGGAAATGAGTATGATACCATCGACAAGTATCTTTATCTCTACTATCCTTTGATTTCCTTGCATCCGTATCTCTTTGGAATCCATAAATCTATCAATGATTTTATAAAAAAAAAAATTCATTAAACTCTATTTATCGATTATTTTTTTTTTAATTCTTTCATTGACTTACGTTTAATTGTCTTACGAAAGATGCAAACTTGCAATGTTTGAAAAGTTTGGGAAGAACTGTTTCTGTGAATTCTATTAAAAAAAAAAAAAAAAGAAAAGAATAGGTTAGTACAATACATCCTTTGGGTTTGTTTTATTCAAAGGAAAAAAAAATTTTTTTGCTTTACTTGGTATACAGTCAATAATAAACATATCTTTGCCGTTGTGTTCACACCAATGAGCATACTTTTCACCATTATCAGGGGCTTCCAGACTCCTATTCAAAAAAAAAAAAAAAAACCAAATCAGAAAAAATAAACATGGTTAATGATAAAAGAATATATAAGAAAAAAAAGGGGTGATGGTTACTTACTGATATAGCTTACATACAAAGCCAGCCACGCCACGTTCTGGGAGAGGAATCAACAGGTTTTCATCATTGTCTAAGGATGAATAATTGGAAGATACCATGGATGAAGATAATGTTGGTTGATTAAGCCAAGAAGTCATTTGTAATTGATTCATAGATAAAGTACAATTATCATCGGACGGTTGGTAGGATGGATGATATTCCTGATTGGCGGAGGTTGAATATGAATAAGGCGACGTATCCACAATCGTAGTTGTTTGTAATGCATTGGTGGAATAAGTGATCACGGAAGGAGTGTTATGATGAGTAGTAAGATAGCCTGCTGCTACAGTTTCTCCTGATGATCCTGATGATGATTTTGTTGTTGCAAGTGATGATGTTGAAAATGGTAAGGTCATCTTTGGTGGATGAGTGTAATATGTATTATTATTTGTTGATGTTGTTGTTGTTGTTGTTGTTGCTTGCGATGATGCAGCTGCATAGTCGTGAAAATTCATGTAAGGTAAAAGAATGGTTGTTTGGTTATTGATAGTAATTTTGTTGTAAAAGTTGAATAGATGATATTGTCATACACCAAGAATAAAAGAGTGGATCAAGAGATGTGAGACTAAATATATTTATATATATCTATATCTATAAATATATCTATATATATATATATGTATATGTGCGTGTGCGTGTGAGAGAGAGATAGAGAGAGGGAGAGAAAAAAAAAAAAAGAGAGAAAGAAATGGAAAAAGAAAGAAGAAAGAGATAAATATAATAGAAGGGAAAAGGTAGCAATGGAATCAAGTGAATAAAAAATAAAAAAATAAAAACTAAAACGTGTTTGACAAAAAAAAAATCCCCAACTTTATAATAATAATAAAAAAGAAAGGGAGTGTATATATGATTGTTAGTATGTGTTGAGTGAGTGTGAAAAAAAAAGAGAATAAATGTTAATAACAACAATAATAATCTAGTGATATATGTTCAAAAAGGGGGTCCCTTTAATAAACTTCAGGAAAAAAGCGGAAAGAGAAAGAGAAGAAGAGGGTCAAAGGAGAGGAAACTCTAAAAAAGAGCTGACGTTTAAAAACCCAAATGTCGTTTTCCAGAATAAGGTTATAAAAGGGGGAGATTTCTGTACAACCTTACCTTACTACATTCTGTATGTAAACCAAAAAAAAAATGTATCATATATATAAATAATAATAATAATAATAAAAGAAACATATTTTATTTATTTCATCTATCCATTTCTTCAATCAATCGTTTATATAATTTACTACTATGACTAACATTGTTAATACGTTGATAATCCCCTTGTATCAATTTCGTTTTGATCACCCATGTCAACCAACTTGCTAGTGGTACAAATAACCATTTTTCACAAATCATACTGATCCCAAAGTTCAATAATGCCAATCCAATAATCAATAATCTGAATCCAATTGGTAGATATTCTAGTTCCAATAAATCAGTCAAAAAGTCTGTGGGCCATAATACACTCCAAGTCGTGAAGGTAACAAGGAATACAAGGGTAATCATAAATCGTCCTACATCACATCCCCATCCGGTCATCGTCGCCCGAAGGGAAAAAAAAAATAGATAAAAACAGTTAAACTCTATTGTCACACTTGATACCATTCGGCTCCACCCATTTTTTTCCCCCGCTCAGTTCTAATTTTTATTTTCAGTTTCTGCAATCCATTTCTTACCATTTGTCCATAAAGGTTGACGATAGGGAGGACCAACACTAAATACAACGGCCACCAAAATATATTGATAACTTGATACCAAAAACAAAACTGTATTTTCATAACAAGATATATTTTGTCCATTTGGATCAAATTCAGGTGCAGTATACCTAAAAGAAAAATCATTAAATCAGATCCGAGTTCAGTTAGTCCAAATCATCATATCATTTTTTTTTTTTATAAAAGATAACTTTTTATTATTATTATTATTATTATTTTCCCTTACCATGACTGTTGATGTACCAACCAATAAGCAAATAGTTGAAAGCCCGAATTAATCATGATATGTCCAATGAGAGATGTAAGTACTTTTTTGGATACCAAACTGGCTGTGGGTCGTTTTCGGTAAAGTTGGGGCCAAGCGTCCGTGTAACCCACTAAAATAAAAATACATAAATATTGATTTGTTTGATCTTGATTTTTTGAGATGAAGAAACAGTACTTACTATATACAGCAATAGGTAAGATCAAGAATAAATCAATATAAAGGAATTGAAAATCACCAAGATTACTTCCAAAGGCATAAAGTAAAGTCACTGATGTAAATTGAATCAAACTATAAAGTGCCATATACTTGAAACAACTAAAACTAGTCACAAGAGCAGCTCGACCTTCCCTATAAAGCAAAAATGCACCAAATCAGTATATTCCGTTCAACTTCAATGTCCCTGAAACTTTATATCCAACTTACTTGATGACATCAATCACACATTCTATATCCATTGTATTGCTTGTAAAAGGTGCAGCCACAGATGCTTCGGCTTCTGACAATGAGATACCAATATCACCAGCTTTCAAAGCCCCACAATCATTAGCACCATCCCCACAGAATCCGACACAATAGCCAATATCTTGTAATGCCATGACCAATTCTTGCTTTTCATCAGGTGACATCCTTCCATAGATAGCACCCTTAATAAGCATTCGTCCAAGTAAGTCGGTTTTCGAGTAATCAATCATCCATCGGAAAGCTTCACCCGTCACCGCAAGATAATATGGTTCTTGTCCTCCACCAAATGGATGATCATAATAATGAGATTCCCTTCTTCTAGGCTAATAAAATAATATATCAATTTCTATCTTTCTATTTTTTTTTCATCTTACCATCAAAGTTTTGTTGTCTAATATGTTGCCTTCTTGTAATACACTTTCCCATGATAAAATTGAATCTGGATCGGTCGATGAACCTTGTAAAAATTTCGGTATATAAATTTCGGCATGTTGTTCCACAAGACCACATTCCCTTGATACACTGATGGCCGTTAAAATATTGTCTCCTAAAAAGTAAAAAATGTTGAGTCAAAAAAGATAATCGTACAAAATCAATCTAATTTTTTACCTGTACACATGATTTGTCGAATATTGGCATTACGTAAAGTAACCAAGGCCGATACTGTACGAGGCTTCAGTTTGTTTTCAAAGATGATGAAACCAAGAAAGGTCAGATTGCATTCCACTTCTTGCCTACAATAAATCAATCGATCAAAATGTCATCATCTAACACAATCAGTCTATTTTGGGATATTTACCTTTTCAATTTATGTAATTTGTGCCATTTCACGCCATCCAATGGTCGAGAAGCACAGGCAATAACACGATAACCACGATGAGTATACCAATAAAGTTGTTCTTGATAATCCTTCGGTACTATAAGAAAAAAAAAGTCATATTAGTCAATATTTTCTATAAAAAAAAAATAGTTGATTTACTTGATTCAGGTGTACAAATGTCCATCATCACTTCCGGAGCACCTTTCACAAAAACTTCCATATATGTATTTGCCAATTGCCGAACAATCACGCTCATTCTTCGTAGTGATGATACAAATTCAAAAGAATGAATAATACCAAATTCAATCGGTGTTGTTGGACTTGTTTCCTAACGAAACAAAAGTAAAACCAAATGAAAAAAAATTAATAAAAAAAATTGGATTGATTGAACTTTTATTCTAACTTACCGACTGCATAAGTAAGAGATCTTGTCTTCCACCAGGAGGTCTAACAACCGTAGGCATGATCCCAATCTTTGCACTTTTCTTGACATGTGAAGTAGTCAGTTCATTTCTTGATGTCAATCCCATAGATGACATCCCACCACTTTCTTCAAGTTCCCATCCAGTGAAGCCAAACATTTTCAAATCTAGAGGATCCCCCACCAGTTCTCCACCAACAATTTTGAGAGAATGACAAGTCGTCATGGCCCGTAACATCCTGATCCTAGAACTATTTTCGTCCTCTTGTTGTGATGTTGTGTTGAGTATACTTGTTGATTCAGGTTCGAACACTACTTTAGATCCATCATTGTTTTGTCTTTGAATTGCTACTGTTCTAATACCATGAACATCTAGTCCATCTTCTGTCAGAGTCCCTGTCTTGTCAAAACACATACAATCCACTTTGCCCCCAATGTTCACTCTAGGTGGAGAAATACAAAAAATACCCAGTCTCTTCAATCGATGAATAGCGAAACTGGTGCCAATAGACATCGTTGCAGGAAGTGCTGGTGGTACCACAATTGTAATCAAATCCAATGCACGAAGAATCATTGTCGCTGAATCAATGCCTAATCGTATAAAATTGATAGATGATATCAAAAATCCAAGGATAGCTATTCCATACAAAAAAAAAAAAAAAAAAAAAAAAAGTTAAAAAATCATGTCCATATTTGACAATTTTTTTTAAGTTACCAATGATAGATAAAACACCAATAAATTTGAAGGAATCACGATAAAATTTGAAATTGTTTGGTTTTGGAAAGAGCATACTTCGAACAAGAGCACCTTTTGCCGTATTAAAACCAGTACGTACCACCATAGCAGTTGCTGAAATATTATTTTCACTTCGTACACGAACTACTTTGGTACCATTGAATAAGAAATGCTTGGTGACTTCTGCAGGTATGGTAGGTCCAGAAAGATCCAATTTGCGTAATGTAACATCCACCATCGGTAATTTGGATACAGGTACAGATTCGCCCGTCAACATGGATTCATTCAAAATACAATCTCCAGTAATAAGCATGGCATCACAAGGTACAGTATGAAGATCACCAATATCAATCAAATCACCAGGAACAAGATCTACGGAACTAATGACACGCCCTATATTCGGTACAATGAAATGAATATTCCCAATTGTAATTGTAAATCACTTTTTTCTTTTTTCCTTCTTATTCATTGACTTACATGACCCATTTCTAAAAGTTCTAACTGAGCATTCAAATCGTGACATATCCCGCATTCGTTTCATTGTCTATTATAAAAGAAAAAAAAATTAGTTAAAATATCTTACAGTATCTTTTATTATTTACCTGTTTCGTTTCCACTAAGGTTGTAATGATACTGAAAGCACTGATCACAAAGATACAAAATGCATAATAGTAATAATCATCCATACTCCATAATATGATACTACCAATTTGAAAAACATAGAATGGATTGAGGACCTATTGTAGATATTAAAAATTAATATTCCAAATCATTCACTATATATGTATTTTATTTCTTTCTTACTTCGTCTGTTAATAATTTCATAGTAGGTTTTTCATGAATGTTGATGATATTTGGTCCAAATACAGATAGTCGTTCGATGTATTTCCCTGTAGAAAGCCCAAGTTTGAGGTTTTTAACAGATGTCCATTGATGATCTTTGTAAAACCTATCAGTTCATACCAAAAAAAAAAAAAATAAGTTCATGTATCATGTGATGCTACTTTTCATCCTTTTTACCCTGTGATAAGGAACTTATCAAAAAGTGGATGATAAGCCAACCGAACATAACGATAATCCACCAAAGTCAAATGTTGCAATTGTTCATCCAAATTCAAGAAAGGTAACTGATCATTTCTGGGTGATACTGATAACTGCGCCAGTTCTTCTTTGATTTGTTGTATAGAGAACACAGATCCCATAGTGCCACCATAAAATTCTCGTTGTGGACGTAAGATTTCAAATTGATTGTATTGATTCTATTGATCATGATTTGTTGAAAAAAAAAAAAAAGATGAAAAAAAAAGATGTGAGTAATCAACATAGAGACAACTCAACTATTCACATGCACTAATAAGGAAGTACTATCCCAATATAGAAGACGGCCGTTGTCGCAGTATTTTTTTTTATTTTTTTTTTTTTTTATTTTAGGAGTTTACCTTGAAGACTAACCAACGAGCATCTTTCAATGGAACTTGTTGTCCAACCCATTTGATCCACCAAGTAGGTATCCATCGTCCAATAAGCCATACAATACCCAATGTAATAATGCATCCAAGTTGATACATCAAATATCGAAGAGTATGATATCGATAACCAGAAATCATCACCTGAACATCTTCTTCTTCCAATAATAAACATTGTTCCCATCGATGATCAAAAGAACCCGGTCCATTGTCAATTTGTATATGATATCCATTTTGACTTGAAGTGGTGATTTTATTATTTAAAAGTGTATCTCCCTCATCATGGTTGTCCAAATTATCATCGTCATCATCGTCGTCATCGTCGTCATCACTAGATATATTTTCGTCACTGGTATTCAATTCAATATCATTGGTAGGATGATTCACCTTTGTCTCAGTCTGAGATGGCGATCGTCTTCTCCGTTGATGTAAATGTCGTTGTTGTTGTTGGGTAACAGAAGAATGAGACTGAGCTGCTGCTGAGTATAAACTAGATCCTCTATGGTATTGTTCTTCGTGCTGAAGTGGTTTGTAAGAAAGTTTGTTAGATGTTCCACTAGTCTTGGCTGGAAAGGACATGGAGGAAGAAGAAGTAATAGAGGACGAAGAGGAGGAAGCCGAAGGAGGTAAGGAAGTGGATGGTGATGGAATAGGAGGACCATGTATAAGTGGCGCAGTTGAGTCCCTTCTTGGTTTTGTTGTTGTTCTAGGTGGTATTGTATCATTTTGAGACGTCCATGAAGTATTATCTGTAGGATTGTCTGCTGTTAAGGAAGCACTGTTGGTTGTTGGGGAGGAAGAGGTGGAGGTTCCATAAGCCACGCGTGTCCAGGTCGAGGGTTTCTTCGACATTCGTGATCACAAGAATGCATATAATGACAAAAGGGAAAAGTGAAAATAAATAAAGAAGAAAAAGAAAAAGACAGTCTTTTTCAAGCAAAAAAAAAAAAAAAAAAAAAAAGAAAAAAAAAAGAAAAAGAAAAAAAAAATTCCACCTTAAAAAAAAAAATGTGACTCCAAGGTAAAAATTCAAATCACCGCAGTTTTTTAAAGTTTGTATGAGTAAATTTTATTACAAGACAAGATCATGAATACCAATCCAAAAATAATAATACTAGACTAGCACCAAATAAAAAGATCAACATAAATTTACGAGTTCCACGATTTCTTTCCCTAGCTTGCTGTAATTGTAAATTCCCTTGCTCTACTCGTTCAGTTGTTGCCAAGGAATCCCCATAAAGTCGATCCGTTTGCATTGTCTGTACTGCCAAATGATTCGTCAATTGAGATTGAAGAGTTGAGATTTCCATTAGTGCTTTTTCAGCTTGATGTACTTGATTAAGAGTGCTGTTCATTTCTTCTAACATGGCTTCATTTTCCTTTTCCAACATTTGAATTTGTTCCTGTGATAATTGTTGTTCAAAAGCATCCATATCTTCATGTATATCTGTCATTGCCCATTCTCCACTGGATGATGTATCCTTTGTTATTGTCGATTTTGTTGCTTTCCAATTCAATCCTAAACCTGATGATGATGATGATGTCTCTATCGTAGATTGATTACTTGTGGTTAACATGGTATTGTTGTTAAAGAGATGATTTTCGGATTTTTCAAGTTCTCTTGTTAATCTTGTTTCTTGTTGACCTTTTTGTAATTTGGATACATCCATCAAAAGTTTGTTCAAGAGCCACACCATATTACTTCTATGAATACCTATTATATCTTCTATATCCACCATGGAAGAAGGTACGCCTGGTATCACTTGCTGGAGAAAATTCGCCAATCGTCGACTTGCTTTTGCTTCTGCTTGTTCTTTTCGTAGTCGTTCAGCTTCTTCTAACTCTTTGACACGATCCATACATCGTCGAATGATTAACTTGGCCTGGAAATCGATTTCATCTCGTTCACGGTCAGTCAAATGTGTAATATTGGTGGGAAACATGGCAAAAAGTGAATTGGTTGTTGCATTATCACTGTTTTTCAAGTTGGTGTTGGTATAACGAGACTTTCGACTATCATTGCTGAGGTAAGCGCGTCGAATGGAAAGTAAGAAACGAGTCAAACTGTCAATGTGTTGGTATATACGGTAAGCTTCCTTGGTAAAAATATCATATTCTTTTTTATCTTTTAAAGATGTTTTTTCTTGAGTTGGATGTTTTTCTTGTTGAGATGCTTGAATAAGTGCATGAAAATCTGAAGTGATATTTGGCATAAAGGTGTTTTATTTGAATACAATAGGGAATAGAAGGGGAAAAAAAGATTAAAGAGAGAGTCAAAAAAAAAAAAAAAAAAAAAGGTAAAGAAAAGTAACGAAAAAAATTGGGCTTTTTTTACTTCTCGCTGGATCTATTCAGTCTCACTTTTTTTTGTGTCTCCGGAGTGTGAATCAAAAACATTATAAGAGAAATTTTTTTTTCCTGATACTATTTTTTCTATTCTTTTTCTTTCTTTTTTGTTTATTATACTTCTTTTTATTATTTATATCCTTAATGCATTTATTTGGATTCTCAAAAAAGACGAAAAAAACGACTTTCTTCAAGGAATTTGGGTCTTGGACTACGAAAGTGTAAATCTACTGGAAATATTTATGGTGATGATAGTGATGCAGATGATACTTCAAGTGACAGTAGTAGTAGTAATAGTAGTAACAATAACAACAATAACAACAATAACGACGGTAATAACATCGATAAAGCTCACCAAATACTGCGAAAATCTTTGGATAGCGCGATGAATGAAAAAGCAAGCCAAGAACTACTTGAAGCATCTAAATCGGAAATAGCGCCGCCGCTGTCGCCATCTAAACATGTCAAACCACCTACAGTGACGATAGATCAACCTTCTGAAACCAAAGAAGAAAAAGCCAAGACAAGCATCATGAATAACAATCAAACAAGTTTTGATTTAAACACATTACTCTCTTTGGAAACACAACAACGATTAGATGCACAGACAGAAAGGGATAAATCAACTGATACACCACCTAGACCAACTAGACTTAAATTCGCATTACCAGAAACACCAACACGATCTCGATCTCCCAATAATCAACATATTACTTATCCACGAGCTCGACCTTATCGATCTCTTTCTGCTGAAGGTGATCGTCGACAAGATGAAAGTGGTGGTCGTACCAAATCAGGTCGTAGGAGACGTCGTCATCGAAGATGGTCATTGTTGATGGGCTCGGATACAGATGATGATGATGAAAAAGAAGAAAGGGAAAGGGCAATGAAAAGGCATTTGGAAATTGGCACCTATGTTAGATTGATCAAGCGTCCATTACCTACTTATGGTCATGTAAAATATATAGGTCCTGTTGGAAACGAACCTGGTGATTGGATCGGAGTGGAACTGGAACATAGAGGTAAAACGGAAAAAAAAAAGGTAGATTTTTATAAACTTATTATACTAACTGACTTTTTATTAATAGTTGGCAATTGTGATGGATCAATCAAAGGACAACATTATTTCAAGACGGATCCGCAGCGTGGAATATTCTTGAAACGATTTGACGTGGAAGCGGTGATATAGAAATTTTTCATCCAGCCAAGCGACAAAGAACTACCCATTTAGACAACAATTATGCATAAACCAATTTTTCTGACCCATTTTGATTGGATACCCCCTTTTCATTTCCTTAGCATTTTTACCACACCCATCTTTTTATGGTTTTTGACTTTGAATAAACATTTTATTATTTTATTTATTATATGAATATATATATATTTTAATTTATTTATTGAGTGGTGTATGTGTGATAATCATTTACAAAAAAAAAAAAAAAAAAAGGAATGGAAAATAAAAAGAAGGACGATATATGATACAAAAATAGGAATAGTGATGATGATGGATAAATTAAATTTGAAAACAAAAAGTATCAAAAGCTGGAGGAATGAACTTTGAAGAAGTACGTTTGGATTCATCATTATTTTGACTTTCATTATCAGAACTTGTGATATCTGATTCAGAAGATGGAGAGCTTGATGCTTCAGGTAACATGGACATATCCATGGATGATTGACCTAATTGAATTTTCATAGCCTTGTTTTCTTGTTGTATTAATCGAATATAATCAATAGCACGCCGTAAAATTTTAGCTCGATGATATTTCTCTCTATCATTGGTTGAAGTTAATGGAATGGATTGTGCAAGTTCATTTACCAAATTATTCTATATATATATATATATATATATTTAGAAGAAAAAAAAATGATCATATGAGTATATTATCACAAAAAAAAAAAAAAAAAAAAAAAAAAAGGGAGAATTATATTACCAATTTATCTCGACGTCTTCTTTCTACTCGATTATGCGTTTCTCTTCGTTGTTTAATGCGATGCATCATCGTATCACTATCAAGACTTGTTTTATTGAGAATATTGACACCATTCATCATCAATTTCCCTGAATGTTTTTCTTGATCACTGAATCTTCTAGCCATTGTATCAGGACCATAAATCTTTAATCTTTCTTGCAATGGATATGTGGCTCTTCGTTCTGATATACTGATGCGTTGCTTTTTGTTCATATCAATAGTATTAGTAATAGTAATATCGTTATTTTTCATAATAATAATAAAAGAGAAAAGATGTCAAAAATGTGAAAAATTAAAAAATTAAACAAGACAACCTTTTTATATAGTTTTTGATATTTACCGCTATACGACAAAAAAAAAAAAACTCAAATTCCCTCATGAGATGGTATAATGATTTGCTTCATAGTGTAACATGCATCGTTTCAACAGCTTCGACGAATTTTGCTATTGGTTCTGGGTTTGAACGTTTGTAGGATACCATTTTTGGCAGGAAGAAAAAAGGGGGGGTAATAGGAAGGTCGTGTCATTTTCATCATCCGCGATTTTTTTTTTTTTTTTTTTACTTGCTTTGTCTTTGTTTTTTTTTTTTTCATTTCTCTCTTACTCTGAGTTTCTTACATAATGGACAAAACTTTTGAGATTCCTGACAGTTCTTCAGAAAGGTAAAATAATAAGGAAATAAATTATGTTATAGACTTGTAGTTTCTAACGTACTTTTTATTTTATATTTTATTTTTACGTTTTGTAAAATATAAAGCTCATTAGAACTTCCTTTATCACCAGCTCAACAACAACTAGTAGATCAACTTTCTTTACATAAAGATAAACCTAATGGTCAATCTACGTAAGTTTCTTATATAAAAGATTCCTTAAAAAGTTAAATATGACTAATCCTTCTTTTTCTTATTTTAGTACTCCAACCACACGTCATAGTATTGAAGTCAAAGCCAACTATGTCAATTTACTTTTAACAGCATACGGATACCCAGTACCTCTTATCTTTGATAGTAAGGACGAGAATGATATTATGAAGGTGTTAGATTGTTTTCAAATGGTGTTACAAGATATCAAGGTAAAAAAAAAAAAAAATGTCAAAGTTTGGAAAGTTTGTTAATTTGAATCTATAGAAACATCAAGATGAACGTGATGAGATGAACGAAACTATAGTGACATTACAAAACGAACAAGATCAAACTCAAACCAATCTGGTAAGTTTTTTTTTTATTGTGGATATCGATTACATGTTAATACTCGTCTATTGGATGTAAATAGAATCGTTGTTTGGCTGACCTTGACAAAAAGGAACAAGAAATTGCTCAAGCGAAGATCAAAGCAAAGTAAGACAAACAGTTAGAAAATAGTAAGTAAATCTAATATATATATATCATTTTATATATAGATCTGCCGATGAACAATGGAAAAAATCACTTGAAACCAACCGTCATATCAAAGAAGAACTGTCAAAGTGTAAAAACAATATGCAATATATGAAATTACAATATGCGGTAAGGAAAAATCAAAAGTTGGAAATATATATATATATATTAATAACTTTATTTTTATTTTTTTTTAGCATGAAACTCGACGACATGAGCAGGATCATGCAAAGACAAGGGAACGATTAATGAAATTGATGAAGGAGAAACTCAAAACAAATGTAGTATCAGTGACAATCAACAATGCTTTACCTATTTCTGAAATAGACGCAGAACCTAAAGTAACTCCGTTACAAAATGTAATTACAAAAAGAAAAGAAAAATGATAATATGAAAACTAATAGATGATTTTTATAGGAACGTGCCATGAACAAAGACTTGTTGCAAAAATGTACTGATCGAGAAAGAGAAGCAAGGATGGAAAGTGAAGATTTACGCACAGCATTGATCAAAATATATACCACTATACGACGATTAATTGAAACTCAAGTAGAAACATTTGAAGACACTGTTGGAACACAAAAGGTAAAATTAGACATATGGTGACATAATAGAAAGTTGACCTATTTTATACATATATATATATATATATATATATATATTAGTTACGGAAGGAAACAGCTCAAAATATTGAAAAGTTAAAATTACCTATGGATTTTGGTGCATCGATGGCTATGGAACAAGTAAATATATTATTAGACAAATTACAAGAAGAATGGAATCGTCAAATTGTGGATAGGAATGTTTATACGCAAGAAGAAATGGATGAAAAAGATCTGACCACACAGCAATGGCAATCGGAGGTGACCGAATTAGAAGAAACATTAGGTAACCAAAACAAAATGAGAGATTTAGACATATGCAGAAAATCATCAAAAAATTATCTCACGCTTCTGGTCATTTTATTTATAAAATTTAGGCAGGTTGCAACAGGAACATGAACAGAAAGAGCAAGTCTATCTCCGATTCGTGAATGGTGGATTCTTTGATGAAATAGCAAAAGAACAAACTCTTGAACTATCAGAGTAAGTGATTTTATATATAAGAAAGAGGATGATTGATATTTATATCATTATTATTTAGTTCTGAAAGCTCAGTTTTAGAAGACGATCCACAAAATTTAGCACATTATCACCAACTTCATCAAAATGCAAAAAAAGAACGAGAAAGGGTGACGGAAGCAGCCATCCAGTTAGGAAATGAACGTACCAAACTTGAAGTAAGAATTTTCATTATATATATATATATATATATATATATATATATTATTAACACAACTCTTTGTATTTTCTTTTTTTTTTTTTTTTTTGTATACATCATAGGCTGAACGGTGGGCGTTTGAAGAGATGAAAAGACAAGCAAAATTATTGGAAATCATGGAAACTGTATCACCTCCACATGAAACAGCGTCATCATCAGCATCATCACAATCCAAAAGGCAACGATTATTTTAATTAGTTTAATATAGTTATACATCATATACCCAGTATTGTTTTTTATTTAAAAAACAATCATATTAATAAACGATTTCAAGGAAAATAGAGTTCTATTTTTTTTATTGTTATTATTATTATTGTACATGATTTTTTATTGACATGATAAGAAAGGACGAAAATGAGGCAATATATCTAAAGGGTATCTTGTTGCATGAAAAAAGTATATATACAGTACAGATGATAAAGTAAAAAAATAATCAAGTGGTAGTGACGCAAAACAAATTTATCGAAGACGACAAGCTTCATTTTCACGAACAGGACCCTTCACGTTACGGATAATGCTACGGTTGGTGTCATCCATAAATTCAACACAGACTTGAGTCACACCACCACGAGAACCAGCACGGCCAAGGACTTTGATGACACGGGCAAGTTTTACAGGATATAGGAATCCTATATGTACACTTTATAATATCACGAAACTATTTTCTTGTCTAAAAAGAAAACTTTGAAAACACTGTAGGAAATAAGTTGGTTTTTTTTTTTTTTTTTAGGCAAATTCTATGGTCCGATTCTCTGGAATCAATTTCATCCATCCATTCATTCATTCCTCCATTCATCCATTCATCCATCCATCCATCCATTTATCCTTTTATTTATCCTTTTATTCATAAAATTCATCATTATCATCAATGATCTATATACATGTTATAATAAAATAGAATCGATTTCTTTACCATAATGAAGCTATTTTAAATGTATATTTGAAGGGAAAAAAAAAATAAGGGGGGAGAGACAGAATTTCGAATAGGGTAAGCAAAAAGAAGCGGCATTCCAAATGCCAGTGTGTATAGTCTATCTTTCTCTCTTTTTTTTTTCTTTCAGCACTCTCGTTTTTCCAAGTTTTATTTTCTTTTTTATTATTATTTTTATTCTTCTTCCTATTACTTTCTTTCAGTTCTGTTCTACATTTATTAGTTAGAACTATATTCTATGTGTCTGAGTTTTATCCATGTTAACATCTAGAATCTCCACCACTGTACCTGAAGGTTATTCGACTGTCACTACGACAAATACTATGACTACATCAACAAGGAAAGACATCTCTAGGCCACAACGACAAGCAAAACGAAAAAGATATTCAACCATACCAACTCGAAGGATGTTAACCAGGAAAACGACAAGTCTTACTACTACACCTATCAATACCGCAGCTAACAATGACTCCATACCAACACCTCAATCACCTCTAGAAGAAGAACAAGAAGAAGAAGAAGTGTCTATCGCACATACCCTCAATGACAACAATGACAATAATGACGATGATACCAAACAAGAAACAGACATTAGCCCTTCCACGACATTGGTAGTATCACCAGAAGAAACAACTCTTCATAGTAACGACGACGACGAAGACGAGGACAAGGGTGAAAATGAGATATCGATGCAAAAAATGCAGATGATGCCTATTTGCCCTGTCCCTATAACCACTTTGGAAACAAAGGATGATAATGATCAAGGTAAAATCAAAAAAAAAAAAAAGATATCAACCAAAGATTTATTACATAGTGACTGACGTACCCATTCCCGAATTTGGAATATTGTCGCTCTTTTTTTTTTTTTTTGGTTGTTAGTTAACGATGATGATCCATTTCAACGGCAGGCTGCTTTGAAGGATTTAACATATATTGAAGTTCATTTTGCAAGACTTCGACAAAAGTAAGTTTCCTCTTAGAAGCAAAAAAAAAAAAAAAAAAATTTATTATTATTTACTGACTCTTTTTCTATCTGGGGATGCAAATAAAAAAGAGTATTTGAAGAAAAGTTAGAAGACTTGTATCAAGAAATCCTTATGGTGGAAAACGGTAACACAAAAAAAAAGGGTCTACTCTAACGGATATTTCTATAGTACTTTTAACTTGAATAACCTGTCTGAATTAAATATGTATAGGAACCCATCCTGAACAATTGGAAATGATGCAACATGTGGACAACAAAAAGATCAATAGGATCAAGAAAGCTACTGCAAAACGGGACATACGACTTTTATCCTATCGAAAACAATTTGAATCCACCATACATCAAGCAAACCATGATTTTATGGTAAAAATCATAATTTTTCTTTTCAATCTCACTTTTTTTTATTCATTTTCTTTTTTTTTTTTTTTTTTGCTTATTTATTTGATTTATTGATGAATGCATTTAGGCTCGTCGACAACATTTGAAAATGGAAATAGAACAAAAAGTAGGTCATAGACGGTTCAAATTGAATGATGAACGTATGAACATAACAACAGATACTTTGTCAGGTAAACTAAAAAAATGAACCAA
The DNA here is from genome assembly GCF_025201355.1 of Halteromyces radiatus. Lineage (NCBI taxonomy): Eukaryota > Fungi > Mucoromycota > Mucoromycetes > Mucorales > Cunninghamellaceae > Halteromyces > Halteromyces radiatus. The sequence continues at coordinate 334,743 of NW_026251697.1, read as the reverse complement.
TGAAAAATGGCAATTCAAACGGAGAGTACGACGACTTTGCATGATCGATATTGACATCCCGCTATTCTTCATTACTATAGAGAATGCACATGATTTACGACAAAAAAGAATGGTTGTATCCGAACAACTTCACCATATCAAGCAATATAATGGATTCCCTCGAGCTCCCTCTGCACCAGGTTTATCAGATCAGGAAATGCTGAATGATCTAATGGAGATGAAGGTATATATATATTTATAAAAACGGAATAATGAGAAACACATCTATTGGTTATGCACTCACCATTTTATATATATGATTGGAAATAGCCAATTCTAGAAGATGTAGGATCATCACGCTCAAGTAGTACTCATTCAATGAGTTCATTATCTACGCATACAAGTCCACCCATGATGTTATCCACCTCTTCCACACCATTATCAATTCATCCACCACCATTGACATATCACCAACAGGCGACGCATTATGCAATTCAGGACAGTACTCCATTGACGATGACAACTACTCGTCAACCTATGATGAAAGAAATGCCTATGATCAACATTTGTCAAGATCGCAACACTCTAGTTTAGTTATTGGTTGTTTTTTTTTTTTTTTCAACCTGCCCTTTCTTTCAATTTTTTTTAAACACACTTTTTTTTTCTTTTTCCCTCTCTCTCTCTACATACCTCTGTTGTAACCTTTTTTTTTTTATTATTTCTTTTTGGTCTGTTTGTCTACCGTCTTTACTGAAAAATACATTTGTGTTATCTATGATTTATAGTTTTATTGTTTTCCTATCATCCTATATTGTATTTGTTTTATTATTCTAATATCAAATCATTCAACAAGTTCACCCCTCCTATCATACAAACAAAACATTACAAATACATTTATATAATAAAAAAAATCAGTTCTGTTTATTGTCTAGCTAAATTGATGTATAAAAAAAAAGGATCAATAATGAGGGTGTTTGTGCCAAAAGTGAGGAAGAAGTGGAGGAGAAATGGATGGATGATGAATGCTACTAGTACTATACAAAGGAGACAAGGAAGAGGATGAACCTAGGTAAAGCGAAGCGTGAGGATGTAAATGTGAATAATGATGATGGTAATAGGAGGGAGGTTCTTCGGAAGGGGTCTGGATGAAGTTGCTACTATTGTCATTGTCCTGATCATCATGTCGTTGTTTCAGTTGGTTTTCTATTGCTGCGATGTTGTATATCGGTTTAGGAGGTGGTAGTCGTGGGAATCGTAGCTCGGATGCCAATGCTGAAATGGATGAATTGGTGATAGATGGAGATCTTCCTATATCATTATGATCATACAAGTGTTGATTGTTCGGTTGAAATGGTTGAGGTCCTTTCCATGATGTAAAATAGCTAGACTTGGAAGAAGATGCTGCTTCATCAATTATATCTGGTACGTTGCCTTGTTGCTGCTGCCTACCGGTGATGAATGGTTCTTTCCAATGACTGATTGGTGTAGTTTGATCGTTCCCGATGATGATGTCTTGTTGTTCGTCATGAAGATCGGTATTACAACCGAATGGTGCCTGACATGGTGTAATTCCGCGTGTGTAATGAGGGACTTGCTGTGTTGCTCCATATGCGTCGAGGAAATGGTCCATATTGGATTGCTGGAATGTAACACCTTTTTCATAAGAATGACAATTACCTTTTTGTTGAATAGGTGAGCATGATTTTCTAGGAACAATTGGTAAGGATGGTAAAGCGGTACTATTCTATAGTATATCAAAAGAGTAAGAATCAAATCAATATTAAAAAAAAAAAAAAAAAGACTTCCAGTTTACCTGCAGAAGAGATGTATGATTCGTTGGTGGAGACGCAACTGAACTGTGTAACCAATCTGAAAGTAAGGAAGTTGTTTGTTGCTGAGGAGTAGTAGGTGAGCGATGACAGTGTAGAGAATCAAAATAATCTGTAAATGCTTCTGAGGAAGTTGATGAGCATGTGACGTTAGCGACTTCGTTGTGATGGAGAGGTCTAGCCATAGAAGGACCGTCGGTGATATTCTTGTCATTGATTTTGTGGATGTCAGTGTCATCGTATTTGTCGTTTTTTCTATTGATGTTCTTTGACTTGAATGAAGAATGAGAAAAAGGATCACAAAGAAAACTTGCTTCAGAGAATACTAGATCAGACACTAACATAGTATGAATCGGATATTAGTCGTCCATTTTCTAAAATAAATGAAATATAATAAACATACCTCCTTGTTGTTTGTTGAGTTTGATTGATCCTCTTGCTGATGATTTGCCTTTGTTGAAAAGTCCAACCCGCGACCTTGATTGCATCTTGGATCTCACCTGTTAAAAATCAATAGCAAAATATTAATAAAACTAAAAGATAGAGGTTTGAATATATACGAGATTACCGTGATATGATCTATTCCTATGTTTGGTGATGTGAATTTCTAGAATAAGAAAGAGAGAGAAAAAAGTATTAAATATAACTTTTGACACAAAAAGTATAATGTTATTTTTTTAAAAAAAAAAAAAATATACCTCTAAAAGACGTATTTCCGATTTTTTGAATATAAGCTTTTTCGTTTCACGCGGTTCCTGATATCTTTGTCGTTTCTTCCCAGCAAACTTGTTTTGGTATGATTGTTGTTCTTGCTGTTGATCATGATGCTGATGACAATGCCGATTTTGTTTGTTAATAAAGGATTCAGGAGATTGACTTTGTCTATCGAGTGTTAGTAACGAAGGTGAAGAGATATGACTTGGTCTGTTGGGAGAAGGAGGCAATTTAGAGGCGTGTACTATTCCTCTACATTTTGTCGAATACTTGGTATTATCATGCTTTGGAATTGGTGTAACAGATTCAGCTTGTGATATAAAGCTTTGTTGATTTTTAATATGTGTATATACCCGAGAGTTTCTTGTCACATCTTCATGGTCATTCAACGAGTCCAAATACTGTAGATTCACTTCTTGTAAACGCATAATATATAAAATAGTTGTATAGTATCATGGAAGGAGTACCGAAAGAAGAGAAAGAAGAGAAAGAATTGGATTCAATTGATGGCAATATTGAAAACCCCATTTTTTAAACTTCCGCACCAGCATTTTTGCATACGAGAGCAAACTTTGCCTTTTGCATTCTGCCTTAAAAAAATGAACATCATCATCATCTATCTTTATTTTCTACAATATTTCTACAATATTACTAAAGGATAAGACCATTTTAATATAAAAAAAAATTGTGTATAGTTGCAAATCTTTATTGATTGATTTATAAAAAGTGTTGTTTTCTTTTTTAGAAAAAAAAAAAAAAGGAAAAAAAAAACATGAAAATAAAAGGACAATAAGTAATTTCTATACATGAGAATTAAAAAAAAAAAAAAAAAAGAACGATAAAGGACAAACTGTACTAGTAAAACAAAACAAACAAACAAAACTAATATTCAAAACAATAAATAAAAATAACAAAAGGGAATACTAAATACGAGAGAACAAAAAGAAGGGAACGGCTGCAGGAGATAGGGGCATTTGGTGTTTGAATTTGATCAGATCATTGATGATAATATTGCCATCAGGAAGTTTGGTGTGGTCACGACGTTTCGTAATGGTTTGATCGCCAGTAGTAGTGCCATCGTCATTTGTTGTAATAGAAGGAGCATCGATCATCATTGTTTTGGAAAGGTGTGCCAATAATGCTTCCACATCTTCTTCTTTTGTTTTCAACTCATCCACTAATAGCTTGCGTAAAATTACATCTGTTGGTAAACCTGCATGAATATCCTTTCCAACCGTTCGTTTCAAATCATCTAATGTCAATGTCATAGTTGGGCTGTTGATATTGCCTCCACTGGTGTCCCGTTGTTGCTGTAGTAATTGAGTATGGTGATTTGTCAAGCATGCATGTAATGATTCCAAAGTAAATTTAGGTTGACTGATTTCAGGTTCCTTTTGAGATTGTAGATGCACTGAGAGTTTGCGGAAATCGGGTGATGTTGGATTGATATACTTGTCATAGAAAGCCACCATAGATTCTTTGGTCACATTACCCAGTTCTGCCACATCTTTGTCCACACCATCGAATTCATAATAACCAGATTCAATATCAGCCCAATATTTCGAACCTTCTTGGCCCATATTGTTGAATTTCTCCTTCTTATCAGCAATCAGGGAGTCAACTTGAGCTTTGAAATCATCGTCCTTCATATTGACCAAGATATCACGTAGTGTAATTTCCAAGAATTCCATCACCCGGTTTTCAAGATACACAGTGTCGCGTTCACTTTGAATAATTAACCTGAGACCGACCATTCCCACATGACGCCTAATACCACTAATCACTATATATCCCAATTGTTCAGTTGTACGTAGTTGATTGAAGCATGGTTCTTGAGCAATTTGCGACATGAGACTGAGTCTAGTTCGTAGTTCGATATCCGTGACGTCGCAGACTTGACAATAGAATTCAATAGCAGAGTTTACTTCTTCAGGATCATGCACTGGTAGTTGATAGACATAGGAGTGACCAGGAGGAAGGATTATCGTTCTGTTGCTGATAAATTGACTTGCCATCAAAGGTCGAGGTTGGAGAATATTTTCAACACTGCGAATCATAGTTGTCGATTCTTCCGCTGTCAGATTACCATGAACAAGTACTTCCATATGTAGATGAGATATAAAGTGTCTATAGGTCGATTCCACTTCTTCCATAGATATATCTTTGAGTTCTGAAGATAAATCATCACATTTCCACATCTGTTCCCGTACAGCATAGGTCATATGGTATGCAGCGTGTTGAAAGGGTGCATCCATATAAAAGTTTCGATAGGATCTGTCAGTAAGATCTTTCATCACAGCAAATCGATCAGGAGAAAATTGCAATGTCTTCATTCGTTGTACCACTTTTTCCAATAGCAATGGTAATTTATCACTGTATCCACTGACTTCCAACTATAGGATCGAATACAAATAAATAAATAAATAATAAATGAAAAGTGATGAGTATCAATACAAGTAGATTTTCTCATTGTTTGTGCTTGTATCCTCTATTTTACCAAGAAACCATTGGATGGAGTGTATAGATAATAAGAGAGACCAGCCACTTCAGCATTGTAAGTATACTCAGTCAGAGAATCCACTAACATGCACACATATAATCTACATAAATAAAAAAAAAAAAGATAGGATATGTTAGAGATCATTTCCTTAGAATTCTTTTTCTTTTTTTTCACTTACTCTCCAATCACTGTATGACGAGGAGTGGCGTTGATCAATGGATTTCGGAATAAAATAGATATAGTTGTCTTTGGAATCCAGAAAGTGTCGTCTTTTTTATGCCAGAGTCGAAGTGTTGAAGTTTCTTGAATTAAATTTGGTTTTCGTTGCTTTTCCTTCACAATTTGTTTATCCACATCCAGTTTTCTAGGCACAAATTCATTGATTATAGGTAAAGTGAATTCATCATTGTGTTCCAAATTGGTTAGTTTCTATTAAATACAAAAGATTGAATATCATGGAAAAACGAAGGATTATTATTATTATTATTATTATTTACCAGTATCAAATCATCTGAGATAGGGAGAACTTCATATTCAGTCTTATACCAACGTTCAATCTTGGTGCACTTGATACCTTTGGGGAAATCCTGACTTGATAGTGTCAATCGGAAATTGTGTATATTCAGTAAATTCAAATGTTCGTCAATCAGTTTTGGATCATAAGTGCGTAAAAGACTAGAACCACTGATTGTCATATGCGGTGGATATTCAGCTTGCATACACTGAGTTAACCAAGAGGTATACTGAGAAGGAGAGGATTTTTCAGAAAACTTGAATTCAATGGCGCTAAGAGATTGTACTTCATCAAAGATCCATTTCTTAGTACCATTTTTCTTAAGCATGTCAACATATTGAAAGAAAGCAATCACAACATCTTCATAGTGTTCTATAATAAACAGTGTTAATATTACTTCTTTTTTTTATTACTATTATTTCATCTCTTCCTTTTTTATTATTATTTACCTAATCCTTGTTCCGTAAGATCCACACTAGCATGATAAAATGAAAAGCCTTCACCAGCATCGTAGCAACCAGAACTCAAAAAGGTAGCCCAACCTTTTTTCTTGAGATAAGAGAGTATAGATCCAGTGCCTTCGTGTCCAATGAGATGTGATAAATAATTAGCAGGCTAAAATCGTAAAAAAAAAAAAGATAAACATTTAAATACTTGATCTTTTTTTTTTTTATTATTATTCTAAGGTCTTACCTGAGTTTCATAATATGGAGATTGATCTGGGAAAGGAAATGTGATTTCCAATAGACGAGTGTGTTTTACAGATTTAACAAGGATTTGTTTCTATAAAATGAAAATAGATTACATATGAATATCAAGATTGTTTTTGAATTTTATATCCATTTTTTTTACCAATAATTCATTTTGACCCAAGGGATGTCCAGGATATGTTGGAACCTTGATATTCTTATCACGTACATCAGAAAATTTTTCTACTGCCCATTGTGTAAGTTGATCCAAAGATTCTAAAGAAAAGAAAATATTGATTTGTTTAGATCGCATTATTCATCCACATTTATCGTTACCTTTTCCAAGTATACAAAGTCTCATGATATTGGCAGAATAATAATTATTGTGGAATCGTAATAATTCTTCGCGTACATTCAAACCTAATCGTTTTGGAGTTTCCATCAAGGTTTCCAAATTGCCGGTTTGAAACTTGTGCCAAGGGTGATTGGGATTACTTAATGATTTTTCAACTTGAGATACTCTCCATGAATCAGATTGTAAATTCTTTTTGTGTTCTAAAAAAAAGAAAAGAAAAGAAGGAAGAATGAGTATCATATAAAAAGAAAAGTTTTTTTTTTTTTTTATGATTTACCAGAGTCCACTGCCCTTAATTCTCTATCAGTACACGAATCCGAAAATAAAGGATCAATAAAAAAATGGGCAAATCTATCCAAAGCACCTTCTAACCATTGATGACCAACTTCAAAGTAATAATTCGTGTTTTCTGCACCAGTCCATGCATTTGCGTAACCTTTATATATAATAATAATAATAATAAAGGATAAATTTTCTTTTTTCATATATTTTATTCATTATACTTCTTACCAGAGTGTTCAGATAAATAAGAATAATAATCATTTTCTTTTGGATATTTTTCAGTTCCCATGAAGAGTAAGTGTTCACAAAAATGAGCCAGTCCTTGTAAATTATCCTATAAAAAAAATATGTATTTTAAGTAGTTGAAATGATGTATTAACAAGTCAACTTACAGGATCAGAAAGATTTCCAACATGGACATCTAAAGCAGCACTAGCACGATCAGTTTCAGGATCACTGATAAGGAGTACTTCTAATTGATTAGCAAGACGTACTAATCTATATTGTCGATCATCGTTTGCAGGGGTTTCTAATGGTTTTGAATAAAAGTGGTGAGTTCCATCTTGAGAAAGCACCCAGTCTGTGTTTGGGTTAATAATCATGAAGGAGAGAATGAAGACAAAAGAAAAAAAAAAAACGGAAAAAAAAAGAAAAGAGATAGAAGTAAAAGGAAAAAAAAAAATAGGAACCTAAATTTGTTAAAAAAGACAAAAAAAAAAAAAAAAAAGAGTCAGTTGACCTCTAATGAGCCTTTGATTTTATATATATATATTATTCCCCGCATGAACAAAAACCTGTCTTCAATTTTATTCGATTGATTGATTCAGGTACCCGAAGGAATGATATAGACCGGATTTTTTTTTCTTCTTTCTTGGGTTACGCAATAGTCTCAATAATGAATCATGTGAAATATCATTCAGTATTCTTGATGAAGAAAATATTAAAAGCCCAAGTATTGAACTCATCTGACTCAATCTACATACTTTGTAAATCAATATGTTTTGTGTGTAAAAAAAAAAAAAAACTACCGATTACGTAGTATATTTTGGTGAAACAACGAGTAAAAAAGAAAATGATCCAACTGAAGAAAAAAAAAAGGAGTGCAGTTAGTATGATATCAGGAATTCCTCTTTTTTTTTTTTTACATTTAAAGTAGAAATGATCAGCAATGCATAAACAATCACTATGAATCCCTTTTACATTTGTTGATTTTCTTATGATACTTTGCGATTTTTATATAATATTTTATTTTCTTTTTCGGTCGGATTACCAACAATAGAAATACCTTGTTTTGCTCTTCGGCTTGTTTGCTGATAAAAAAAAAAAAATGCCCTGTCGACATCCCAGGTATTTTCAAAGTCAAATGATCCATTTCGCCATACATGTACACATGTATCTGTAAAGTACATTGGATTATGACGTCGTGTGTACATATCATAGATATGACATATTATCACTATGATTCAAAATCGTGTGAAATTATTAATACCATAGTAGAAATCACTCATCCTTTCATTTTAAAATCATCAACGTCATTATATGTCTAACATTCACTTTATAAAAAATATTCATATCATAAGAATCATCAAAAATAGTATCAATTTCCATATCATCATTCTAACCACAAGCCACTATTGGAGAAGAAGATGCTCTTTCAAGCAAAAACGCCTCGAGTGAATAAAGCGGGGATTGAAACACCAAAGAATGATGCTAATATTCCAATTCTTTTGAGCTCTTCACGCTTTTCTTTCTTTTTTTTTTTTTTTTTTCTTTCTTTTTTTTTTTTTTTTTTCTTTCTCTTTTTTTTTTTAATTTAATTTCTCCTTTTAGCATGGAAAATAAGGCAGCTATAGCTCAACATATATTCATTGGTACTGGTGTTTCAGGTAATATATATAACACAGTTTGTAGTTCATATTCAATTTCTAATCTTCCTTTTATGATTCGTTATAGTCATGGCAGGTGCTACTACAGGTGCGACCATGGCTGTACTAAAAAATGCTCCTGTGAAAGCCTATGCTTTTTCCACAGGAGTTAATTGTGGTGTATTTGGTGCAACGTTTTTTAGTAAGATCTAGAAAAAAAAAAAAAAAAAGAAAAGATGAGACAAAAGCGGGTTTCTTATTATTTGTTGACTGATTTGTCTTATTTCATAGTTATTCGTGAATCATTCCTTTCCTATCAACGCAAACAAAATCCTCATTATGGACTGAAGGATTCAGAAACTCGAGATATTGATGATCTTGTAAGTAGTGCCTTGGCAGGTGGAACCACAGGTGGACTTCTCTCTGCAGCTTTTCGTAAGTATGGTTGCTCTTCTTTTATTATTTCATTATTAACCGCTGTTGTTGTTTTTTTTTTTTTTTTTTTTATTTTATTTTATTTTTATTTTATTTTTGGTTGTGCTCAATAGGTGGACCTCGAGGAGTATTACCGGGTTTTTTTATGTTTGGAGCTATTTGTACTGGAGGACAACTACTATATTCAGCGGCCAATCGATGGCGACAAGATACCATTGTCCGTAGTGGCTTGATGAACCTTCCGTCAGATCAAGATATCCCAACAAAGAAGATTTGGGAGTATATTGAAATCCCTTCCTGGTCTCCGGTACGAAAATTAACCAACGATGAATACAACGATCTTTTGGATGCCAAGCTCAAGGCCCTTGAAGATGAAGTTCGACGTATTGAACGAGAAATGCAACGAAATGAACAACAGGAACAACAACAGCAAGAAAAAAAGGTGGATTGATGGTATAGGATTTGGAACTGGACATACTTGAATCCATTCAATATAACTTTTTGTTTAGTCTTCATATCTAGTTATAGAATATTTTTTTTAATCATTTGCTCATTTATGTAAATAGTTTTATTAGATCCAATAAAAAAATATAGAATTTTGATATATAGTTAGTCTTAACAGAGAAATCAAGATTATTAGTGATAAGAATTGAAAATGTAGTTGAATAAGTAACAAACACTTTGATTCATGCACAGTATAATCATCATGAAAACGCAATATATATATAGTAATGAGATTCAATCCAATAAAAACAAGAAAATGATATAAAAAAAAAATAACAGTAACAATTTATTTATTTCCAATCAAATAAACAATATAGCATTTATTGAAAAAAAAAGGTAAAACTAAAATGTAAAACATATATATATATCAACCATCCTACTTCCAAAGCTTCTTCAAACTGGTATTGGCATCGGAATCCTTCTTCATCACCTTGGCAACTGCCATTTCAAAGTCTTCTTGAGTCACATGTACACGTCGTTCACGTAAAGCAAACATACCAGCTTCAGTACAGACAGCCTTGACTTCAGCACCACTACTACCAGTCATCTTTTCCGCAATCTTTCGAAGATTAATACCTCGTGTCAGGTTCATTTTTCGAGAGTGAATCTTCAAAATATCAGCACGAGCCTTAAAAAAAAAAAAAAAAAAAAAAAAAAAGAAGTATTAGGAGAAAAGTATCTCTCACTCATCATCACTTACAGCTTCACTTGGTGGAGGGAATTCAATCTTTCTATCAATACGTCCAGGTCGTAATAATGCAGCATCCAAAATATCGATACGATTGGTGGCCATGATCACCTTGATATTCTTTGTAGGTTCGAAACCGTCCAATTGATTCAATAATTCCAACATAGTACGCTGTACTTCGGAATCACCACCACCACCACCTTCCATACGTGCTGAACCAATAGAATCGATTTCGTCCATAAAGATAATTGAAGGAGCATGTTCTCTATATATATATGAATGTCTAATTAATTTCTCTTCATTATACAATTCTTTCTTATTTTTTTTTTTAAAAAAAAATTACCTTGCCATGACAAATAATTCTCGTACCATTCGACTACCTTCACCAATATATTTTTGTACCAATTCTGACCCAGATACACGAATGAATCGACAATCTGTGTGATGAGCTACAGCCCGAGCCAATAATGTTTTACCAGTACCAGGAGGACCATACAGTAGTACACCCTAATTATATATATAATATATATTTAAAATAAAAAAAAATTGAAGCCTCTATTCTTTTTTTTTTTGAATTCATTTTTGTTCCCTCTATTTTTATTACCTTTGGTTGAGCAATACCAAGAGATTCGAAAAGTTCAGGATGTTTAACAGGTAATTCAATGACTTCCTTGATTTCCTTGATTTGTTGTTCTAAACCACCAACCATTTCATATGTAGAGTCAGGCACTTTTTCCACCATCATGAGTGAGACCAAAGGATCCACCTTGTTGGGTAGAACTTTATGAAGTTGATAAGAATCATTTCGAAGTGCCACACGTGTCGTAGGTGTCAATTGTGCAATATCGATATCAGAAGCAAGATCAACCACATATTTGCCTTCGGGATGTACCTAATAAATAATAAAACATTCATGTTTATTAATACTTGATGTTCAACATTTGAACTATGAGGTTTTCTTTTTCTTTTTTTTAATCACTATGTAGTCATAATTATCTTCCTACCTTTACTAACACTTTCTTCTTGCCCATTACTTTGACTACTTCACCCACATAAGATCCAGGTTCTTGTAATAATTGAAGCTCTTCTTTCAAAAGTCGAACTATTTTATAAAAGAAAGAAAAGAAGAAGAAAAACGTTAGATCCATCCATGTTGAAACCAAATTGATCGTTTCAATTACTAATTGTTGCTATTATTATTGTTCATTGTCGTCATCCATGGCGATGTTTTTATAAATAATTTCGAAGAATATATTGATTTACCTTTGGCATTCAAAGCATTACGTTGAGCTTCCAATCGACGTAAATCTTGAGACTTATCGTTGATAACAAGTTCACATTCTTCAATCTTGGCTTGATAATATTGTTTGATGCCTTCCTTATCTGTTGTATTAGGAGTCATCGTTGTAGCTGTCGCCATTATAGATATATATATATAAAGTTATTCTATATAAAAAAAAAAAAAAAAAGAAAGAAAGAAAGAAAAAAAAAGTCGACTTGCGCGTTTACTTCAGTCCACGTCATGTTTTCAAGCAACGACCAAAAAAAAAAAAAAAATCTGGTAGCAACCGAAATAGGAAAATAAGTGCCACCTTCATTCTCAGAGTCAATATACATGAAACTAATATTCAAATCGAATATATATTTTATTAATAAAGTTCAAAAGTATAAGATATACAATAATGGGTATGAGAAATAATAATAATAATAATACCAATCTATAGAAATTGGAATATAAAATACAAAATAAATATTCATCTATCAACAATATCGATCATGTCTATGCTACTACTACAACTATAAACCTCCACATTGTCATCCGAGTCTTGATCATCATCCACTTGTTCTTGATTATCCACAAATTGATAATAAAAAGGACATGATCGACGTGTCCACACTTGTTCGTATAACCTTCGTCGAGAATCTGCATTATACCTGTTTCCACGTTCACAATCACATTCACCTGATCCTTTGATGAAACTACAAGTGTATTTTTGAGTGCTAATAAATACCATAGGGAGTTCTTGTGAAAGATGGTATCTTTCCATGATATCTTGAGCCACCTTGGTTTTAAGAGCTACTTTGTTGCTTTGATATCTATGACTTGTACTAAGATCAGCATGGGTAAAGACTAGAATCATATTATTCCAAAAGTTGTTTTTGTTGCTTTGTTGAGGTAAATCATCTGTCAATAAAGATTGTACAATATCCAAACTTTTGAAGATTTGTTCTTCACTAACATATAAATTTATACAAGAATAGTAAGCATATAGTAAAATATCTATAAAACTTCTTTTTTTTTTCTTTACCTAGTAGTTACTTTGAATACCATCAGAAAACAATGCATGCCATGTTCATCTTGTTCGTTTTTCCTAGTCACCACGTCCATAATATGTTTCTTAATCATGGGAATAAATTGATTGTCACGCTGAAGGGAATCACCAAATCCTGGAGTATCGAAAACACGAACATGACAGCCAAAAGTTTGTTTCCCATGCAAATAAGGATCTAAAGGAGCCCAAAAACCTTGATGTTCAAGTACTTGTTGTGTTTGAGACTAAAAAAGAACAAGAATAAAAAATAAAAATAAAAATAAAAATAAAAAGTGAATCAATTATCCAAAAGGGCATATGATTTTACCTTGACTGACGCTTTTTGTTTGAAAACTTGATGACCAAGTATGTCATTTAATAAACTAGATTTACCATCACCAGTTTTTCCGAGTACCATGATAGAGATGGGAGTTGTTTCTGCTATAGGAATAAAAGGACGATCGGTAGAAGCATTACGAGAATGACGCCAAACAGTTTGTTGTTGTGGTGAGTTTGATGTTGTTGTTGAGAATGAAGGAGTCATGAGAGGTCGAGCGTGAGAAACAATGGTTGATGCTCGTCTTTCATGAGCAAGCCTTGCAGCAATCATGATAGGATCTTGATCTGATTCTGTTGTATTGAAAGGACTTTCCATGAAAATATATAGGTTAAGTAAGAATACAGTTTGTCCACTGATAGATGACGCAGTTTCAGAAATAAGATGTCGCCAAAATAGGAAATAAGATATCGTAAGGATAGAGAATGGATGACGGAGAAAAGAGATAATTGGATGACGCATAAAAAAAAAAAAAAAAAATCGGACGAGAGGAAAAGTAAATTGGGAAAAGGAGGGACCAAGGAAGAGCAGAATTGAAAAAGATTAGTAAACCGAATAGAAGCATCATACCTTTTTTTTTTTTTTTGGGACTTACACTGTAAGCGTCACACGTATTTATTACGCGGAGGAGGAAGGTCTTGCTAAATATCCAGGTCGTTGTCCAGAGGTAACCATGTTGACAAAAAGGCTACGAATATTTCGAGCAGCATTAACGTCACGCTGCCACACTGTACTGCAGTGATTGCACACTAGTACAGCGTACATACGTGACGTTGATTCCAACTCTAGTCTCTCCATGTCCTTATGCCCACACCGAGAGCAAACTTGAGAAGTGTTATATTCATCAATATCAATAAGTATCAGTCTTCCTTGGCTATCGGCTTTTTTCAGTAGATTTCTGCATTTATCAGTTACTCCTGCGGGTTTGCCCTTGAATACGTTGCGTCCGAATGTTGAAGAACCAAAAACAATTACCGGGACCTTGGATGGATGATGAGTAGCTTCAGCTTTTTTCCATTTTCTATGTGAGAAAATTAAAGATCAGTATGATTTTTATGTGTATTTTCGATCAGACAAACTTACGACTTTATTGTGCTTCTTTCTTCGTTGTGAGGGTGTCTTCTACTTCTTCTTCTTCTTCCTCCTCTTCGCTGTCTTTGTTGTTGTCCTTGTCTTTGTTGTCGCCGCTTTGTTCTCCGTTTTCGTCTTCGTCTTGTTCCATAAGGTCTGTACTTTTCACCGCCATCGACGAGTATGTTCACCATCTCTGCATCTACGCGCTGTCTTCCTTTGTAATTTGAAAATTTCAAACCACGAATTTCATTTTGGTCATAAAATTCTTTCATTGGGTCCAAGGCGTCCAACGTCGTGGCGATGTAATCTTGTATCCCCTGCATGGTTACAGTACGGTGCGTTGATATGGTTGACTCTAGTACTTGTAGTGATGATGTTTTAGTTAAATTGATTCTCGCTGTGGATTTCTTGTAACCTGCATCAGTATAATATTGAGCCAAGCTAAATTGCCGTACTTGATGAGATTCACCTATCAAAAAAAAAAAAAAAAAAAAGAAGGTGCATTAGAAAATAATAGTAAAATAATGTTTGCATTGTCATAGATCACTTACCGACAGGCACAGTGGAGAGAGTAGGATTAACAATAGCAGAGGAATCAGTGTGGCTGACAGCAGTAGGTGTGTCAAAAGGAACAGTATGACTGACATCAGTAGCGGATACCTGGTGATCTTGAATTGAGCCAATTACAGTGACTTCAGCTGAATTATTGGTATTGACGGCGCCCCCAGCAACAATGTTTCCAGCAGCAAATACAGAGCCGCGAAGTAGTAGATTTTGTCCAACAGTAATATTGCCACTTGAGGATAAATTACCACCGATGATCATATTTCTTCCCACCTTGACGTCTTCCATCGTCGTAACATCACCTTTCACAGTCAATGATTCATTCGTTTCAACAGTACCACAAGCCATTAAACTGCCAGTAACCATGTTCTTTCCAACCTTGATATTACCCCCAGTAGTGAGAGCATCCTTCACAGTCAATGATTCGTTCGTTTCAATGCTACCAGATGTCGCTAGACTGCCAACAATCACAATATTCCCAGGTTCAATCAAATCGCCTTGATGATCTATATTGCCTGTACAGACTACACCTTCCTTCTTTGCTAAATTAGACGCATCCGAAGCCAGAGACGAGACATTTGTCGCAAGTGATGATATACGTTCAGAAATATGAGAATTAGTGCCACTAGAACACGAGTTTCTTGCCAGTATGGAAACATTCGAAGCTAGGCTTGACAAATCGGTAACTATTTTTGACAATGAAGCAGCAGTATCCGTGGTAGCATGAGGAGCACCAGTAGAGTCATGTCGATGGAAGGCGGCGGCGTTAGTGGAAGTATCAGTAGGGCCATGTCGGGAAGTGGCGGTAATGTGAGAAGCATCGGTACAGTCATGTTGATGGATGGTGGTGGTAGAAGTATCGATATCCGTGATGGCGTGACTAACATCAGTAGAGTCATGCTGATCGGTGGTCGTGGTAGGAAAAGCATCATGGACACCTGTAAAAAAAAAAAAAAAAAAAAAAAAAAAAAAAAAAAAAAAAAAAAAAAAAGGTAAATAAAGATGTACGTGTTTAAAATTTAATGCCACCTACCCTCATTGTTCATTGCTTGATTATAAACTGCATCACTACTACCATCACTAGCAACGTAGATGCTTGTAACTCCAGGATCGGCACCCCATATCGTAAAGTACTTCAATTCCCATTCTTCAAAATCAGCTGGTACCAATCGAGGCAATTGTTGCAAAGACATTGGTCTGTCATATGGAATTGAGACCGCAAACCCATCCGTCCAAATAAATCCTGCGAAGACCATATCATTATGTTTCTTTATTTTCGAAAGATTCAAAACACCAGAAAGAGTTTGCTCGCCATTTCTGTACACATCTAGACCTGGGGTACGTAAAAGCGACAGCCTAACCTGGTTGGAGATCTTGATATATTTTTTCATGACTGAAGGTTTTGGCACAAGATTAAATAACCGTTGCTGTTTTACGACATGGTGTAGCTCAGGTTTGAAACAATCGTCAAAAAGTTGATCGTTGTTATCAGGGTCATTCAAGTAAATTTTGGAATTGTTGATTTGATGTTTAGTATCCGTGATGATCGTTTCCAGGTTTTCCAATGATTCTTGAGACAGATAATTGAGTCTAGAGTTATCCAATTGTTCGTCGTTATTGATAGCCTTATCTAAAAATCGCGCTAAAGATGACCGTCGCCGTCGTCCCATGTGCTTGAATTCTTCTAATTCCCGAATGACGCTGTAACACCATGACCGTGGAGCACTTTGCATTACCAGACTGGCAACGCGTATTTGATCCTCGTTGAATGAATTCATATACTTTGCAATGTTGAATCCGTACTTGCTAAATAAGTGACAATGGCCTGCAATGTATGCTGGTGTCAACGATGGTAGATCATTTTCTTGAATAATGACTGTGTTGCTCTGTTCGCAATAGTGATGAATGTCATGAAGCACTTGTCTATTTCCCAGATCGTTGTTGGCGTAATATCTTCCCATAGCGGCTGTATATTGGCGATCAATCATATCGTACATACGTTGCTGTTCCATCAACCGGTCATTGAACCCTTGTATTTGCAATGCCATGGCTTCCAGGCTTCCTACAATATTCAAAGTGTCCAAATCATTGTTTCCAACTAAATCATTATCATTGACTGCCTGTTGTTGCACAGGAAGAGAGTCCTGTAAACGCCGTATAACATGATCACCAAAAGATTGATTGATATCACCAGAGACAAGTTCCTGTAATCCTAGATTTGTTGCCACTTGCATTATAAGACGCACAGAACGTTGATGACCAATGAGATTTTCTAGTAAAACCTCTGAAAGATGTATGATTCCAGGTAGAAGTTGTAAATTGTTTGAGGTGTCTAAGGTTTCCTGTAATTCTTGTAACCGATCAAGCCCATTTCGCATAAGAATTCGCATCCCATTTTGGCGGTTTACAATTCGTTCTTGGAGACTACGATAAGAGCGTTCCAGCAGGCGGCGACTTGTATCCATATGCGCTTCCAAGTTGGCCAGATTATATATCACTAATAGATCAACACGGGCTTCATCCAAAACTGTAGCGACGCATTCTTTGAGGACATCGTTTTCACCATCAGAAAGTATTTTTGGTAATCGTGGCGGGAAATCAGGATTGTGCATGACAGTTTCAAGAATATATAGCCCAAGTTTGTCTGCATCCACTTTGCTCAGAGTCTAGGAAATTGAAAAAAATAATAATCACAAATTCCATGTAAGTTTTCATTTTTAGTCTTATAACCTATCTATTTATCGTCACTTACTTGATCTTGAGATTCTTGCTCTTGATGTTGAGGTGGTTGAGATGGTGGCTGACGTTGATGTTGTTGTAATTGATGACGAACATGTAAGGAATATTGATTCGCCATCCACTGTGTCATGTCACTTTCGATTCTATTCACAAAGGCCGAAACATACTGGTCCAATAGTGATGAGATGACTTCGGAATATCCATTGCCGCCATGGATCTTTTTGACTTTGAATCGTTGCACCTGCGCTTCAGTGGGGTTCATGCTATTGTATTGTCGTCGGATTTCTTCTGCCAAATGATGATCGATGGTGTTGTTCGTGGTGATGGTGCTGCCAGTAACGATTTGAAATACCGAATAAAAAAAGCTTTTGGTGAAGATTTGTTTGTTGATGATTTCTCCATCATTGAGCTTGTGGTATACAAAGTAAGTTATAAAAAGGTGTAATTTCACAATAACATCGCGAGCATATGTAGCCACATCGTTCAGTCGATCAATGAGTAATTGTTTGTGATCAGGATTGTCAATAGATAATAGTGAGTTCAGTCCAATCTTTCTACATACGGTCATTGTTTGTCCCACTTGCTGCCGTAGTCGTTCTTTTCTGCTTGGCTGTCGGAACGGGCATAATTTGCTTGTAGATCTTGAGTGAGAGTAGGCGGTGTCAAATCGACGTTTTTCTAGGCATACCGGGCAGGGTGTCAGAGAGTGCTTGGATGATGATTGCTTCCGAACAATGGACGCTTGTTTTTTCTTTGATTTTTCTTGCCGAGATTGTTGTCTTTTACGCTTGTTCCCTGATAACTGTTTTGAAACTGTTGAACGTGTTGCAGTAGAGGAAGAAGCAGCAGCATAGTTATCGCCATCATGGTCACCATCATCACCTGTTGAAGTAAAAAAAAAAAAAAAGTTAAGCCAGTAGCCTCACAATAATATTTTGCTTTTATTTCTAATATTTCTTACCTTCATGATCTTCACTGTCAATATCACTATTGTCATCACCGTCAACATCACTATTGTTATCATCTTCTTCATCACCTTGATGGGGTTGCTGTGCTATATTTGTAAAAGGCAAAAAAAAAAAAAAAAAAAGTAACTCAGTAACAAAAAAAAAAAAAAAAAAAAAAAAAAAAAAAAAAAAAAGACAACATTGTTGTTTCAATTGTGATCACGCTTACCGTTACGTTGTTGTTGTTGTTTAAATAGTTTCTTATACATAATGATTTCGTGTACAGTCATACCATCGTAATGCGTTCTTTTTTCAATCAATTGTTCCATGGAGTATAAGCATCCTTTGGTGAAAGAGTTCAAAAAGAAAAAGAAAAAAGCGAAAGAAAGAGAAGCAATTAAGGATTTCGCTTGTCAATATGCGCGTTGCAGTCGGAGTTATTTGTAGAAAATCATGAGTCATATACCTATAGCAAATAATATAAAATGAATATATAATGTCTTTTTCTTTCTTTTTTAGTGTCATCTGCCTTACTTTCTATGCAAAATAGAAAAGATGTCTATAGTAGTAGCGATAGGAAAGGAAAAAGAAAGTATGAGAAAATAATTTACATAACGCTGAGCCATGGATTGAGGATTTCCTTTTTTGGATATTCAGTTACGGCTCATATTCGTTCGTAATCTTTCTTTACTATAGTTATTCAAGTTTAATGAATACAAGGAATAGGAAATAAGTGATAAAAACATTCACTTGAAAGTGCTTATTCTAATATCATTATCATCATCATCATCATTATGATGTTAATCAATAAAAATCAATTCAAAAAAAGCAACTTAAACCTATGTGATTTCTTACGATTGGTTAATTTGATTTGCAGGATTTTTTTAAACTGGCTCCGACCAGCTAGACATGTAAAATTAATGAATTTTTTCTTTCTTTCTCTATCTTTCTTTTTTTTTTCTTCACTTTTTTTTTTTTCTTTCTTTCTCTATCTTTCTTTTTTCTTCACTTTTTTTTTTCTTTCTTTCTCTATCTTTCTTTTTTCTTCACTTTTTTTTTTATACACCTTATTAAACGAACATCATGGCTCAAGCATCCAACAGAGATTTGACTGAACTTATTATGCGTCCCAATACTGGCACAGTTGGTAAACAAGTACGTGTACGAAGCAATTTCTTTGAAATGACTAGTATTCCAACTCAAAATATACAACACTTGAATATTCAATTCCTACCGGAGGGTACATCTCTACCTGTTCGAAAAAAGTTGTGGCAATGTTTTGAAGATAGTCTCAAAGGTCGAGCTTTCCTCAACAAGATCAAACCGGTCTTTGATGGTCGTGCAAATCTCTTTTCTCCAAAACCTCTCAAATGTGGTGATGATAATCTTGGTATTTCTTTTGAAGTAAGTAAATAAAAAAAATGACGTACATTTTATCATATGCTTAATATTTCACCCCCAACATTATTATATTTTTTTGATCACTCTTTTTTTTATTGGTTCATTCATATCCATCATTTTTATTCTTGTTATAGGTCAACCTTCAACAAGGAAATCGTTCTAGAGGTGTTTTCAAGTTAAAAATCAAGCCTGTAGGTGTAATCAACATGAGTGAATTACAATTACTTTTGGATGGAAAGTCTATTATTACCAACAACTGCTTGATGGGTACGTAAAACAAAAAAAAAAAGAATATTATGATTATCTCCTTTTCTTTTTATTAACTTCTTTTCCCTTTTTTATCCTCTTCTTCTCTAAAACCACTCTACAGCCATTAGAGTCCTTGACACATTGTTTCATTACTTTCCATATATCTATTATACTACCATGGGTCGATCCTTTTATACTCCCCAAGGTAAACGTCCATTACCCAATGGTGCTGAAGTGTGGCAAGGCTTCAATCAATATGCTCGCCCTACTCAAGGTAAAGAAAAAAAAAATCCTAAGATTTTTGTTAATATTTCATTCTTTACTGTTTATAGGCAAAATGATGGTCAATATTGGTGTTAGCTCCATCGCTTTCTATCAACCTGGTCCTCTTCACGAAATGTTACCCAAACTACTTGGCCGCCACAGTCTTGGTGAACTTCGTCGTGGTATTCCTGACCGTGAACGTATCAAAGTTGAAAAAATACTCAAGAATCTCAAGATCGTTGTTGTCCATCGTGGTGCTGAAAAACGATTGAAGTACAAGATTAACAAGCTCACTCCTACCTCTGCTGAAAACACTGTATTCAAGGATGATACTGGAAATGAAGTGACCGTTGCTCAACACTTTCAAAACACTTGCAACAGACGTTTGGCCTTCCCTTTCTTACCATGTGTTGTTGTCAAGAAGAATACCTTTTTGCCTATGGAAGTTTGTGAAGTAGTTTCTGGCCGATGCCCTGTAGAGACACCGAATGACTATCAAAAAGGTGAAATGATCAAGTTTACTTGGAATACACCCAATGCGCGTGCCAACTTGATCAATCAAGGTATCGACATCCTCGACCACAAGGACAATCCGTATGTTCAACAATTTGGTGTCAGCGTCAAGCCTGATATGACCATGGTCAATGCTCGTGTTCTTCCTCCTCCAAAGATCTCTTTTCATGCTTCTTCGGAAGATGCTAGTTTTACTCCTGTCGGTGGTACTTGGAGTCTCAGTGGTAAGAAAGTCGCAAACGGTGCCACCTTGAAATCTTGGTCTGTCGTCAATTTTGCAAGCAGTATCAATGATGGTTCGGTACGATTTTTTATTCGTGAACTAGGTCAAATGTTCATTGATAATGGTTTGGTAAGTTGGTTTCTTTTTTATTTATTTATTTATTTTAAGAAAAGAAGAAAACATGATTTATACTAATCTTTCACCTATTATTATTTCTTTTATGATTAAAAATATAGAATGTCATCAATCTTGAACCACCAATTACTCATGCTGATCCTCAAGGCGATGTCGAACGCACTCTCAAGGAAGCTTGGTTGAAAGCTGGTAATGCTACCAAGGTTAAACCTGAATTAATCTTCTGTATCTTGCCCAACACTGGTGTTCAAATCTATGCCGACATCAAGCGTGTCTGTGATACAGGTAAGCAAACATAGAGAAAGAAAAGGTGATACTGATGACGACGATGTTGATGATTTTTACGAATAATCTCATATCCTTTTTATATAGTTATTGGTATCCCCACTCAATGTGTGAAAACGAAATATGTTGCCAAAGCCGAAAGAACGTATATTGCCAATGTCAGTTTGAAAGTGAATATGAAGCTCGGTGGTGTCAATTGGTTTTTAGCTAATTTTCAAGTACCTTTTATCTCCAACAAACCTACTATCATCTTTGGTGCTGATGTTGCTCATCCTGATAATAGTGATGTGAAAACACCTACCCTTGTTGGTTTGACTGCAAGTATGGATTCCTATGCCTCAAGATATGCCTCCGCTATCCGTGTTCAAGCCAACCATACTGAAATAATAGCTGATTTAGCCAATATGGTCAAAGAACTGTTGAAAACATTTTATCAAAACTGTGGTCAAAAACCTCAACAAATTTTGTTCTACAGAGGGGACATTCCAGAAACTCAATTTAATCAAGTTTTCAAGTACGAAATCGCTGCTATTCATGCTGCTTGTGCTTCCTTGGATAAGACTTACAAACCTTCTGTTACATTTGTGGTTGTTCAAAAACGTCATCATGCTCGATTCTTCCCTGTTGAACCCCGTAATGCCGATCGAAGTGGTAACTGCCAACCTGGTACTGTTGTGGATACTGATATCGTACATCCTTTCGAATTTGATTTTTGTAAGTATTCAAATGATTATATATATTAGGATGATATATTGATATATATATATTTATATATGTGTATTTTTTTCTTAGATCTACAATCACATGCTGGTCTTCAAGGAACCTCTCGTCCTGCTCACTACCATGTACTTTATGATGACAATCATTTTTCTGCCGATGCTTTCCAAGAACTCAGTTATAATTTGTGTTATATGTGTCAAACAACGACCAATGCACTTTCCATCTGTGCCCCAGTATACTACGCAGGATTGTTAGCTGAAAGAGCCAGGTACTACCAAAAAGGAAAAAACTGGAATAACGTTACTGACAACACAAACGAACTGATAAATAACGAACTAGCAACCTTCGGTTGTATAAAACCTGAATTGAAGAATACAATGTTCTTTTTGTGAAATTACGATTTTTTTTTTATATATTCAATAAACCGAAGACAACACTTTTTTTGACGATAGTGGAATGATGGGGAGAATAGTTGAGTATAGGGAACAATGGTATTATGCATAATCCTCTTTATATGTATATATTGAATAAATGCTCTGGTGCTTCTCTGAAACTTTTTGGCATCGAAGATTTGTGTGGGTTATGGGTTTTTTTTTTTTTTTTTTTTTTTTTTGGGAGAAGGTATGGACTATTCATTCGATGGAAAGGGGATGTTAAATTGTATGTAGGTTGAATGTATAAAAATATGAGACTAGTAATAAGTCAGTGAGATTCTTTTTAGTTTATTTCATAGATCAATAAACTATATGGTATCGAGTTGAGCTTCCAATTTTAATTGTAAATACTCTCACTATGGGAAAAGATCTGAAATAAATTTTATTTTTCTGAATACGTTTTTTTTTTTTTCCTGACTCGATTTAGTACAGATGTTCTTGATTTCTGATTTTTCTGAAATGCATTAAGTCGTTTTCAAAGTAAATTAAATGTGAATTTCGGAAAAAAACGAAATGAATATCGGATTTCCGAAATTCATTTTGTATTTTCATAATAGAACTTCATTTCTTTACACAATATACAATCATCGCTCATTATAGACAAGAAAGTTACTTTATTTCATTAATATAACTATACTACGTAACTATACTACATAACTATACTTCATAACTATACTTCATAACTATACTTCATAACTATACTTCATAACTATAGTAATAAATAGCTAAACTACAAGGACAACGTTTACCAGTACGGCTAAGACCACAACCATGACCAAGACCAGCTAATGCCACCTCCAAGATAATGATCATGACTTCCACTTTGGGTATAATTATTTTCTTTGATATGGATCCTTCAATTGGCAGTCTAACAGAGTCATTCCAGCGAAGAAGGGAGACGATCTTGGCTTGATTGTATGGTTTGCAATCTACAGATAAAATTAACAAATAGTAATCCATCAACATCACTCTCTTTTCTTTTTTTTTTTCTATGCACATGTTACCTTGATTATACCCTTGAATATTTGCGCCACCGTTATTGTATAGACAATAATCTTGCAAGTTACAAATAAAATCAACAAAATGAGTAGTAATCCATCAATGTTTATTTCTTTTTCTTTTTCTTTTTTCTATGTACAAGTTACCTTGGCTGCACCATCGAACGTTTTGTACCACCAGTAAACCCAATGTCATCATAACAGTTGGCTCGGAGAGAAATAAAGGCTCGCCAAATGCAGATATCAGACAATTTCAGATCATCAAGAAAGATAGTTGTACCGTCTTACGTATAGCGCTCCACTATCAGTCATTGATATGATCCTCAATAATCTTTCCAAACCAAATACTGACCATCCGACATTTGACTGTATAGACCACTATTCTGATACCTAACAGACAACAAAGAATCACCAAAATGAGTAGTAATCTGTCGATGTTATTCATTTTTTTCTTCTTTTACATATACATATTACCTTGGATCATGCGCCAGTGTCAATGTATCAATAACAATATAATAAAAAGAAGGATCTAAAAAAAAAAAGAAAGAAGCAAGTAATTGTATGTAATATCGGTTGATCCTTTTTCTTCTTTTTGTGCAACTTACTATTTTGGTTGTACAGACGACGATCTTGATATCTACAGATACAAAAAACAACAGAGAGAAAGAGTCCAACCAAATAGCAAAGAGAGATTGAAGAGAACATCACCACAATGAGCGACCGATGGGAGAGAGAGAGTCCAAACAAGTAGAAAAGAAATTTTGAAAATATCATAAGAAAGACTAACCAAGCAGTAAAAAGGACCTTCAAAAGTACTTGTGCATAATTGAATTGCATTGGCTGTGCAATGGAATCCGAAGAAAGAGAGAGTCCAACCAAGAAGAGGTCTTGAAATTGTAGACACTAGAATGAATTAACTATAAAACAAGTAACTAATTGTATTTTATACTATTTTTTATTTTATTATTATTATTTTATTTATTTCTTTAAATTGACAATAATAAAATAAGAATCCATTACTTGTCATTGTATTTTATATGTTACCTATCATGAGCCAATATGGAGACACGAACAAAGTGCGCAGGAGTAAAAAAAAAAAAAAAAAGTGTAGAGAAAAGGAAAGAGAAGGTAGAAAAAGAAAATTGTTAGGAAACGAAATAAATAAAAATGCAACGAAAAGTCCGACTAAGTAAAGGCAATGTGCCAAAGTAATATATAATAGAGAGAAAGAATATGTTGTAATGTACTAATGAGAATAAAGTATTTACAAAGAAGTAAGGTTAGTTTTTAATATTAAAGAAAAAGTGATAAAAAATATATGAAAAAGAGAACGACTTCATAATATATTTCTTTTTTTCATATCATTTAATTTATTTAAGGAACACAGGCACATAAACAGTAGTTTGAAAGGAAATGATAGATAACATTAAAAAAAAAAGTGATGATTGTAAATAGTGACAATGAATATAATTTTATTAAACAAAAAGAATGTAAATGTGTATAATTGTATACTAAGTGTGATAGTAAAAGGAATCACTAGCGCTTTAAGCCAGAATAAGATAAAAAGACCAAGAGGATATCTCTAATTGATTGTAAGTCGAATCCAATTGAATCCTATAATACATCCTGTTCATCCATTTCGCTGATCCAGACAGATAGCTACTTCTCGTAGTATCCTATTGACATGAAACTATAATGATCAATCTTCGTGTATCTAGATTTCTTTCTTTCTGACAGACGTATATTCAGTAATAATCATTATCCAGGATACCAAGTAAGAAGGATGAGAAGAAGAAAGAACGATAATCCGAGAAGGACAGATGTTGTAGTAAAAACATCAAGGTCGAAAGAACGTGTATAAAAGAAAAAAGAAGAAAAGTAAAGTTAGAAATAAGAAGAGGAAAGAACTTGTTTTTGAAACTTACAATTAATAAGAGTGAGTGTCTGTAAAAGCACATAGAGAAAAGGATATAGCAAAGAGGTTGGAATGATTCGTGTATAAAAAGAAGAAAAGGTTATAAAACAACAGTATCATTATCTTTTTTTTTTGTTTGTCTTACTTTAATCGTCATATTTGTATTTAGAGTATAGATTCAAATAAAAAAAAAGAGATCAATATCATATAACGTTGGTGGCATAATGAAATGGATTTACCTTATTAAACATAACTAATATAACAGGTTAAGGATACTTGTGTACACTTGTTTTAACTAAACGGTATAAACACACTACAAAAAAGAATGATTCAGTCAGTTCATGAATACAATGAATATATGTATAGACAATCTTTTATTATTATTATTTCCATACCTTACTTTGATTTGTCTTAAAAGGTAAACGTATAACAGAAAGAAAAAAAAAAGAACAATAATGTGATAAAAATAAAAATAAGAAGAAGAAGAAGAAGAAGAGTAAAAATAAACAAACGTCCTTTTTTATTATTTGGCAATGCATAATTTTCACTCAGCGAGTCTGTGGGGCAAAACCCCTCCTTCCAAATTAGGACTAGGAACCCAATATTTTATTCAGCTCTACATAGAAACCCTAAATTCTACCTAGAAAACCAATTTTTATTCAACTCTATATAGAAGTCCTAAATTCTACCTATTTGACCTAATAATTATGTTTATTGCAAAAAAAAAAGGTAAATCTACCTATTATATGCTTTCTAGCCTAGATAGGAGAAAAGAGATCTGCGATGTATATGTAGTGTTAAGTATTTTTTCGTAAATGGATGGATGATTGATTAACTTGATAGATGGATATTATTATTAATATAATAATATTTAGGATGGTTTGTATTTGTGAGCACCAGTTACTTTTATAAAAAAGTAACAAAACGTATTTTGAAAAAAATAAAATGATCCAAATAAGGAAATGGATGGATGTTTGCAATAACAGTAAATGATGATCAGATAAAAGAAAATAAAAGATACCAAATGTCTTGATGAATTGGTATATAAAAAAAATAATAATAATAAGTGTGATGATTGTTAATATAATTAAAACCAATGGATGATTATTTCCAATAGAGTGGCCAAAGTGATTTATATTTGATAAAATAATATTTTTCTTTTTTTATTTTAAAGATTGACGACTAAAAAAAAAAAAAACTAAAAGTCTACACTATTTATAAAAAAATTATAATCATCAATAAGGAAGCGTGTAACAGGAAAAAGGCCTGAGAGAGGGAAAAAGTGTGAGAGAGGGAAAAAGGACAAGAAGGAAATAAAAATAAAAAAAATTAATTAAAGAGGCGAAAAAGGTTTTTCTCCAACAGTAGACAAGTTAATAATCACTTGGTATACGTTCAAATAGTAGAAATCCCTATAGATGATCAAAAAAAAAAAAAGTATGAGAAAGACATGTCCATGTATCCTTTTTTTTTTTTTGATATAAAAAGACTTACTGGACGATGACTTCATAAAGAGAGTTTCCAGGGAATACGTCCAAGCATTCAGTGAAGGATTGCCACGGTGAATCACACTTTCCGGTAGTCGTCCCGGTTGAATGCATCCGTTCAATAATCTGATCTGGTCCTTCACATTTCAAGTGGCTTGCCACAGCTAATATCAACGGAGCCACCATCGAAGACAGAAATGATGCTATTTGATTGTTGCTGTCGTTTTGTTTGCTTCTGGGTTAGTCGAGTCGTCCCTATCAAACATATACATATAAATTATTTACCTATGATTTTTTCTTTAGATATATACTGTATATATCCTTCTTACCCTGATGATTCTATAAGTAGCCGTTCAATAGTATCTAATATCACCTATTCCCATAAAAAAAAGAATCTTGTTAAGCGTTTTTCTATATCATCTTCTTCTTTCTATTCATTTTATTCAAACCTTTTGAGTCATATTAGTAGTGGTTCCACCAACACGACCAACTCGCAAAAACAAATGACCAGGTCGTAAAAAGTCTCTTGCCAATAATTGAATTTCTTTGGGGAATGTTGCACTGTATAACAAAGTTTGACGATCTTTAGGTAAAGCTAGAAAAAAAAAATCAAGTTAATTTAGTGATAAACCTATGTAGAATTCTCTTTATTATTATTATTATTATTATTTACCATGTCTTTCCACAATATTACATTATAGAAATAAAACAATATATTGATACTCTAAACTAAACAAGGAGAGACTAACTACCGTAACAAAAGGTCGTGATGACGAGGAAGAAAAAGAGAAGAAGAGAAAGTGATAAAAAAAGTGATAAAAAAACAAAAGAAAAACAAGGAGACGTAAATAAATAAAATAAAGGTAATTCTGACTCAGACTCGCTGCATGATTTACTTAAGATGATAAAAAAAAGAGGAAGGTTGATGTTAGAAACACAACACTTATCTTTTTTTTTCGTCTTGCCTTATTCGTACTGTCTGTAACAAATCATATAGTGGAATGGTGAAAAAAAAATTCGATGACACACTAAACAATAAAGCAAGAGAAGGAGAATAAGAATTATATGTGATAGCTGTAAATATACCATTTTAAGATAGTTGATTGGATTAAAATAAAACAAAAAATGATAATAAAGACAAATCGAGAATACGATGAGACTGTTGGTAAGTTTTTTTCAATAAGAATTGAATGAGAGAGAAAAAAGAGAAAAAACTATTCCAATCCAATCTTAAATGACAAGAAGCTGAGATCTTAAAGTTACACAATATCAGTCTAGATACGACACATTTGTCTATAAGTCCTACTGTGAACAATTTATCATGCTCACAAAGATCGTGATGATGATGCCGTTTATGTACAGTACCCACTGATGCTGACGGATAATATATCACGGATATTTATCGACGTTGGTGAATAAACCCGGTATATCCGTGATAGATAGTCGATTGATACTGATCACTGTTTATCTTGCTGAAACTACAAACATTATTGAGATTAGGATACCTGCTGATCATTCTCTGTATCCATACCAATATAACGCAAGGTTGCAATATTACCGAATTAAAGAAAAAAGAAATGCGAAGTTAGTATGTATTTTTTTTTTTCGTTACCAACCAATAAGATAAAAAAAAAGACATCCGGTTGTGAATAAGAGACAAGTATTAATCCTTAAACCTCTGCTCGTAGTTTCAATTTTTCTCAGGCAAGTATATAAATTTAATATTTTTAAATCAAATCATCATCCACTAATCTCTTTTTTTTTTTTTTTCTCTACGATAGATTTACTTTCATGATGCTGTATCTGAAAGATCAAGTGTTTGCCCATGGACAACTGTATGTAGCTCTCTCTCACGATCAAGAGATCCGTCAAATCTTCGAGCGGCAACCCCACAACCAGTTCGCAATTCTCAACCACAAACTGCCAATATTGTATATCGCGACGTCCTTCTATAGTTTTTTTTTATAATATATATATTCAATATCCAATAAAGCAATAAATTATTTTCTCCTCCTCTTGACGATGTTAGTGATGATGATTGATGATTAATGAAAACATCCTCTAAAAAGATAATCTGTAGTCCACATCTTTCCATCAAATCAATAATTCACGCCTTCCCAAAAACAAAAACAAAAAAACAAAAAAAAGAAATAATAATCCACACCTTTCCATCAGACCAATAGTCAACATCTTCCAATCAAATGTATAATCCACATCTATTCGTCAAATCAATAGTCCATACTTTTTCAAAAAAAAAAAAAAAAAAAAAAAAGAAAACTATAACCCACACCTTCCAATCAAATTAATAATCCACATTTTCCGAAAAGAATCTATAATCCACACCTTCCAAAGAAAATCTACAGTCCACACAAATCTTCGATTTCGAAAAGCTCCAGCGGAGCGCCAGAGCGTTTATTATCATTCAAGAAAAAAGTAAGAGTACCTTAGAACGCCATGGTAGATTGGACGTATTCATGCGACAAGTAGATTTTCAAAATATACGCCAGGTTAGCATCAAAAACTCCGCCATCCAAAAATCAAATAGGACGCCATTTTTTCTCCCCCCATGCGCCATCTAACTCTGGAAACACTGTAATAAAAAAAATTAGAAAAAGAGAAAAGAAATCCCCTTTTTACTTTATGATCGAAGCTAAAAATACCCAAACTCCGCAGCATATTTCAGTATTCATGTTTCAGAGGCAAACATATATGTTTAGTCAATCAATGTGGGGAAAAAGGTAAAATGATAAGAAAGAAAGCACGGACCAAAACATATGATGATCTCTTCTCCATAAATGCAAGTATCTAATTTTGTTCTATTTTATATTTACTGTTCCCTAAAGAAAAAGAATAATAATAAAAAAAAAAAGAGTCAATACCTCATAATCTATGATATTTTATTATTTCTACTTGAAAAAAAAAGTGGAAAGCAAAGTAAGAAAAGAAAATATTTGATGACAACCATTAGATAATCTTATAAACATGTGATATCAATAATATTGTTTTATTAAATTCAATAAATTAGTTTTGATTGTTTATGAAATCAAATTGATTAGATACTAAAATGTCGGTTATTGATTACTCTTTTTTTTTTTTTGACAGTATGAGCTTTTTTTTTTTCTCTTTTCCTTTTTTCTTTTTTAGGTTTTTTTTTTTTTTTTTTAAAAAAAAAAAAATTTGTCACACCCATATACATGTATGCGGATATTCAACACTGTTTTATTTTCTACCCTATGGTCACTATTTATTTCTCTTCTTCTTTCTCCCATTTATTTCTTCTTTTTATATTTATATATATATTATAGAATGGCTGATTCTTCTTTTTGGAGAACGTGCAACAGTCAGGAACAATGTCAATGCGATTGGCGATTGACGGCATATCATTGTATAGAAGCAGATACTATTCGATCAATATACATTAGCAATGGTATTATATCAGCTATTGTGGGAGTTATAGGTAAGTCAAAATAATAAAGTATCTCAATTTTCTCTTTATTAATATTCGTGTATATCTAACTTTTTCTCTTTTTTTTTTTTTTTCTTGGTTTAGCTATGGCTCTATTATATTATAGACTTTCCTATCGTGGTCAACATATATTCGATACCAATACCCAAACTGGTTTTATTAGACCAAGACCTATTGAATCCATGATATTATTTGCTATTTGTTTCCATTGTTGTAAGTTAGCCAAAAATATAAAAATAAACTGTGTTTGTGTGATCTGCGCGGAGTCATATACCCTTTTTTTTTTTTTTTTTTATTAACAATTACTTTTTATTGTAGTACGGTTAGTACATTCTATTATTTTGGTGACAGATATTTTTTCAAATGTCGCATTTCGATCATTTGCTTTTGAATTTCCTTGGGCATTTGGTTATGCTGCCTTGTCAAGTTATGTATTTGGAATATCTCATACAATGAGTGATGTAAGTCATTTTACCCCTCATGGTTACAATGGAACTAATCAATTTTTTTTATTTTTATTTATATTCTCTCACATGCACGCTGGTCATGAAAATTTAGAGTAGTCATGTCATTTACAATTCATGGTTCCACAATCCTTTAAAGGTTGATATTTTGTGTTCAACCTTGATCATCATGCCTTTTGTATCAAATAATATCTGTTCCATCTCTGCTGGTATATATGCTCAAAATGGGGATATAGAAAAAGCCATTTTGTTTACTCGCGCGTTATATTATTTTTGGACAATATATTGTGGTAAGGATAAAATTTATCATTCTATTTCTCTCATCATTCATCATCCATCATCATCATCATTAGGTACACTTGGTTTGGTTTTACTCTATTCTGGTGTCTACTTGGTACGACTTCTGAATCATCATTTAAGATCACAACGTGGAGTCCAATGTAATGTCGCCAAAGTTAAAACTGGGATTCTCAAGGTCAAATTAGTCATTTTTATTGGTTGTAGTTGCCTAAATATCTTTGCTATTATTGTCTGTCTTTATGGTATCTTCCGAGAACGTATGTCAAATAGTACTCTTTGTAGTTTGGTGATTGCTGCTATATGGACATTTGATGGTCCTATGGCAACCGTCTTGGTGGAATTAGCTTTGATCTTAAAGTAAATTTGTAAAAAAATGCAACAACTTTTAAAATCACCATTGATTTATTTTTCTTTATTTTTTTATAGTCCTCATGTCACTAGTGCTTTAGGTCTTATAGCTGTCAATCCTAATCTATTATCAACCTTGGATGATGATGTATATTCATCTATGGATGATCAACGACATGATCTCTCGACATCACCTATCAACAAACCTCCTTTATATACAACGTCGTCTTATTACAATAATAACGTCTTATCATCATCACAAGAAGAAGAAGAACAACAACAACAGCATCCTAACGTTCATCGTCCATCATCTTCCTATGATGCAACCTATACATCATTATCATCATCACCAGTAGGTGAAGATCATCGTTATCTCCAATACAATGAAAGCA
This sequence comes from Halteromyces radiatus, assembly GCF_025201355.1. NCBI lineage: Eukaryota > Fungi > Mucoromycota > Mucoromycetes > Mucorales > Cunninghamellaceae > Halteromyces > Halteromyces radiatus. The sequence continues at coordinate 302,822 of NW_026251697.1, read as the reverse complement.
ACCATCAAAATACAATAGACGCATTATCGACATCACATCAATCCTTCAGTACAAAGAATCATCGTCAAGATTCCTTATCCCAATTAGAGCAGGATCGTTTGCAATATATTGCCGCCACCAAATATGCCCGTATCCCACACAATCGACTATCATCCGCACAACGACGACGACCATCAGATCATTTTACCCCTAACCCTTTTGCCACATATTATTGATATTTCCCTTACATTATATATCTCTAGTTTTTATACCTATCTATTTTCTATCGACCATATCCTCCTTTTTCTTTGGAACGTATTTAATATATATACCGTTTTCAATGGATACCTCATATCATAATAACAATAAAAAAAAAACGAATAAACAAATTGCATTTTCAAAACCAACTGTCAACAACAAAAAAAAAAAAAATGAATTGATACAATGTTAAGTCTTTGATTTTTTTTCTTATTTTTTATTATCATCATTCTTGTATTTTTATTTCATAAACAAAAAAAAAAAAGGAAGAAAAACCATGAAGGTACTTTGCAAAGAACCACCATTGTAAATAAAAAAAAAAAAATAACTAAAGGGTGAAGTGGGGGATATCGATGTTGATTGAAACATATGAAGAATAAAATGGGGGGAAACTAATGTATAAAGGCATGAAAACCCAATGGGGAAGAGTTGTTGTGTATAATATGTAAGATAATCCAATTGTTTTATCGTTGTTTGTCCGTATCTTGTTGTCGGTCAGTTTCTTTTTCTTGTTGTGGTTGTTGATTATGGTCAGTATTGTCCTTTTCAATAACATCCATCACACGTTTCGCTAATCCAACAATATCACCTTCCATATCATCCACATTTTCTTCTGTTGAATCATATGCTACTTTTGATTTTGGTAAAGGTGTTGTACTGGCAATACGTCGAATACATGAGACAATGTCAGAAGATTGAGAAAGTTTCGATATCAATTCCTTATCTATAAAAAAAAAAGATATGATGAGCTAGTGTGTAAATAAAAGTTTTAAATCTTTACCTCCACCTTCCAAGAATTGTTCCACTGTCCAAACTCCAATATGTTGAAAAGCAATATCTTGACTTTCACTTAAAAAGTGGATCAAAAAATCATGTAAACCACCTCCAGGTTCGCTCCATACCTTGACAAATGGTGTGTAATCCTTGACTATAATAATAAGTATTAGTAAATAGATTAAATATATATATAAAACACTTACCTTTTGAACTGAGATTACCAATAGCAGCAGCAGAATTTCCTTGTACTTCCATATTCTGACTTGATGTAAGAGGTACCAACACATTCAAAACGTTCATACCAAGTAATCGTTGTTTCAATTCGTCACTGAGAGCAAGTACTGCAATAGCTGCCGTCATTTCCGTTTGAACACTTGTAGGAACTTGATTGATGAGGTTCTTGATCCGTTCTACAGCACCAGCTTCGATGATTGCTCGTTTATTACGTTCCGAACTCGCTGCTAAATTTCGTAATGTAGAGATGGCATGACATTGGATTTCTTCGTTTTCATCGTAAGAGAGAAGTTCGATCAAAGGATTCACAAAACCTTCGTCAATGATGGGTGACTCGTTGGTAGGATGAATAGAAATATTTCGTATGCAAGCAACTGATGATAAAATGAGTGGTAAAAAGGATGATCTGAGTAGACGAAGAAGTGGAGGTAAACCTTTACATCGTACAATTTCCAATTGATATTTTTCTACAAAGATAAAAAAAAAATATTACAATTAATAATCAATGTGGGAAATTGAATTGCTTTTTAATATATTTTTTTTCTTCCTTTTACCATCAGAAGCCAAATTTCGTAATGCCAATGCAGCTTGACATTGTACTTTCAAACTTTTCGTGTCCATTAACGCAATAAGATGTTGAACTAGACGAGAATCGGATTGGGCAAGCTTTTTCCTATTATTTGCTATAATATAAAATAAGTACAAACCCGATATAGATTTCATTCATGCGTATTTTTTTTTTTTACCATCAACTGCTATGTTGCTAAGAGCTGTGGTACAATAGTATTGGACATCAGCATCTTCAGAACTAAGTAGACCAATCAACACCGGGATGGCACCAGCATTCACCAATTGTTGTCGATTTTCCTCTATTTTAATATCCAAAAAAAAAATCAGTTTTCTCGTATATATGATAATAAAATAAAAATGATTTACGTGTATGAGTCATATTCAAGAGAGCCCCTGTTGCATTCCTTTGTACCCGTTGATCCTTGGAGCGCGCCAAATCCACAAGTAAACGTAAAGCATCAGATTTTGCTATTTTCGCTTTGTTGTCATCTAAATAAAATTAAAAAAAAAGATATTAAAATAAAATAAAATAAAATAAAAAATAAAGTAAGATAAAAAAAATTAAAAAAAAAACGTGAATATAAAAAATGAGGAAACATACCATGTGTGGCAAGGTTGGTAATACATCCGACGGCGTTGCACTGAACTTCCACATTTGGACTACCCATTTGACGAATAAGTTGTTCTAATCCACCAAGCTTGACAATAAGCAATTTGTTTTCAGCTATTAAGACATATTAAGAAAAAAAAATCAATAACTGTCTTGTTTTTATTTATTTTAACTTACTATTGACAGCCAAATTGCCTAAAGCTGCACTTGCTGCACGTTGAACCTCTATATCATGAGATTGTAATAAAAACAAAATAGGATCCAGTGTTTCTCGACCAACTTGGCGTACATCTATTGGAAAAAGAAAGTAAACAATAAGAAAAAGTTAAATTACCAATCAGGTTTCATCCTCCAACAAAAAACAACATGTGTCTATAAACAACTACTTTTTTTGGGGTAGTACACTTCCTTTACCCTTTTCGGTGATTTCAGCAAATGCCAAGGCAGCAGACCGTTGTAAATCCACATTATCAGAGTAAGCCAATGTTGATAAAGGTCTTAAAGGTTCACCTTCAAAAAAGTTTGTATGACTACGGTCTAATAATATAAATAAAGTTAGTGATAAATATTATAACGATATATCATATTCTCAATAACGAAGTTACATACTTTCCAAGTATTGAAGTAGTTCGGCAATAGCTTCGCGTTCATTCTCTTGCAATAAAGGCTCATATAATCCAGACTTGTTTTGTTCTAAAAAAGAACAAATAAATGGTTTAGTTCACTCTATACAGATTACTTATTTGACTTACTTCCACAACAATCTTGACATGCACTACAGGTATTTCCCATGATAAATGTGATAGATATAAAGAAAAAGTGTAAAGTGGATGAATCAAATAAGAAGAAACAATGAAGGGAGCTATATATATATTTAAAATAAGAAAAGATAAAAGTATATAGAAAACAAAAGAAGTGTTGATACGATTGAGGGGGATTGCGTTTCAAAGAAGTGTGTGAGTCGGTTATTTGAATGTAAAAAGTGAGTTCAACGAATGGTGGGTACTTTTCTTAAAGGATAATCTAAATAAATCGTATGTGATATAAGGTGTAAAAAAAGAGAGAGAAAAGAGAATGAAAACGGTCAAAAAAAGAATATGAAAACAAATCTGAATATAATAATGAGGCGAAGTGAAAAAAAAAAAAAAGAGGAATTAGGCGAATTTTTTTTTTTTTTAAATCTGCAGTTGACTGAAAAGATATCCGTTTCGAGTGACGTGTTCCGCCAAACCACGTGCATAAGGCATTTTGTACACCACACAACCAGAAATATATATATTTATAAAAGACAAACAATAGAAAATGAATGAATGATCTTTTTTTTATTGAAGATGATAACACTTTTAGTATAAAATAACAACAAAATAAACATCCAGTATTCAATGACATTTCTATAAAGTGAGTCATACAAAGAATGATCAATCGATTTAAGCAACCATGGTGGAGGCAGTGGCGGATTCACTATAAAAGTAAAAATAGAGGTTAAGGAAAGACAGTTACCGAGCAAGTGCAACCCCCATAAAAAAAAAAAAGGAGAATGCAACAAACTACAGGCGTAATGTCAAATATAGTATAAAAAATATGATTTAAAAATTAGTAAATAATAATAATATAAAAAAGGATACTATTTCCAGTTGGGAGGCAATTGACCGGAAGTCTTGTAGTAACGAGCAAGACGGTGAATACGAGATTCAATAAGAATCAAACGGTACTTGGAACCCTTGTCCTTGCGGTTACGTTCCATATGCTTACGGATAGACACAGCCTTCTTGATCAAGTGATACAAATCTTCAGGAATTTCGGGAGCAAGACCGTTGGACTTGAGGATACGAAGAATCTTGTTACCGGTAACACCCTTCACTTGAGGAATACCGTGAGAGTCACGAAGGACAACACCGATTTGAGCGGGGGAGAGACCCTTCTTGGCGTTCTTGCAGATCATGTCAACAACTTCTTCAGGAGTGGTCTTGACCCAAGAAGGAGGAGTACGACGATAAGGAAGGGCACTGCTAGAGATACCTTTACCGGGAGTGTGCTATATATATATTATTAGTATATTGTAGAGATAAATACTATTGATTTTTTTTTTTTTTTTTTTTTTTTTTTACCATGCGACCCATATTGACTAATGATACTAAACAAAAAGTTGGGAAATGAAAAGAGAAGGGAAAAAAAAATGAAAAGAAAAAAGTTTGGAAAAACTTTTATGATAGTATCCAAGATAAGCCACTTTTTCATTGACCGCGTCCAACATCATTTTTGTGATGAAAATGACTTTTCATTGAAATAGCATGAATCATCTAATATAAACTGATCAAAGGTGTTTGTTGAAGAATAAAAAATTGGAAAGTAATTCTTATCATCATGGACTTGTATTAGAAAAAAAAAAAGAAACTTCAGAGCTATAAGAGGAACTACGACCTTTTTCAAAGAAATACCGTTTTGCTAGTCATTGATCTTTGATCATTAGTGAATTTGATTATGTATGTATTCACTTCATTCACAAGAAAGAGAAAATCATGTGAGAAGCTTTACTTTAATTCAAGTCAATATAGTATCAAAAAGAGTCATCTATGCTATTTGAATCAAAAAGAGTCATCCATGCCATTTTGAAGGTTGTGATGCGTTTTAAAGTCCGTTTTTTTTTCCCTTTCTTTTCGAATTCTTTTTTTTTTTTTTTGGAGCTACTTTATGATCATTTCTCTTTCTTCCCTTCATCGTCCATTACTGCTTTCCTCACGATTCTTTCATATACCATCTTATCATTTTATTATCCTGCCGACCATTAAACGATCTTACGCCATGATAAATACATCCTCTACAGTGGGTTTAGACTCACCGTCAAAACGACAGCAACAGCAAAAAATATATGGCATAGCAAAAAACGGTGTAGAAATGAAAATTGTCTTGACTGAAAATGAAGCTCGTATATGTGATCTTTTACAAAAAGTATCAGACTATATTGCAAGTGAACGATCTGATCTTCCTCGTATTGAATCACGTATTGCTGGTGGTTGGGTTCGCGACAAGGTATTTCAAAAAAAAAAAAAAAAAAAGTGAAACTAACTTGTTTATAATAGCTCTTAGGAAAAGATAGTAATGATTTGGATATCGCCTTGAACAATATGATGGGATTTGAATTTGCCAATTATTGTAATAGTTATCTTCAGAAACACGGTCTTGCCACTCGAACCATCTCCAAAATTGATAGTAATCCAGCCAAGTCTAAACATCTTGAAACTGCGACAACCAAACTCTTTGATCAAGAAATTGACTTTTGTAATTTACGCACTGAAATTTACACAGAAGATAGTAGAATCCCTTCTGAAGTGGTAAAAATATAATTCTATGATTTATTTGAAATAATATATCTTACCTTTTTTTCTCTCTCTCTCTCTCTCTTTCTTTCTTTCTCTTTCTCTTTTGTGGTATAGACTTTTGGAACACCATCTGAAGATGCTTATCGACGTGACACAACTATCAACAGTTTATTCTATAATATCAACACTGAAACTGTGGAAGATTTTACCAATCAAGTAAGCATAACAGAGAAACAAAAAAAAAAATGATTAGAATGGATTTTCTTATTATTTTTATTATTATTTTTATTCATGATCATCTTATTTTCTAGGGCCTTTCTGATCTTTCACTTGGACTTATTCGTACACCACTCGCTCCTTATGAAACATTTCGAGATGATCCTTTACGAGTTCTTCGATGTATTCGTTTTGCTAGTCGGTTTGGATTTGACATGGTACCTGAATTATTAGAAGCCGCAAAAGATGAATCTATCAAGGATGCATTGGTGAACAAAATTAGCAAAGAACGTATTGGAACTGAAATCGATAAAATGCTAAGTGGTCCTTCACCATTATTATCTTTACAATTGATTCATCAATGTGGATTATATTCAACTGTGTTTGAGGCACCAACCATTCTATCATCCCCTCCTGATGATGCTTCGCAAGCTGTACGTGCAGCTGGAGTCGTCCAATGGCTATTATTAGATCAGTGCAACTTGTCATCATTATCACCAAACACAATATCAACAACATCATCATCATCATCATCATCAGTACGGAACACAGCTACCAAAGATGAAAAGCGTATACTATACCTTGGTGCCACATTATTACCATACTTATCGGTGATGTCTGAATTCAAGAAACGTCCCATTCCTGCTGTTCAGTTGGTTCTACGTGATTCTCTCAAATCAACAAATCATGATGTCAATACTATCTCTACTTTATATCGCGGCATTCCTTTACTCCAGCAAGCTGTCAAACAATTGGATGAACAACAAACTATTTCAAGGTCGGATCTTGGCATGATGATTCGTGATATTGGATCACTTTGGCAAACCTGTTTGAAATTATCTCTAGTACATGATTTGTTATCCACTCTTACTAACGTAACATGGGATCGTTCTGAAACTTTAGATGCAAATTTGAATGCTTCTGCTACAGTGATTGTGGATCGATATCAGAGATTATTAACGTTGGCTTATCAATATAATATTCAAGATGCTCATAGTTGGAAACCTATGATGGATGTAAGTCCAAAAAAAAAAAGCCTAGTTTTTTTTTTTTTTTCTAATATGTATATATATATATATATTGTCTTTTACATATCTAGGGGAAGAAAACAACACAACTTTTGGGTTTGAAGCCTGGACCAGTCGTACAACAACTTTTGAAAGTAATGATGATATGGCAACTGGAGCATCCTGAAGGTACACTGGACGAATGTGCAACTATGATGAAATCTTATTGGGATGAAAAGAAACAACAACAATCTTGAAATGGCCGTTTAGTATAACTCATTTTTTTTTATATCTAGTTACATATACACATGATGATTTCTCTATAATAAATAAATAAAAAAAGGACTTCTATCGTATTTTTCTTATCGTGGCCTTTTGTTGCCAATGTTGATCTTGTGATTACCATATGAGGAACCAAGTGCATCCACATTTGATAGATTATAGTTTGACATATCAAATTTCCCTCCAGACACGATCCCAGCTTAGTCATCCATTATAACAAAACCATAATAAAAAAAAAAAACTTCACGATTTATTTCAAATAAACATTTCTAATGGTAATAATAATAATAATACATATATGATAAAAAACAAAACAAAAATAAAAAATAAAAAAAATAAAAAATAAAAAATAAAACTACACTATACTAATACTAATCAAGCGGCAACAAAACTGAAATATTGACGGAGAGCATCAGATAAAGCTTCGGGTAAACTGTTGATATCACGTAACACCATAAAGTATTGGAAAGGGAAAGTTTCAAGGTAAGGAGTCATTTGTAAAGATAATTTGCCATTGACAGTTGCATATTTCACATTGGTCATATTCAAGATAGAATCACTTTCAGGTTTGTTGTCCACCACGATAAAGATGATCATCACATGTTCGTCCATTGCACGTCGTACTAGAGCCTTCAATGCTTCATGATCTTCACATATACCATCCGAAATAATCAATTGAAGTTGCCATAATTCAGCATTGTGAGAAGCACCACCTTGAGCATTTTCAAAGAGAGACAATGAGCTTTCCACCAGGTTCTTGACATAGGTCTTTTGTTGAGCAAATGTGAATTGTTGTAATACAGAAGCACCAGATTCGGCAGTGAATGGTTGATCAAATGGATGTAAGAGTCGAATACGTTCACCAAAAGATGTAATGCAGAGATCACCTACTTCCAGTTGAGACATTGCCTTGGAGATCAATGAAAGAGTTTCATAAGCAAGTTGTACAGAGTGAGATTCAGACATCGATTTAGAATCATCCACAGAAATCATCACTTGATATTGACGTTTGCTTGGTTTGGTACGTCGAAGCCAGATCTTGTCCTTCTTGAATTGACTTGCAATATAGGGAATAATTTTCTTCATATTGAGTCGTTTGCCAGTACGGTAATCACCTTTCAATTTCGTGGCTAAAGTAGGTTCCAAAATCAATCGAAGTTGTTCACAAAGTCCCATTGCCAAATCATGTGTCAAATTTTCGTATCCTTGCCAAAGATCACGGGCTTGTTGAATATCGCGACCTTCTTCACGCCATTCAGATACCTTGTTTTCCAATTCTTCACGCATTCGTTCAATATCTTGTTGATCCAATGGGTCACGAGCAATCACAGATTCATCGACTGTCAATCCATGTATTTGTTCTTCATCACCATCAATAGATGATCCATTGTTTGGTAATTGCTTGCTGAGAATGACACCATCATGTTGATCTGAACTGTCTTGATTTTGATGATCCAAACTTTCCTTCGGTAAAGGCATGGTATTGATGTCAGAGTTCATAGGTTCATCTTGATCCATTTCTTCACCAGCCTGTTGACCTTCATCCGCTTCTTCCATTTCTTCATCCATAGCACCGAGTTTCAAGTCTTGCATTTGATCAGCAGAAGCATTACCCATAGTTTGCATATCGTGAGCATCTTCATCGTTTCGAACATATTCAAATGCATTGTCTTCTTTCACTTGGGCATCGGTTTCTTGAGTTTCATCCTTCTTGACTTCTTCTTCTTCTTCTTCCTCGTCATTGCCATCTGTCAAATCACCTAATCGTCGACGCCAGCTTTCCAGAGCATCACCTAAACTTCGTTGAGGATTTGTCTTGGTGCTGTCCTTTTTGTCATCCTTTTCATCCGCATGTTGTTCATCGTCCTTGGCTTGATTGGATCCACGTTCGGCTACACCAGACTTTTGCTGCTCCATATCGGCTTGAGTATCATCTTCATTGTTGTCACCATCATTTTCATCTTCACCTTCTTTTTGACCATGAGAACTTGCACTAGTTTTTCCAGCTTCACCTTGGACACCAAATTGATTGTCAGCAATAGCTTCACTATTGGGTTGTTCACGATTTTGACCCTTGGTTTCAGTATCATCCTCTTCTTCAATGGTGGCACCTTGTTGTTGTTGATCTTGTTGTTCCATGTCGCCATTGTTGTCTGCATCCTGTCCTTGTTCATCTTTTATTTCTTCTTCTTCTTCTTCTGGTTCTTCACCTTCTTCATCCTTCACTTGGGCAGTAGCGTCATCCATATTTTGGTCATCATCGTTCTCAGGGTTCATTGCGTCCTCTTCAACGGCTTCTTGAGGTTGATTGTCCAAAGCGTCTTCGAATGCATCACCTTCATCTTGTTCTGTTTCAGCATTGGTAGCAGATTCATCGATATCCATGCTATCTTCAAAACCTTCATCTTGACCTTCTTCCATGGTTTCATCTTCATTGTTATCATCACCGCCATCCATGTCCAAGTCATCAGGGAGATCCAAGGTCTCTGCTTCAGGTACATCGGCATTCATTTTTTCACCAGCTTGATTTTCAGTTGCTTCATCTTCGTCTTCACCAGTACCTTCGTTGTCCTCTACATCATCACCTTCCTCGTGCTGATCATCATTGTCTTCAGGTTGGTCAATTGATTCATCCTTTTGGTCAGATTTATCATCCGCCTTGTCACCTTGGTTCTGCTGTTTAGGTTGGTTGTCATCTTCCTCTTGAGCAACAATATCAGATTCCTTTTGATCTTGTTGATTTTGTCCTTGATCCACCGTCTTGTCACTTTCTTTGAGACTTTCTTCAGGTTCTTCGCCCCACATCTTGTCATCCACGGCATCAGGATCCATATCATCAACGTCACCAATCTGTTCATCAGGATCTTCCTTGTCAGAATCAGAGTCAGAATCAGAACTATCTTGATCTTCATCAGGTTCCATGTCTTCCAGTTGTCCTTCAAAGTCATTTTCCATTTCCAGACCGTTCTTTTCTTCCTTGGTTTCAGGCTTGTTGTCATCCTTGGATTGTTCTTCATTCTGAGTTCCCAACACCTGTTCTTCGTCTTCGATTTCTTCACTGACATCCTTGTTGCCTTCACCTTCGCCCATACCAGTACCAGTAGCAGTACCATCAGCTTCACCTTCTTCATCCGATGCACCTTCAGGCATACAAAAACCTTTACTGAGAATGATTGTAAACGAGTTGATGAGACAATAAGTCATTTTCGCCAAAGATTTGTGATGTGCCAGAATTTCACCAAGAGTATGTTGAGTCAATAACATGTATTGCTGTAAGAATGGATAAACCTGTTGTAAACGATCCTTGATTTCTAATAAGCCAACCGAATTGAGTGAGTCACGTTCATGCAAACAGAGTCTTTGGGCAGTCAATAACAAACTGATACAACGCTTTGTCAGAACTTCCAAATGGAGAGCATTGGTAAGTGTGAATTGTTGATTGTGTTTCATTTTGATGTAACCATCTGTCATGTCATCCATATCTTGCATTTCATCATCAACATCGTCGTCGTTCTTTTTGGTTGCATTGTTGTCAGTTGTTGAATCCTTTGCCTTCTTCAAATCCTGAACTGTCACAAGAATAGCATCCACAAGAGCATACGCCTTTTCCCGTAAAGACAACATGGTATTTTCATCATCACTGCCATCCACAAGAGGCTGTCGTAATTGTCGTTGTTCAGGTTGCTCGTCCAAGTATTGCTCGATTTGAGTAATGATAGGATACAATATATGGCAGAATTGATGTTGATCTTGCACAATTTCCAATAATGATGTTGATACGGACGATAATCCAGAGATATCTTCTTCCAATTGAACAGCAATGTCTTCAGAAAGTAATACCACACCAGATAACGCTTGAGGATAAAGATAACGATGACCAAAGATATGATCTGTTCCATGTTGCATCTTGATCATACCATTCCATAATCCATGAACTTGATCGATAGCTGTGCGGTCCTTGACAGATGTGTCTTGAAGTTTCATGGTAGTCATAGCTTGTTGAAGCATAGAAGTGATTTGATCAACATAGAATTTGTGAGTCGTCAAACGTCCACCAAGAGTAGAATCAGTGGATAATAGAGACTTGTCCGCAATCGATGAAGAATGATGTTCGAAAAGAGAAGCCAACTGAACAGAGACACCTTGTAGTACTTGTAACTTGCTTTCAAATCGAGACATGATGGATCGTTCCTTGGTCACTAGAGAGAACATATGTTCGGTAGCTGCCATGCTTCTTTCAACTTCCAACATGGATAAATCTTTACTAACTTGAGTAGTACCAATAGATCGAAGATGAGTCAAACGAGCAATGGATCGGAAATAGTAATCATTTGCCTTTGACCAGAGTCCAATCATATCTGGAGATAATCCATAAAAGTTTGTCGATTGTCGAGTCAGTTTCAAATCAGTACCATCCATAATCATATCATCCAGAGCAGCCACAGCTTCAATGAACAAGATAGAAGTGTCAGCATTTTGTTGTATCAATGTTCCCGATGTACGCCATTTGAGACCTAATCGCTTGAGTTCCTTCAAAAAGTCGACCATAGCTTTCTTCTTGAGAAGTTTTTGATGCTTCACCATAGACTTGTTTTCATCTGTCATCACAGAAGGTGTTTCTTTTTGGAAATTCTTGATTTGTCCAATGATTTCAGTCATGAATGATTCCAAAGGTAAAATAGCACCATCTTTAGGTTTCAAAATAGATTCACGACAAATATCTTGCATTCTTGATAAAGTATTGTTGAGATTCATCAAATGTCGCTTGACCTGAGGAGCATCATTTTCATATTCAAAATTGCTGGTGATATCGCGTACCGTTGTCGAAACAATCCAAAGTCGAGGTTGAGCCAATTGATCCATAAATCCTTGATTGATGTCATTATAACGCTTTTCATCACCGTATTGGAACATAGCACGCTCTTCATTGTAGTTGGCAATAACCGTCAGCATCGAATTGTTGAGAATGTCGCGATACTTTCGGATGCACTTGTGAAGTTGTCGATGGGTCTTGTAGGCACTTTGTTTCAAAGCATAGATGTTCACATCCTTCCATGTGGCAATCTTGACATAATCCTTGAGATCTTTTTCAATAGGTTTTCGCAGTTGTTTCAACATCACTTGAGCATGATCTTGGAATTGAGTGTAGTACAAATACGAGTTTCGAAGAATAGTCGAAATTTTGACATAGTTTTTGCGTTCATCATCTGTCGAGGCAACACGAGCTTGAAGTAGAGTTTGTCGATAGAAAGAATCCACCATTTTCAGTCGAGGTCCAAATTCAACCAGTGATGAGCTTTGCATAAATTGATCTAATGCTGCTAACAAATCCTTGGTATTTTTCTCAACTTGGGTTTGATCATCACCTGTGAAGTCAGAGTTGTTGACAGCATCGTATAAATGGAACCACCAATCGAAAACGGAATCTTGACAAGTTTGTTCTTGAACAGCAAGGAGTTTGGGCCAACAATTCAATTCCAGTTGTCGCCATCGCACAATCATAGCAATCAGTTCATCACGTTCTGTCTTGATAGATACATGTTTCGCAGCATAGGCTTCCCAATCTTCTGATTTTTGTAATAATAGTTCAACACCAGTCAGAAACTTGGCTACAGGCGAAGTGATTGAAAATCCAAGAATACGATCACAGATGGTTATCAATTGTTGAAGAATAGCATGTTCTGGCCAATCAGATAAGATAGTATTCACCCTAGTCTTGAAACGACGGATAACAGGTTCCACTAATTTTGCTTCTCCAATATTTTCACATGTATAAAAGTCGTAAATATCATCGCTTGATACAGAGAATGAATCATTGGATTCCAATCGTCGAATAGCAATATCAGTAACACGTAAATGACCAGCATGACAAACTCGATCAGTAGTATTTCCAAAAGCAGAAGTGGCGAGATTAGACAATTGTCCAGCAATAGCATATGATTCTAGAGTTTCCCGGTTCCAATTTTGAGTACCATGTCGAGAAATACCATTGTACTTGAAGTCTTCAAATAAGGTTCGATGTAATCGTCCAATTTTTTGAATATCTTTGGCATCAAGTACTGATTCTTCTTCTACATCGGCAGGAATAGTGGATTTGGTTTTGTTGACATCATCGTCGATAGTAAGGTCAGCAAAGTCGTCGTTAAAGTCAGCAAATACCTTCTTCATATCCATTTCATCTCTTTCTTCATCCGTTGCTGATTCATATTTCTTGGCACGTGTCTTGTAAAGTTGTTCCTTTTCCGCATCCTTCTGACGTTTATATTCTTGAGCCGCCTTCCAGATAAGTACAATTTCGGAGAACACCACATTTAGAGAATCCAAATCAGTAGCTTGAATATAACCAGCGTTGTAAATACCGATAGTGAGATGTTGAAGAACCACGATCAATAGTCGAAGATAGAAAGCCCATTTTCTACTGATTGGAGCACGTTCAAATATAACAGCCTTCACAGCATCTAATTTTCCTGGAGTTGCTAAAGTATGCCAGTCAAGATCTTGAGGATGGTGTGACACATCAGGTTGTCGAATAAGAAGTTGAATGACTTGAGCCAGGAAAGAATCCATAGGATTGCGGCGTTGAAGAGAGGACATAAGGCGCAAACCATACTTGATGTCATCCACTGCTACAAGAAGAGGTTGTAAAATATCACGGTACAAAGGATATTTCGCTTGAATACGATCAATAAATTGAAGAGCATTGCCTTGAAGTAATTGTTCCCGTTGAATTGTTGTTTCATTATCAGAAGACACATGTCCCAAATCGTGTACAAGAGATTCGACGTTCTTTTCCAACATGCTACTTTGCAAATATCGTAAATCCACGAATATATCATCCAGTTGAGATTGATTAGGTCGTAAAGAAAACGTAGTGATCGATTTTGACAGTTGATCATCGATGATTTGGAGCTTGGATTGTTCAACTTGGATTGTTGAATTGGTATCATTTCCAGTCAAGATAGTTTCGATGTTACGGCGAGTATCAATAACATTTGTATGTTGTTGTTTCTTTCTTGTCAACAAATTCACATGAAGTCGAGGTTCCGAAGTAGGATCAGCAGGATAATCAGGTATATAACAAGCAATAAAGGAAAGGCCAAGAAGAGTACGTGTTTTACCAGCAGAATGGAAGAACATAGCATCTGTATTCATTTGATGGTGTCGAATGGTATCCAAGAGAGATTTGATTCCTGATATATAAATGCTATTGAAGTTGTATTCTTTTAGTTGTTGAATCATATGTTCCAAGGATTTGAACACTAGATCATAATCAGAATTTGAGATGGAAGACTTTGTATAGATATCTCTTTCAGACAGATTGTTGGCATACGATAAAATTGTTTCTAGATAAGTCGACATATCATCTTTCAATTGAGTAGGTACAAGTGCTGAAGATGCTGTGAATAACTAGATCAAAAAAAAAAAAAATAGAAATGTAAGCACACATCAAGTATCATTCTCAAACAAATATAATTTCAACTTACTTGGTATGACATGGTCACCAACATAATGATTTCCAAAGACTTTCGATCCGTCTTGTTCACATGAGAAGACAAAAATGTTTTCAAATCTTTCAACTGGGTCAATGAGCTATCCAACATATCAGTCGCAATTTGATCAATGGAACAACTATTATAAAGGAAGAATCAGAACAATAAAAAAAAAAAAGAATGGTCAGTTGCGACTTTCTTTCCTTTTACATTTTTTTTTCTACTTACAGGATATTGAGACAGGCCAAAGATTCAACACTTTCAAATAAACTAAGAGATCCATCCGAGATTGTCAAGTTCTACATAATAATAAATACAATCAGTTATATTCTCGTTAGTTATGCATATATAACTATTGCGTTAACATACCTTTTCCTTTGTCGAAGAAGTTAATTGATATAATGTTGATTGTCCAATGCTTGATCGCCATAATCGTTGCTGCCATTGATGAATAGCATCTTGAATCAATCCAGGAAGAATAACATGAATTTTTTGAGTGTCTAGAAAGAAAGAAAGAAAAAAAAATTAGAAAATCACATAAATTTTTCAACATTTTTAAAAGGTCTTACAGTCGGAGTCCAATAACCAAAGCAAACGTTGGTAAGGCACCATATCAAGAGGAGGTCGAGAAGTTTTGTTCAAAGTAAATGTTCTGAAATTCTTCAACTGTTCAATAAGACTTGCAGGATTTTCCTATGATATTGATGAAAAATAAACATTGTCATTCTTTTTTGATCATTTTTCTGAGCTTTTTTCTTTCAAATTACCAAATCATCAAGGCTACATAGGGTAAGATATAATTTTGACAAAAGTTCCATTTCTTTCACCAAACTACTGTAATCGTATAAAGGTAGTAAAGCAGTATTCCAACATGTATTACCATCAATCTCTGTAGATTCATCCAATATAAGTTGGGAGCTAATAAACTAATCGCATTTATAATAAAAATAATTACAAAAAAAAAGTATAATCAATATAACATCCATCTTTTTGTCTATTATTTGTTTTACCTCTGGTAATTGTTGTAAGGACTTTGTAAGCTTTCGAGAATCCTTGTCATTTCTCTGGTCAAGAGCATAAAGGGTAGCAATGCCTTCAATGAGTGTTTCTTTGAGTTCAGTCTTCGTTGTCAATATAGGATGTTTTGCTGTCAATCCTCGATCTGTGCAATAGAATAATAAAAAATAAAAATAAAAAAAGAAACTGTATTAGTTTTTCTTTTTCTTTTTTTTTTTTTTTTTTTTTGTTCGGTTCATTCGTATCAATAATTACCATTGTTAGCTTGATAAGGATTCAATTTTGAGTTGATACCAAGTAGTTCCAGTTCCAAAAGATGTAATGTTTCCGATGAAAGGGTAGCAGGTCCAAAGTGTCCCCATAATTCTTTCATTGAGAGAGAGGTTTCGAAATCAAAAGAGGACATAATTCGATCAATACCAGCACAGGAACTAGCAAAGAGAGATTCATCGTGAATATCCACCATCATCAATGCTTTGATAGCACGTAGAATGATCAATAAATTATCCAAAGGCAAATTGTTCGATTGTGTCAATTCCCAAGCATAATCATAAAGATCCAGAATGTTGTTGATCGAATCATATTGCTATATCAGTCATACGTCAAGAGAAAAAAAAAAAAAAAGAAAGATCAATTAAAATTCCATCACAAATACATTCACTAAGCATACACTATACCTCAATTGAAATGATTGAATTGATTCCTTGATCAATCCATTGTAATAAGGTATTGTTCACATGGGCAAAGAAAGGATACAATTCTGCTACGACAGGATGTAGTAGTTGTGATTCACTGAGTCGACCTTCTTGAAGAGAGTATGATTGTTGAATTACTGTCAAGCTTGCCACCTTAAGTTTATGAGAGGTATTCTGGATTATCATCATGGCATATTTTTGTTTGCAGAGTCGAATAAATAATTTGATGGCATTCTATAGAAATAGAAGAAGAATAAATAACCTTTTTGGTTTGGTTTTTTTTTTTTTTTTTTTTTTTTTACTAAATATGTACAACATACCTTGTCTGATACGGTAGCTTGTTTAGTGAAAAGAGGATGATTTCGAAGATTCTTCATAAGATAACCAAGTCGTTCTAAAACATGAGGAGTGCTGATCGAATATTGCTGAGACACAAATGCCAACCATCCGAGTCGAAGGCCATAATCATCCAAAGACATAGATTCCAAGTAAAAGTCGGAAGCCACATCAATACGTTGCAGTTGTTGTTCTTTCATTACTTCGGCATCTATTATTTCTGATGTTGATTGTCCATATCCTTGTAGGAGAGCTAACAAGTACGCACCTTGTAGAGCTACCATCGCCAATCTAGAATCCTGACGACACAAGTTACCACCAATCAATAGAGGACAGTTTGCAGGAGAAAGCATCATCTGAAGAATATCAGAGTCATCATCCATAGTCATAAAAGTGGATAATGCTTCAGGTACATCCTTGATATCGACGAACACTTGAGAAAATGATTCCTTGACAGCGTTCTTCAAATTTTGACCACGTTGAAGACGTTCATTGATATAAGTTGCCAATAGGATATAATCACGCACATTCTTGTTCTTGCCAAAATGTTTTCGTTTGATAGCAGCTTCCTCTTGCAAATCGTTGAGAATGAGTGGGAGTTGAGGACCACGTAAACCGATACTATTAGTAAGTTTGATAACATCTTGTTTATTATTGTTCCAATGAGAATCCACCAGTGAGATTTCAATACCTCGATTTCGCATAGCACGTGAGAGTTCACCATTTTGAGGATCCACTGTCATAAACATTCTAAAGTTGGGATGTGGAGTGATCACCTTGACTGTACCATCGACTAAACCACGTTCATTGACCATCAAAACACCATTGTTTTCAAATAGAGGATTCAAACGATCAAGCACCGAAGGATTACATAGATTGGCATTATCGATCAATAACCAATGTCCATGTTCTAAAGCATCGATGAGAAGACCATCAATCCATTCAAACTTGCCAGCTACAGAATTCTTTTCCAATTCTTGTAATCGTTTCACTGAATCTACTACTGATGCGATGGATGATGATGCTTCACTATCAATATGGGCTGTAGAGTTGATACAATTCAAAACTGCTGATACCAGGCTATAATCTAAATGGTCCTTTGTATGATTGTCGGAGACAAGTCGTAATTGTTGTTGTTTTTCCAAAGCAAACCAAGCGTCACTTAATTGTCGTATTTGTTGTAATATCAAAAGTCGTTGTTGTTCTTGATCACTTGATACTTCCTTGGATACCGTTGCTAAATGATCCAAAAGGTATTTTGTTCCACGATTTGTAAGGCAACGTAAAGTATCGATGATGACTTGACGATGACGATTAAGATCCACTTGTTCGAAACCTCCAAGTAATTCCATTGTATCCACACTGTTATTCATTGCAAATTCTTGTAGTCGATTTCCCGTCATTTTGCTGAGGAGTCGGACTAAAGATGTTTTGCCAGATGCTGAAGGACCAGTAACGATAGCCATCCAACTTGATTCCACACATTTAATCAATGCTTCCAAAGGAGATAAAAATGATTGTAATATATGATCTTGATGTTCAAAGGTATCCAGAGTATCATCGTTTCCTTGAGTTCTCGATAATGAAGAATGGCCAACCACAAAATGTTCTGGAGAAATACTGTAATGAGGATGTGGAGGACGAAGATACTTGCATTCAAAAACAGATTCATACAGTTCCACTACCTTGAGCCGATCTTCATGAGTCCGCATACGTTGCATATAAATTGTATTCAAGAATTCCATAGGATCCTTCACATTGTTCGCTTGCATCAGTTCCAACCATCGAAATACATCGCGAAGATTGAATTCCCAAGGACTACCTTTTCTTCCAAAACTACATTTGACCATTGTTTCGTGATACATTGCTGAGTTGAAAGTAATCATGCGTTGTAAAATATCTTGTTCAAATTCTGGGAAAAGATGAATACAAATAAACAACAAATCATCAGCAGTAAGTTGTTCTACATAAACTTGTGTAAATCGATTCACAAATGACTTGGGTAAACCTTTTCGACCACCACCTTGTTGTAATGGATTTTGAGCACCAAATACACGGAATCCATGAGCACAAAAGAATTCACGATCAAGTTCAGGAATATATACCGCACCACGATGATCCAAACAAGAATTGAGACCTTCTAAAACAGATTGAGAAGCCAGATTGAGTTCATCTAAAAGTACCCAATCACCAGCCTTCATTGCTTGTAAAAATGGAGCATCACGCCAAGCAAATTCACCACTATTGCCTCCTTCCACAGGTAGATCAGAACCAAACAAGTCCATCAGATCAGTTTGTTCAGATAAATTGATACGTACAAGGTGATGTCCAGATGCTGCTGCTAAAGCTGATATCAAACTAGTTTTACCCACACCAGGACTTCCTTCCAAAAGAATTGGTTTCTTCAATTGCATTGATCGAATCACTCGCATTGCATTATCACCGGTTGTTGGTGCCAATAATGTAAACTTGATATCAGTCTTGTCTAACTTGCCACGAGGAATATGGAAAGGTCCAATAGCGAACTGATCTTGGGTAACACACACTTTGGTATCATCTGATGTATGTAAACCTAAAACATCTTGTTCAGAAGCATGATGATCACCTACCAATTGACGAAGACATTTCAATCGGAATTCCTTCAGTGCATTGCCAGCTAAAAATGAACCTGATGAACCGTGAGAACCGAGACCATCCAATAACACAATACAAGCACCATGAGCATAACATAATTGAGGATCCAAACCATTTTCCACACCAGTATTCATGAATTTCACCCAGGCTAAAATATCTCGAAGGGACACTACAGTACGTGATTGACCAAGAGCTGCCATATACCAAACAACAAAATCGAGCATCTTTGGAGCGTAGTCTTTCAAACTTTCATGACCGATTTGCTGACCTATGATATTCAATAAATCTTCACGATCTGTCACAGAAGGTACCCAAATTTCAGTAAATCGATTACGAAGTGCAGGAGAAAGTTCTTTCTTGCCATAGTCACCACCAGGATTCATAGTAGCAAGGAATTTGAAATCTTTGGCACCAATGATTTCTTCTACATGTTTCCCACCTTTTTCAGCAAGTACCAATAGACGACTAGGTTCCAATACAGAATTTAAACGTTCCAATACAGAATCATCAGCCAATGAGATTTCGTCTAGTAAAAATAGATGACCATCACGCATCGATTGTACTAATGGACCATCATGCCATTCAAAAAGTGGTTTCGGTTGTTGATCATCTTTTCCAGTTGATTCATCCATGTTGTTGTCGGATTCCTTTTGTCGAACAGGCCGTTGTCCACCAAGTAAATCTCCAGTTTCCGTATTTTGATGACAATTGACAATCTGTAATTCCCGTCCATACGTTTCCGCGAGCATTTGACATACTGTTGTTTTTCCACAGCCGGTATCACCCACCAATAACACAGGTTCATTGTATTTCAAACAGCGTGCCACCAAAGTAAAGAGTCGTTTCATTGCTTTGGTCCATACTAATTTTGTATCTTGTCCAGCTTCAGTGGCTTGATGTTGAAGCATTTTATCATAGATAGCGAATTCTTCCAATCGTGATGTATCGTAAATATCGTTTTCATTCAGAGTCACTTTCATCACGTTTTCCAGCACTTCCTTGACAACTGCTTTTTCTTCATCCCGACGACATCGTTCAGCAAGTAGCATGTAGCCATGTTCAGCCAATTCTTGATAACCTTCAGGATCTCGACCAGCCCAACGGAAAAGGTCACGTAAAGTAATGAATCCATGTCGTTGTTCAAAGATACGAGTACTTTGTCGACGTTCCATCAATGAACGATACACTTGAACTAATCGCTTGCAATAACTAGGAGCAATTTGACACCTTTGGGAGAGAATGGTTTCTAGTTCTTCTTCAGGAATATCATCAAAGTGGAGTTCCAAGAATCGATTTCTAAAAGCACGAGATAACGCCTTACGACCACCATAAAGACCAGCAGGATTTTGAGTTGCGAAAAGCATAAAATGAGGATGAGGCTTGACAATTTCTTGCGTTTCTGGAATGAGTAATTCACGATTATCATCTAATAATCGATTCAGAGCTTCTAATACATCGGATGGGGCCAAATTCAATTCATCCAAAACAATCCAATAACCATTACGTAAAGCTTCTACAAGTACACCTTCTTGGAAGACTAATTTTCCTTCGGTATTTGAGACATAGGTACCCAGATATTCTTGTAAATCAGTATGTTCATGATTGTTGATACGTACAAAGCGATGACCCGTCTTCTTTGCCAAATATTCAATCATACTTGTTTTACCAGCAGAGGTAGGACCTTGGATCAACACAGGGAATTTGCGAGACATGATAACACGAGCTAGATTATACAGTTTGGTTTCAACAGATGGTGTCATGATATAATGAGGATCATCGATAGGATCATATTGGCCTTTTTCCAACCAAAAGTAACCGAATTGAATAAAATTGGGTGAAGGTTGTCGAGGAATCTGAGTGATCAAATGAGTTGTATTGGGAATGTTGCCGAGTATAGTACTAAAGATCAATTTCTGCATCAAAGATTCACTTTCTTTATTGAGTTGTGTCAAAAATGTCATGGAAAAACCTTCGTACAGAGATCGACGTAAACCATAAGTTGGAAAGATTTGAACCACATAAGTCAAAGCACGAGCCAGAGTACGGATACTAAAGTGAGGACGTTGATTAGCACCATCAACAAGTTTATGTTGTTGAGAAAGTTTTTTAGCTTCCATATAGAATTGAGCCACATCTTCACAAGCACGTTCATCACCAGTAGCCACAGGTAAGATATATTGGCGAACAATTTGAAGCAAATCTTCATATCGAGAATCAGGAGAATGGACGTAGAACTCTGTAAAGCGATTGCGCAAGCCAGGAGGAAGATCACGTTTACCAACATCAGTAGCAGGATTCATACAAGCGAATAAACGGAAATTTGGATGACGTTTGATTGGTTCCACATCACCTTTTTCAGTCAATAACAGCGATCCTTCAGCATCTTCCAAAAGACCAGATAAACATTCCAAAGTTTCTGTTGTAGCCAAATTGATTTCATCCATAAGAATCCAATCCCCTTGTCGTACAGCTTTAACCAAAGAACCTTCCATAAAATTGAATACAAACTTGTTCTGTGATTGAACTTGTTGTACTTCAAATGCTTCCACTTGTCTTCCAAATGCTTTCCATAAGCTTCGTAGTTGAGGAGAAGAGACACGTTTACTAACATTGCCATCTGTAGAATTTGTTTTTTGTTCATCTTCAGCTTGGAATTTTTGTTCAGACATCTTGATTGCTTGTTTCAATAAAGCGACAAAGTTGTTCCATTTTTGATGTACAAAGGACTTGCGAGCAACTTCCAAAAACTTTGCGTTCTTCTTGACTGAAAATGTCTTTTCAAATAATTTTTCGAATTCTTCACGTAGAGGGATGGCCAAGACTTTTCCATCAACAGGTTTGAATCCACCCAATAAATCCGAACTATCCGATTGTTGAGATAAATTGACCACAATCAAGTTTTGATTCATCATATCTGCCAAATGTTGCACCACAGTCGTTTTCCCTGTACCAGTTTCACCCACCAAAAGAACAGGTTCAGTCAAATGAACAGAAACGGCAATCTTTTCCAATAAACGTAAGGCATGACCAGTAGTAGCAAAAGGACGTTTCTTTTCACGTTTAACCATAGATTGCTTTTGTTTCTGACGACCAGTAGCTGCGATAGAGGACAAGTTGACACGACCCACTCGTACATTGGAGCCAGAGATATCAAAGGCAGGTTTGTATTGATCCACATAATGGCGTACCATTGCTTGTGAGATTTGAAGAGGTTGACCCATCCTTTCAAGAACAACCACCCATGTAGCATAATCAGAGATCATACCGCAGAAACAATCAATAGCTTCACTAAATAAATCTTGTCGGATTGATTCATCCATTCCAATATCACGATCCGCTTGTTCACTATGTCCAAGTCGAGAGCCAAGTAGAGTGTCGATACGGTAGCACCATTTCATTAGATCCCGTGTTGAAATAAACCGACCAGCAGATGATGATGATAGAGAAGTAAAATTGGGATCTTGATAAAGATTTACCACAGTTTCAAAAAGTTCCATGACATGACGAGAGAAGTCCCCAATATTATTGAATTTTTGTTGTACGACTAGTTCCAGTTCCTTATGAGATAAAGCATCTACATGTACACGAGTCCAAAGGTTTGCACCGGTCACTAAATCACCACCACGAGAGCTGAAACTTTTACCAGATCGCGAAGGAATCAAAGATCGAGTACCAAACAAATGAAAACCTTCTTTTGCCTTGATTTCTTCACCACGAGAAGGAATGAACAAATGACGAGTTTCCAACAATGGTAGTAGAACAGAAATAACTTCAGCAGGAGCGAGATCAATATCTTCAATCAGTACCCATCGACCTTCTTGTACAGCAGTAGTAAGAACACCAGCTTGCCATCGAAATGAACCAGGAGTAGATGTTGATACATATGTTCCAAGAAGCACTTTGGGATCAGTTTGATCACCTAAATGAATTTTGACAAGTTCTACATAGATATAAAATTTTGGTTAGACAAATATATATGATTAATAATTTACAGTAATCATAATAATAAAAGTGAGACTTACGATCACCACGACCAGTTCTGATTGCAAGTTCTTCCACAAGGGTTGTTTTTCCAGCACCAGTAACACCTTCTAATAAAGTAGGAGCACCCACGGAAAGAGCTAATCCAATCGCATGAAGATTTCGAGCAGTTGTGTCGGTAAGAATCAATTGAGGTTGTTTGTTAGAGGAAACTGTATTATGTTGATTATGATTGACCATAAGGACACCACAAAGATTAGTAGTAAAAGAACATAGATCATTCGACGTCAATTTAGATGATGTTGATGTTGTTGTAGATTGGAAATGGTTGTTGATAAGTGAGATTTGAGCATTGGCTTGATTTTGTTCTTCCCAAAGACTGTTAGTATTAAAAAAAAAAAAAAAAAAAAAAAAAAAAAAAAAAAAAACCGAAATCAGATTATCATTCATGCTTCATACTATTGATTTCTATGTATTTACCTAAGCATGCGTAAATCTATCCGAGTATCATCCAATATAGCCATAATAGGTTCTTCTTTTTCATCGATGCAATAACCCACAGCAGCGTCCAATAGACCTTTAGTTTGAATATCACTGAGTCCATATACTTTTGATAAACATAATGAAGCAAGATAACGGATAGTATCATGAGGATAATCCAATAATTGTACAAGGGAACCCCAATTCCAAATGGAAGCAAATGTAGTTGTTGAAAAGTTCAGAAATTTGTATGCAGTAAATAGTAAGTCTTGAAGTTGTGTGACATTGGAGGAAGAAGAGATCTATCATGACAAAGGAATTAGTTTTTTTTTTTTTTTTCTATTTGTATCAACTGTATAAAAAATTAATGGGCCTTACTTGAGTTGAGAAGTCTAGTCGTTGTTGATTCAATCGTTCAAATAATGAGGGAGAATGCGAAAAATATGATACAACCAAGCTATATATAATATTTAAATATATATTAAAAAAAAAAAAAAAAGGATAAGTCAATGGTTAAATATATATATATATATAATATAAGAGTATGTTTACCTTTTGACTTGAGGTACGATTGAAAGTACTGAAGCAAAGGTTTTGGCCACCAATTCTAATTTATATACAGTAATGCTTGAGTTTGATGTAGAAACATGATCCATTTTGATAAAGTCCAAGAATCCAGGAGTCACCAGTCTTGCTATCAGATCAATAGCAATAGGTCGAAACCATTGAATAACCAAGGAAGTCCAGGGACGATAAAGCATACATTGTGAAACAGTATCTAATACTTGACTTTTAGATACAGTTTGAGGATCATTAAGGAATGTTTGGAATATGGTAAAGTCTATAGAGGTAACAAGTGCCGAATGGATTTTGTGATCGTGTTGATCTTTTGACAGGCAAGTAGAATAAAGTTGTTGTATGGCATGGTGAAGATCAAAGTCGAGAGGATCATATATATTTGTTTCACTGATCAAAGTACTGGACTCCTTCATAACAACATCTTGATCCTCCATGATCGAGATGTCAAAACAAGATCTTTGGTGCAAAAGGAAAAAGAATTTAAAAAAGAAAAGAAAAGAAAAGAAAAAAAAAAAAAAAAAAAAAAAAAAAAAAAAAAAAAAGGGAAAAGTTTTTGACTGTGACAACTCTCTCTGACTTTTAAAAAAAACAACAAAGCATAGGCGGTAGGACAGATCGAGAATCGATCTTCCAGTATGTAAAATGCACACAGTAAAAATAATAAATACAATAGTTTTTTTATTCTTCATATACTATAACTAATAACAAATACATATATATATATATATAAACTATCATTTTTCTACAAAGACTTCTAGGACATGACGAAGATTGGTTACAAAACCAGTATCTTGATCCACCAATTGTACAAGGTCAATAGTATGAAGTTTTTCCTTGACCGCAATAAATCGAATATCCACCGTTTGTGATGTTGAAGGTCCCAATGGGCAGAGTCGTACATTATTTTCCAAACTAATCATATCAGCTTCGTGAGTTTCGTTTTCAAAATACTGTCTAAGGAATTCTATTAAAAAGAAAGAAAGGAGATCCAACGTTCAGAAAAGGAAAAAGTTGGTATTTTTTTTTCTTTTTTTATCTTACCATTTTCATCTATAAAAGGATCGATAGGCGTTTGTTCCATTGGTAAAAGAGGTAAAGCTGTTTTTGTTCCCATCAATACATCAGGTGCTACTTGTCGCTTGCGATTTGGTATCATCACTTGGAATCGTCTTGTGTGTTTAGATCTATTGACAATAAAGATATGTAAAGAGAATACTTTGCCAACATGTACCACTTCAGGAGCAGTAAAGCTGATCACAATCCCATCCGCCACTTCCAGTTCAGGAGCACGTCGAGCACTAGCTCCATTGTTGGTAGTATCACGTTGTTGATATGGTGTTGAAATAGGACTATGATAACCTTTTTGTTGTTGAAGTGGATAATTCACCACAGGACGTGACATATTTCCAAATACACCTTCCAAACTTGAATGGGGTTGACTAGATAGACTTCCAACTGATCGTGCTCCAGGAGATACTGATAAACTTGTTGCAACCGATGTCTGTGATCGAGTGAGATAAGAGGGAGATGATGAGAGAAGTGAATTGAATCGAGGATCAGGCAAGTCTTGCTTTTGTCGGGTATTGCTGACATCCAGTATTGTATTCCATTTAGATCGTAAGATTTGAGCAGGAATACCATCTACAATAGGAGTGCCGTAGACATGAATCGTAACACGTTGGGGTTGAATTCGTTCATCATGCAATGCAGGTGAATTGGGTGTAGATGATGGAGGAGGTAATGGACGACGACTTGAAAATATTCGCTGTGATGGCGCTGGTGCTTTGGTTGATCCATCTTCCAATAATGTCACATTATATAAAAGTACCATTTGATCCGATGTATTCAAATGGAAGGGTACTTGAACCTATATCAAACGATTATAGGTGTCCAAATTTAGTAAAAAATTTACTGCTTTCTTTTTTCCTTTGTTTTTCCTTTGTTTTCTATCCTTACCTCTTTTGTAAAAGCTTGAGCCACCACAGCATTGGATACTTGAACTTCAACTTTGGACACAGTAAATTGACAACCAGTATCTACAGGATTCTCTAATTCTACAGACATCATCACCGTTTTATCCATCACAGAGACATTTGTTGTTCGCATCTTCACCATAAGACCAGGCCGTAACGGGATAGTTTCTTTTATTTGAGATCGTAAAGTTAAAAGATGTGATGCTGCTTGTTGAGGTTGTATCATTCCATCAGGTCCATTCGGTTGTCTTAATCTATTCTCCATGATAAAATGTTGTGAAGGTCGTCCATTAGGAGTAACAAAGGTAGGATCTAAAAAAAAATAAAAAAAAATATATAAAAATGGAGTTAGCCTTTTTAATGAATCATTCCATTCTTTTCCATATTTACCTTCACCAAGTCCACTCAAAAGATCCACGGTATCAAACAAATCAACATCATATTCAGCATCATCCGATTGCTCTTCATTAGCAGATAATTTAGTTGGTAGAGATCTATAGGCAATATTAATGGTGGTAGATAAGATAGGATGACCTCCTCTAGTCTTGATATAAGCTATATGGATAAAAAAAAAAAAAAAAGAAAAAAAAAAAAAAAGAAAGAAAAAGAAAATCATATTTATAAGTATATAAAGAATCTTGTTTTCTTTTTTCTATCCTTACCAATTGGAATATCCACTGGGAAAAGACAACAATGAGCTTGATTATGTTGAAATATCATTGGTTCTGGATCTTTGCTGTTGTATGTATGAGAGAAGAATGGAAGAGATTCTGAACCGCCTCGTACAGGATCGCGTTTGTTTAGTTGAGGAGAAGATGGAGCACTAGATTGAGTAGATGTCTGTTTGGATATAGTACGTTGATGTTTTGTTGGTTGTGTTGTTGGTATTGTAGTGGTGCTGTCAATAACAGAAGCTTCAATATGAATGTCCAATTGGTTATAAAAAAGTCGTACAGCTTCCATGATTTCTTCCCCAGTTCCTGTCACTTGCTGAGGAATAGATGCATACAAGTATATACGAAGCTGTTCATCTGTCAATAACATCATCAAATAAACCAAAATAAGTACTCCTTTTGTTTTTTGTTTTATTTTTGTTTGTCTGTTACCATAAAATGCAAACGTTCGTTGATCAGCTGCCGAAAGAATATCGTTGAAAGTGGGTGATTCTGATTGAGAATATTGGATATTGGGAGTAAGTATCTGGTACTTTGTCTCGTTGAAAAACAATTCAGACGATACTGTAGATAGAGAAGTCATCAACAATATATAGTGTTCAACAAATGGAGGAAGAAAAGCAAAGAAGGAACAAAATTATTTTAAAAATCTTATATTGGCATCTGTGTATTTTTGCCCTCCATTTCGGTATTTGAAAAGAAGAAATGGAGAAATGATTAGTGTTTGTGGTCAACTAAATATTATTTGTATATGTGCACTTACCAAAAAGAAAAAAAAAAAAAAAAAAAAAAGAATCCAAGAAGCAAGAAGGACAGAGAGACGCAAGGACTAACAACCAGAGGCACAAGAAGACCAAGAGAGGAAAATACGGAAACAAGAATCAATATTCTATTGCGTGTGACCAGGCGACCGGAAAGAAGAAGATACCAACAAGGAAAAAGTGTCTTTTATATCGTTTTTTTTCCTCCAATCACATTGAATCCATCAAATAATAATGATGATTATTCTATTAAATCAAATCAATCATCCAATCATTATTTCATAAAATAGTATATAGAATTCATATCTCATAAAATAAAATAAAAGGCTACTTGTAAGAGATCATGTATAGTTTTTATTAAGAGCATAATAATATAACCATGATTAAATTATTAAGAAGAGGGCGATTTTCAAGGATGCTTATCTTGTAGATGAACGGTTTCAAAAAGGCGGATGCTGCAGAGGAGACACGATAGCAAACCATCAATCATCATTATAACACTAATTTTATCAATCAACAATAGATGATGATAACAGTAAAACGATTACACAGATAAATCTGAAAAAAAAGATAATCTATCAAAAAAAAATTCTATTAAATCAAATCAAATAAAAAAAAAAATCTAATCTAATACAAAATACTACATATCTAAACTAATGATTCCTTTTTCAAACGAGCATGGAACAATTCAATAAAACGAAGCGCCTTTTCTTCTTGCACAGACCCACGTTGCCAAGTAATAGTTGCATGCATACTTCCATTAACAGTGATAGCATTGACAGCCAAGATGGTTGCATAAAAATGAGCGGATTGTGAGAACCATAGGTGATCTAAAGTCCATGTTGCTTTCGCTCCAGTCGAGTAGTTGAATTTCCCAAGATCAGAAATATTGAGTCCACCTGATCGACCTTTTTCAAACATTTTTCTTGCATTATACCATACGTTACAATAATCCTCGGGATAGTTTGGTAATGAATCACCCATCAATAATGACCTTTGGCATGTCAATAGCTTGTTTTCTTGTACCACATCATGATATATCTTGGCCAATTTCCAAAACGTTGTTGTCGAGAAGATACCGGTATCAATATTATCATTCATAAATAAATGTTTGTTTCCATCCAAAGGAGTTTCATCATCCGTCGTATCTTCAGTAAGAGCATTTAGTTTTTCCAAAGGCCATCCATATTCAAATCGACCAAAAAAGATACCAAGTTCATCATGAGGGATAGGAGGCTGACAATAAGTACGACAATTAATGGCTGTAACAGTTTTGACGGCTTGATCAGGGTATTCCGACATCCAAGATAATAAATAGGCTGAATAGAGAACAGCATGCAAAGACACTTCATACATCTTGGCTTTCTTCAATAAACTAGTCCAGGTTTGAACATCCACTTGCATAAGATGCATCACAGTATCCAGTTTTTCATTGGGAGGAGCAGCATAATCACCTTGCCATCCATCAGTAGGTACTGGATCACTTGGAGACACGTTGATATCCTTGGGTCCATTACGATCTTCAATAGCAAGAGGTACCTGACAAACACTGCTGGTGTCAAAATAGAGAGAATCTACTATATGATTGTGTGAGTTACTATCAATGTTGTTCAAGTTATGTAATAATTCTTGCCAAAGAACAGTTGTACTAAAGAGGAAGAAAAATAAAAAAATAAAAAACAAAAAAATAAAAAAAAAAAATGAATAAAGAATAAAGGATTATTATTATTATTATCTGAATAATGAGGTTACCTAAGACCATCAGCAATAACATGCTGAACAGAAAGTGTAATACTACATTGATCCAACTTATCAGGGTGACATGAGACTCGTAAACGCCAAAGAGGACACAATCCAAATAAGTCAAATTCATGTTGACATTCTTCAGTGATGATAGTTTCTTGAATGTTGGGAATCCAGAATTGATCATGATCAGTTACCAAGACAAGATCATCGTAAGCAAGTTTGAGTAGTTGGACAAAATGAGCTGAAGACTTATCAGTATCATGAACAGTCAGTCGAAGCATAGGATGCTTTTGTATCATAGTTGCCAATGCTGGGTATAGATACTTCTTGTAAAAAACCGTGGGAATGTCGCCATTTGAGCGAGGCGGGTGATGTAAAGAAGCTGTCAAAGTGACTGATGCATATCCTTTTGTAAGCTGTTTAGCAATTTGATTCTTTTCGAACATGCCCAATGGCCTCTGAGTAATATAGTTGGTCATTGGAAATAGAAACAGAACCTAACTAACAAAAGTGAGAGAGAGAAAGAAAAAAAAAAAAAAAAAAAAAAAAAAAAAAAAAAAAAAAAAAGGAGCTGCATTTTTTTTTTTCTTTTATGGTGGATAATATCAAGAAGCTGATGGTGGCACGATGATTCAGGGTCAGTCTGAGCGCAGCAAAATTTCCCATAAAAAGTGAATAATAAAGTACCAATGATATCGTGATAAAACAACAAAGAATAGATGGATACCTTCTCACTTCAATTGCCAAAAGAATATATGTAATGAAATATTTTATTTGAATGCAGATGATTTGACAGAATCATATATCATATATATGATACCTTTTCGTGAACCACAATGAGAATAAAATGGTGGGAATCGGTAGTAACACACATACACGTGATAAGATTCAAAAATTGTATCATAGATCAAATCCATCTCTTTTTCATCAAAATACAAGTACAATAATGTTGTTTATTTGATAAATGAATAAATAAAAGAAATATCAAACTGAATCTAAACATTTCTACTAACAATCTTGGATGCCGCTTGACAGGTAGGGAACACTACAATTAAAAAAAAAAGTCAATCATATATTGTCATCCATTCTGTATTTGCTTACCAAGTAAATCAGCAATATTGACGTGGGATGGACGACCAGCAGTAAAAACGACAATTTCAGCTAATAATATCAAAAGTTTAGAATTAACTACTCGATATTATAATCATAATTGTTATTATTTTTATTCTTACCGATATCTTGAGCAACTAAAGGTTGAAGTCCTTTGTATACTTCATCAGCCTTTGCCTTATCACCACGGAAACGAACAGTGCTGAATTCTGTATTAACAAGACCTGGACAGATTTGGCTAACACGAATAGGGGTATCGACCAATTCAATCATAAGAGCCTTGGTAATAGCATCCACCGCATGTTTAGTTGCTGTATCATAAAAAAAAAAAAAAAAAAGTTTATTAAAAAAAAAAAAACAAAGAGATGTTACTTTTTAACTTACCACAATAAATACTTCCACCAGCATAAGCTTCCTTTCCAGCAACAGATCCCAAATTGATAACGTGACCAGTTTGACGTTCTTTCATACGAGGCACAATAGCTTGAGTTAGGAATACTAAACCCTTGACATTGGTGGCAAACATGATATCAAGATCTTCTTCCTTGACTTCTACTAAAGGATCCACACCATGTACCATACCAGCATTGTTGACAAGTACATCAATATCACGAACACTTTCTGGTAAGTTCTTGACTGCCTCATCAATTTGCTTTTTGTCGCGAACATCCATAGCCACTGTGTGAATATTGATATCTTTGTGTTGTTCTAAAAGTTCTTGTTTCAATTTTTCTAACCGATCAACACGACGTGCTGCTAATACCTACGTTAATATCATTAGTTACATATCCTTCAAAAAAAAAAAAAAGGAAAGGCACGTATTTTGTTATTACTTACAAGATTGGAACCTTCTTTTGCGAATTCTCGAGCACAAGCTTCTCCAATACCTGCAGAGGATCCAGTGCTATCAATAAATAAATAAGTGAGTTATAGTTACATTATTCAAAAATCTTCATTTACATAAAAACAGTTTTTCCTTGAAGTCTACCCATATTAATTTTTATTAAGAAAGGAAGGAGGAAAAAGATGATCAATTGCAATGGGAAATTTATATATGAGTGGATACAGTTTTTGAAATTCCGCATTAGTGTGATTAGTCACTGTAGCCTGATAACGGGTTGGATACTTAGTGTTAACGATAATTAGTGGATGATGATTAGAAAATAGTATCAATGAATAGTATATGAATAAATCATAACTTAATTTTGTAAGATGGATGATTTCCTATATAAAGTTTCAATCATGATTCAATATTACTGGTATTTCAAGGATGATTGAATAGTTAATAAAAATTCGGCAGATGGTAGCAATTCAACAGTATCTGTACCACATCCCTTTTTTCTATCTCAGTCATACTTGACCGATGATATTGCTTCAGGTTCTTCGTATGCATTGTTCTACTGCATAAAACATATGTAAGATTTCCGACATCAGGTACAATCATACTGTATATCACAAAATGATAAAATATATAAAAATAAAATAATGTAGTCAATCAATAGAGTCTATCATGAAACATGGAGTTTCAAAAGCATGAAATGAGTCATGAAAAAAAAAAAAGAAATCCGCTGTCTTTTTTTTTTCGTCTTTCTTTCACTCTCTTTTCTTTATCCCCATTCCTTTACTTTCATTCATTCTCTTATTATATCCTCCATCACCGCTGGTCGTATATCATATGTATCAGAAGAACAAGTCTTCTTACCTTCTTGTTCCTTCCTTCTCGTTTATCTGCTATCCTTTGTGACTCTGTCAACCCTTCTTTGACTTAACCTTTTGACTGGTATGCCCCACTTTCCCTCATCTCTGGACTTTCCTCACGTAATTAACATTATGTCAATAAACAAGATTCATTGCAATAGGTTTATCAGTAAATATGGATAACTCAATTTCTTTCTTTTTTTTTTTTTGTATCTACTAGTGTATACCTTGATATAGATTCGCCTTTAAATCCTTTGGTTTCAACCTGTGGAGTACGATTAGCTCTCTCTCTCTCTCGAGATTCACCTCTGAACAACAAAGAACGCAGTTGCAAAGTCATTACGGAAGAGGATGGAACATACGAAGTTACGTTACCTCCCTCAATACCCAACTGGTACGAGGCTTGCCATTGACTTCAACCAATCCAAATTTTCCAAAGCAGGCTGTTCTTCAACACTGGGAAGCTTTTACAGAAACTACGCCTAACGTGACAACCGCCTGTACAAATCAATACAAATTCTTTCTGGCTATTGCAAGCGACAAGCATCATGCAACTTTCTCCATCTCCCCGGCAATTTCAAGAGAAGAATCATACCACTGTTACGAGTCAGTGATCAAAACTACCGCACCGGATACAGAAAATATTTTATCAACAAAAACAGTATTTTATCAACCATTGTTTGCTTCTCCTGGATCCTCCATTTTTGGCAAAGAAGGAAAACATGTCACCCCATGACTTTACGACATCATTGGTTCGTCCTGTGTGAACAAGATAGATCAGTATATCAGGTTGTGTGATGGGCAATCAGACGTGTTGGTGGCACTACAAATCAACGGTGAAGCGCAGGTTTATCGAACAGCTGACAACTGGATTACGGAACTCAACATTGTCTCAGCGAAGGTCAAGTATTTGGGATTGGTGTTACATTGTTACATGTTCTGGAGCAATATGTCCAAAAGTCGAAATCTTTGGATGAGTCTGATTATGCACCAGTAGCAAAATCTCGATCATCAGCTATACCCCATCAAGAAGCCACTTTTTTTTTATCAAGACCTTTCTTGAAAAACATGTTGTCAAATTGGACTGGGATATCAATTGCGTATAATGGACAGAATGGACTCTAAATACGGATACACGTCATGGAATGTTATTTTCTAGCTGTAGGCGAGCACTGTTGTAAGTTGAAAATACTGACTGGCGGTGTCATTTCTTGTTCTTAAGAGATTGATTGACTTTTTTTTTTTTTGAATAGTTCCATGATGGGTAAAAACAAACAGGTTTTTACAATAACACTCTATCCCAGAAAGCCGCCCTTGAACTTTGGAAATGTCTTCATCGAAAAGCAAGCATTATATCCAAACTGGATATCACAATTCTAGCGCCCGGCTGCTATCCTGGAAAGCCTTCACGTGAAACTTGGAGATGTCTTCATCAAGAAGCAAGTAGAACAGGCAATTGGATCTCTCAGCATGGTCATCCCCCCTTTGCCTATTTGCATGGCTACCCGATGTTACACGACTGACCGAACTGGATCTTTTTTTATATACTGTAGATATTAGAGATGTATCGTTTGGATCTTTTTTTTTTTTAATAAATTGATTTATTCTCAACTTTACAAAATTGGGTTACTTTGGTTGGGCGGGTCAAATGGATCATATCAAGAGAAATGGCGATGGTCTTTGATTGAGGTAAAGAGTCAGGGTGTCAAAACGAAAATATATATTTTAGTAAATCATGATTATTCTGTCATCTGAAATCTGCGTTTGTGAGTTGTGGATCATGGGCTACAAGCTAACCAAAAAAAAAAAAATCTATGCAATGTAGGAAAAGACAAGTTTGTTTATGTTTTCTTACATAGAATGGCTACGTGCATAAGAGATAGATAATTATCATATGACAATATAAAAGGAAAATGGAAATAGAAGCGAAGAATCACCATAATAGGTTAAGTAGAAAGAGTGTCCAATCGAATAATCCAAAAAAAAAAAAAAAAAAAAACAATTTATTATAGTGTACATAAAATATCGAATCACAAAGAAAAAAAAAACCAATCAAATGATGATAACTAGAAACTATAAGCCATTACAACACGTACTTGAAATCAGGATGTCTATCACCAGCGAGTTCAATACCACCATACTTATGAACTTCATATTCTTTCATTTCTTCAGTCAATTTGGAACGACGTTTGTTTTCATAAGCAAGTACCAAGCGAACAAGGATAACTAGTACGGTTTGAGCACCTACTAAACAGACAGCAATCAAGTTTCCATAAAAGTACTCGGGAGGATCTAACAAAAAAGAAAAATATAACAAATCACATTTGTCAATATCATTGTTTTATATATGAATTATCATTTACCATAATAAATTTGTCCTCCAATGGCACCTCCAATGGTTCCTATAGAGACGATAAAAGCAGAACCTACAGCTCTACGAGTTAAACCAGCACTATAATAATAAAAAATCATCATCCAAAAAAAAAAAAAAAAAAATAGAAGAGAGAGATTAGTGAATATTCATCTTTATATTTCGATACTTACAAATTGTTATTGAACCATGCAACCTTGACAGCAACATTTGCATAAACAGAGATAGTGGCCAGACAAGCAGCAAAATAATGGACGGCGACATTGGAACGGTCAATAAACATCATCAAAAAGAAACCAAGAAGACCGAGAGCATTGATGGCAAGCATGTGAAGGGCACGTTCAAATAAGCGATCAGAGGACCAACCGATAGCCACAGTAGCAATAAATGCCAAAAAGTAAGGAGGAGTGGTTAGTGCTTGACTTTGAGCCTTTGTCCAAGATCCCATATCCGAGATAATAGAAGGCAAGAATAAAGTCACTCCTTGTAAAGCACTGGTACCTGAGATATAGATAAATGCATAAGCCCATGCTTTCCAATCTGTAAATACCGAGTTGACTTGCGCCCAAGACCAAGAGTGATCATTAGCAACACCAGCATCTAGAAAAAAAAAAAAAAAAAAAAAAGGAATTTAGTCATTGAGTTTTATCATCAACAAATACATATTTCTCATTTCTTTATATTGTAGGATGGAATTTTTTTTTTTTTTTTACCTTTAGCTAAACGACCTACAGCAACACGACGTTCTTCTTCTGTCAAAAATTTCGCAGTTTCTGGTTGATTAGGAAGATACCAAGCAGCAAATAAAGCCAAGGCAACAGATGGTAAACCTTCAATCAAGAACAATCTAATCATAAATAAACAAGTGAATAAAATATATAAAATATATATATATATATATATATATATATATATATATATATATGAAGGAAGAACTTACAATTGCCAAGTTTGTAATACATTTGTAGGGATTTCCGTAATACCATAAGCAATTAAACCACCAAAAGCACCAGCCAAAGAACTAAAAGACCAAAAGAAACCAATACGACGAGCATATTCTTTACGAGTATACCAAATGGACATATAATAGATAGATCCCGGGAAAAACCCAGCTTCAAATACACCAAGAAAGATTCTTGCTGTAGCTAATTCAGCAAAGTTTTTTACACCTGCCATGGCTACAGCAGTAACACCCCAAAGACTAATTTATTTAATAAAAAAAAAGAAATGAATGACTATATTCTTTTTTTTTTTTTTTTTTGGTAAGACTTACAACATGAGGGCACCAAGCCAAATAGAAGGACGCCAGCGTCTCATGACAATATTAGAAGGAAGGTCAAAGATAACATAACCAAAGTAAAAAATAGATAAAGACCATTGATATTGTTGTGAAGTTAAAGAAAGATCTTTTTCTAAACCACCTAGTTTAGCATTACCAATGTTGGAACTAAAAAAAAAAAAAAAAAATGGTGAGAAAAGAAGAAAAGAAGAAAAAAAAAAATAGAAATCCCGCCATTCAGGCACTTTTTTGACAAAAAAGGATAATAAAAAAAAGGCTATTACCGATCCAAATAACTAAGAAGATATAACAAACAAAGGATGGGAAGAATACGAAGATCGTATTTTCTAAAATAAATAAAAAGAGTTGAATTAATAATAATAATAATAATAATAATAATAATTATATTACCTAACAATCTTTTTTTCTATTTCTTTATCACGTTCACTTGAATACTCTTCCAATTGTTCCAATTTGCCAACATCATCTACTGAAGATGTATGTTCTATTTTTGTTCCAATTTCTTCGTTTGACATTATATAATTTGATATATATATAAAAAAAAAAGAAAAGAAAGGAAAAAGATTGAAAAAATAAAAATAAAAAAAAGTTTAATAAATATGTAAAAAGAGATGGGATCAAAAAAAAAAAAAAAAGATTCAGGCTGGGAAAAAAGCTTAATGTAAGTCATTCTCCATTTGGTTCTTTTCGGATAATATCTTTCCTCTCCACATTTTCCGTAGTGCATTGTATTAATCATCATCCATTTCCTCATTGTATCATAATTTATCAATGGATCTTTTCTTTTATTATTCTTATAATGATGATGATGATGAAAAAAAAATATATATTATTTTTGGTTTATTAGGATGATCCATGGATATATATATATATAATATACAATAAGTTTCATTGACTTTTTTCTTTTTCGTATCACTTTCCAAAAATGGATGTTTTCTCTATGTTGGCGGAAAATAGTTATAAAAAGAAAAAAGATATCACTACAGTGTTATATTATAGAGTGTTATATATTCTTAAAGTCAATATAAATTTTCTTTCAATAAATAACAAATAAATGATTATATCATCTTGGTTAATATGGGAATCCATTCCTTTGGTTCTTTTTTTTTTTTTCTACGTTCATACTCACACACTTATAGTTTTTGTGTAATCCCCAAAAGGGAACATGAGGGGAAAATGCGGGGAAACCCGTTTTAAACTGACTTGTAACTATCAAGTACAGTATCATTTCATCATCTTATTTTACTTTGAATCAAACACAATTATCATCATCTTCTTCTTCTTCAATGGATTCATTTTATTAACAATCATATAAAAAATATCTATTTATATCTATCTAAATATATATATAGAACATCTAAACTCTTATACTATTCAAAGTCTTCAATATCATACCCAATAATTCAATTTTGTCGTTCCATTTTTTTACTATCGTACCCATTTTCTAGTAACAATAATATGATTTTTTGACCTGCCGAATATTTCCAAGGGTTTCCGTTTTGTTCTGCTGACCAAAGAGAGAGAGAGAGAGTGGAGATCTAATTCACAATAGTTTGTTTTTTTTTTTTTCTGTTTCTTTCACATCCATCAATTCATCCAAAATGGTGGGTTGTCGCATTTTCTATCATTCCGATCTTGGTGTAGCAATGGTGTAGGTTCCCCAACCGATTTATTCCATTGCCAAGTGTACTTGATTTGTTCCGATGTCTAGATATCGATTGGGAAAAAAAAAAAGAAAAGATCAATGTCATTGGAAAATATCATAACGAGATCGAGAAAAATGTGTCTATATTCTTTTACCTGTATTTGTCAATCTAACTTGCATTATCTTGTTGAGACTAGCCACGTTCCCAAAAAAAAAAAAAAAAATCATCACCATAATTCCTATATAATATCAAAAAAAAAAACCTGATTTGAATAACTACACCTTCCAACCTTTTTTTGTTTTGTTCCAGTTGTTGATATAATTACCTGTAGGTTGTACAGGTGCCATTTCAATTCATAGGGTAAATTCTTTCCGTAACTATTTGAGGTTTCACTTTCGATTCCCAAGGCATAGATGAGTTTGAATAAAGTAAAGCGCGACATCCTCATTGTCATCGTTGTCATGCATTGTTTCTTGTCCATTGTACATTGTGTGTGTAGTTTACTGTTTGATGTAGATCCAATCCAAAAGAAAAAAAAAAGATCATCCTACTTCATTTGTACAACTTGCTAACCATGATGAAGATTTCCCATTTTTGTCCTCTGTGTCCATGTTTTTTTGTTGTTGATCCTATTGACATAAAGAAGAAAAAAAAAACACTGGATCACGAGTGTTTCATCTATTCTTCTCTCTCTCTAACTTTGTCTGCAGATCACACATCCCAATAACTGTTGAAACACCCCCCAGATGTAACCCAATCAAATAAAAAGGGTAAGACGTTACCACGTGAGAATGATATAATGCTGTTGTCAAAGAAAGACTAACAAATCCAATAATGACAACAAAAAGAGAGGAAGAGAAGGAATGAGTACAGTCATATCGATACCTTTATTTCAAGAAATGGATGATACGAACTTACCCTTTTGAAATATGATAATTGGTGTGAAGTCATTCTTCCCATCATATTCTACCAAAATGTATAGGATGGTACAATAGCCTTGATAGATTCCTTGGAATCAAAATAACTTGAGTTGTACAAAAAAAAAATAATGAGTCTTGGGTTTCAATGTGAGAATAAGAAGAGTCCATTACCTACAGTTGAACAGCAGAAGTTCAGATCCATGTTCAGGTAAGATTGACAAGATTAGAAACAATGAGATAGTGTAATCATTTATTTTTGTAGTTTAAATATGATGACAGCCGCATGTAAAGGAGGGAGCCGAATCTATGAAATAGTAAAGAAAAAGTAGGCTCCAGAGTCAGCAGTATTCCCTTTATCCAAACAAACATGACGGTACATCAGTACAATGATGTCTTCTTTTCATATATCAATTTACAGTTATACATACAAGGTTTGGAATCACGGCGATTAACATAAAAACAAGGGACATAAGGAGAGAAAAGAAAAGAAAACAGAACAAGGGGCAAATGTTCATACACTTCAGCGAATTATCTGTGTCCGGGCGGAAGATGAATTTGTCTGCTTTGGGATATTTCGCCCCTCACAAACCCATTCTTGATTTTCCCTTTCTCTTTAAACTAGTGTTCAGTCATGGTAAATTACTAGACCCCATCCATCCATCCATCTATCAATAACTATATCCAAACTCATCGATTTTCTTATTATATAGCCTACTAGATTACACCATAACAGAAAGAAGCGTGGACACGTATCAGCCGGTCACGGTCGTGTTGGTAATTACAAAAAAAAAAAAAATAGAAATGTACATGATTTCGAACGATCGAACGACATTGGATATATTTTTTAAGGGGGGAGTGTATTCAACAATTGATAACGATAGGATATTCTTGATACGCATATATACCCTCCTTAGCGGAATGACAACGAACGATCGAAACATGACATTTGAACAACATACTGAAGATATTGAATCATACATGAAACTGATCATCCTAATTTCTTCCTTTACAACAGGTAAGCATAGAAAGCATCCTGGTGGTCGTGGTCTTGCTGGTGGTCAACATCATCACCGTATCAACATGGATAAGTACCATCCTGGTTATTTTGGTAAGGTCGGTATGCGTCATTTCCACTTGAAGAAGAATCCTACCTGGCGTCCTGTTGTCAACTTGGATCAAATCTGGACTTTGGCTGGTGAAGGTGTCCGTGAACAATACAAGAACACTGAAAAGGTTCCTGTCATTGATGCTCTTCAAAACGTAAGTATAGACTTATATTATTAAGAATCCAGACTTAAATTTATTTTTTATTATAGGGTTACGGTAAGGTGTTGGCTAAGGGTCGTCTTTCTCAACCTGTTATTGTCCGTACTCGTTTCGTCTCTCGTCGTGCCGAAGAAAAGATCAAGGCTGCTGGTGGTGGTAAGTCATCTATAAAAAAAGAAAACCATTCAACTTGATTGGTTTTTTCTTTTGGATATGAATATCTCACTTTTCTTTTTTTTTTTTTTTTTTTTTTGTAGTTGTCGAACTCATTGCTTAAAAAGTACAACAATCTAGTAGAAAAATGTCATATTCATATACATCTTTTTGTTAATAAACTTTACTCGTCATGATGATCCTTTCCATTGGTTGGTGTTTTTTTTTATGATATTATGGTTTTATTATTATGATGGGAAAAATAGAAATGAGATAATATGGTATATAATAATGTAGAGTGATTAGAAGTGAATCAATGTAGATTGTAAGGGAATGATATGTATAGCAGTGATTCTATAATATGGTATGATTACTGTTAGATGATGAAGGATTGGTTTTCTGAAGCCTTCAATTCAAATGGAGTATATGCGTATGGAGTATGTATTGAAAACTGGGACATTTTACTCATAATATCTAAATAGTTTATTAAAAACGATAGATGATTTCGCTAGCACTACGTTTCAAATGAATGATGATGATTGGTATTTTAGTCGTATAAGGACTGGGGAACTATATATGTATATGTTAACTATAGGTGCTTTCATAAGGGTTCATCGTCATCGCTTGATAATTCTATACGCAAAAAAAAAGAAGGTTAGTACACTCCTTTCATAGGCACATTTTGTTTTTCTTTTTATTTACCAATGACACGCTGTAATCCTATTCTTGATGTTGTCATACTATGTACAAGAAAGAAAAAAAAAAAAGAAAGTCAGCATCACAATATAACCTGTATATCGTCAAACTTACGGTCGCTTTGGACTTTGGAAATTCACCCTTGGAATGCTTGAATGGTTGCTGTTACTCCTGCCATCATCATCATCATGATCATCATCATCAGAGCCAGAGTCAATGATTTCTGGTGTCTGCGAAAATGATTGTTGTTGCCGTAATGAGTCAAATATGTCATCGTTGCTTTCCATGTAATCGTCGTTATTACTCCCATGATCCAAATCTTCCTCCATATCTGTGCTTTCATTTTCAGATTCCATTTGGGACGATCTAAGACAAAAGTACAAAACAAAAAAAAAGAAGAAGGATGGTTAGATGATATGCTCTTTTTCATATATGATGATCATCATTACCTTGAGGAATGGTTATCTTCATTGTCTTCTAATAGATTTATCCTATACTGTGGACTATTTGCTGATGAACTGCTGGATTGTATCATGTTGGTGGAATTATCTAAATATTGATTATCTTGCTCTTGTTGCTGATGGGCTGTAGTCAATGGTCTATTCAAAAAAAGAAACAATCAACATACGGTCACATACACATGAACTGATCGGTTTGACTTACGTTATTAATTGGTCATCTTCATCCATTGTATCATCATCTTCTACATCCAAAGGTATAGCAGGTTGTTTGCTGAATTTCTTTGCACTATTGATGATTTGTAAGTAAATATATGTCCCTGAACTCTTTTTTTTTTTTTTCTTTTCCTTTTTGTAACTAATTCAATGTGAATATTTTACCTTAAATGTTCCTTTGTCTTATTGTTTGTCCCAGACGATCGTATAGATCGATGTCGGCCAATCCGTTCTAGAGAACATTTATCAATTCCAATGTTGATAATATTCTATAAAAGTGTTTTAAAAGTATGTGCGTGTGAGATAAGGAATTCGATGATTAGGCAAAAGATGGAACATTGATTATTTTTTTTTTTGACTTACTTGCATAGCTTTTGATCTTTTATATTTTTTCTTTAAATCATTAATTCTATGATACGATCGTTCCAATTGTGTGTGTTTGTTTTCAAGTTCCCTATTCAAAAAGAAAAAAAAAGATATCATCAGGTGATACGTTCTAGATTCCTTCTTTTTTTTTTTCAACTACTTACATTTTCAAATCTTGATAGCGTTCATATAAAGAACATGTCAGCAAACTAAGTTCGTCCCTTGGAAGTGATCTCCATTGTCGCATCTGATATTGTCGTTGAGGAGTAGCTAGTCGTTTTTCCAGATCCAACACTCTATAAAAATAAAAAAATAAAAAAAGAACAGTTAGATCTGACCCACCGTTTTTAATAATGTTATATTACCCTTTGATAGTTTTGTAAATGTTGACCTTGTTCAAATATAAATTCTTGTCCTTTTCTGCTTTTTCCATCAGCTGTCTTTCAGTCTTCAACCTTTGAGTGACTTCTTCCACTTGTTTTCGAAGATTGTTGCAAGAGTCTCTTAATCGTGCTTCTTGAGTCATGTCGTCTTGTGAATCTGGTGATGTAAAATTATGATTGTGATCAAAACTCATATAGAGTCGTATAAGAGGATTATTTTGTGTACAAACTTGATTGCAGCTTGGGCATCTTGGTTTAGTTGCCAACCACAATTGGATACTATTATTAAAAAAAAAAAAAAGAGCAATGTTAGAGAATGACGAAGATCGGAAGAGGATGGAAATATTTACCAAGAAGTATGATAAACATGGCCACAGTGGAGTGCTGATACCTCGTTACCACTGAAGGATTCAAGACAAACACCGCAATCTAACATGAAGGGAGGATATAGAGGGAAGTGCAAGGAAATGAAAACAGAAAAAAAAAAGTGAAGAAAAAAAAAAAGAAAAACTGATGGAAAAAGGACAATTGAAAATGAAGCGGAAAACGAAATCCATACGATGTCCAACCAGAACAAAGTATAAACTAGAGAAGATGAAACGATGTTATTTTCCAATCATATTGTATAGCTAATGGAAAATATATTATTCATGTTATCATTAATTCATCAAACATCGCTCACATCCATCATCCATCATATGAATCATGAAAGGAGTTCAACACTTCCTCAAGACTACTCGGATCATTAACGTATGGGATTCAAATCAAAAGTAATTGACTGAAAAAGTAAAAGGAAAAGAAATAGATGATCATCAATGAATGATATTGACCTTTTTTTTTTTTTCTTTTTTTTTTCTTTTTTTTTTTTTTTTTCTTACCTTCTGGTATAGGTTAAAACAATTTCTCACTTTTCCTTCTTTCTCTTTCCATTTATGGTATGTACTTTTCGGTTATCGGCTTTAAGAAACAATGAAATAGAAAGTAGGATGACTCGATGGTAATAGCATGATCGGCGGATTTAGGTAATAAGCAAGCTGTCACTTAGTTAATGTATGATGTCACTTTATCCGTTTCAATTTTTTTTTTTTTTTTTTTTTTTGATCTGGATAGATGAATAAAAATTGGTGATCTGAATTGAATGATTTTCTTCTTTACTTACTTACAATCAAAATGACTGATCAAGGTAAAAATAGAAAAAAAAAAGTATTGAATAATGTTAAATAAAAAACATGTCATTGAAATATTAGGTAGAAAACAATTTGTTGTGATGGTTCAAGATTATACAGATGGTGAAGCATTACAACGTCGAATGGTTGCACGACCTAAACATTTGGCGATGGCTGAAAAGGCTCATGAAACAGGTTATATCCTATGTGGAGGTGCTTTGTTTGATTCGCATGAAAATCGAAAAATGATTGGAAGTATGATGATTTGTCAAGCTCATAGTGAAGAAGAATTACAAGAAAAAATTGCTCAAGATCCTTATGTCCTTGGAAAGTAAGTTAATTCAAAAGAAAAAAAAATAGAATCGATCTCAACTTTTTTTTTTTTTTTTTAGGGTTTGGGAAAAGTGGACCATCTATCCTTATAGAAATGTAAGTTACCTTGATAAAAATAAAATATATAACTCATCATCTATTGGTTTCTTAGGCTATTGGACTTGAAAAAGAACTAGAAGGTGTAGAAGTGATAGTATAGTTGATGTTTTTTATCTTTTACCTGATGAAATAAAAAAGCAAGTAACCTACACATGCTATGAGTTTCTACTTCCGATTATGATTTTTCTTTCTCTTCAAACTTCCCAATTTTTTTTTTTGGTTCCTCTTTCTCTTTCTTTGCTCCCTTCTCTCAGAAAAAGAAATAAATTCTATATATCCATGTCTTCAACGACCAGTTCTAGTTACCAATTTCCCTCTATTCATGATTTTCCTCCCTTTTACACGTACGTAAGCACACGTCTAAAAAAGAAAAAAAAAAATAGAAATGTCTTCTTACACTTTTGTTACCATTATAGTCGACAACCTACAGAAACGACTTGGCAGAATCAAGCTCTTCAATGGTCAGATCTTATACTCAAATATGCTCGACATTATCGGATATTCACTTTGAATCTTAATCAAGCAACAACTCCTGGTGCTTCCCCATTATTCGAAAACACTCGTATCAAACGTAAAGTTATTTAACA
This sequence comes from Halteromyces radiatus, assembly GCF_025201355.1. Classification (NCBI taxonomy): domain Eukaryota; kingdom Fungi; phylum Mucoromycota; class Mucoromycetes; order Mucorales; family Cunninghamellaceae; genus Halteromyces; species Halteromyces radiatus. The sequence continues at coordinate 258,435 of NW_026251697.1, read as the reverse complement.
TGAAATTTTTTGTTTTATCCAAAACCTCTCATCCTTTGACTTCTTTTTATTTTATTTTATTTTTTTCTATCTGCTTATGTAGGTCGTTTATCGCTCGAAACTCTGCAAGAAGTTATAGAGTTCATGGTTCAACAAGGTAAGTGTTATAGATATATACAATTGTATGAACAAAAAAAAAAGACGTTTTATGAAACTTATTTGAATTGACTCTTGTTTTTTTTATTATTATTATCAATATGATGCTACATTCATATCACTATAGGTACGGCAAAATGGGGGGACAATAAAACAGAAGCATTACTTTTCTGGCGTAAACCTGATGATTGGGCAGACTTGATAGCACAATGGGTAAGAATAATAATAAATAAATCATCATCTTTATTATTTGAAAGATATAACTAATATATGTATATTTCTTTTTATTATTATTCATGGATGATAGGTGATACAAAGTGGACTCAATAACAATATTGTTACAACATACGAAATAGCTCACGGTGAATTAGCAGAAGGACAAGGTAAAAACAAAATTACAAAATAGTAGATAAAATAGATGAACTGAAGACACGTTTCTTTTCTTTTTTTTTTTTTTTTTTTTTTTTTTTGTTACCAAGAATTCTATGAGATAGATCACAACGTTTTGTTACTTGCGATTCAAGTATTGGTTAAACGCGGTGTGGCACAGTTATTCAAAGGAACTGATAATGAAAATATGGGTGTCAAATTTTTTGGAATCAAATGAAAAAATAGAATAGTATAGATTATGCTTGTATTATAGGATTTTTTTTTATTGAACAATAATAAAAAAAGTCAGGGGATATTCACAAAGACTAATGATAAAAAAGAAGACTATCTTGTTTTTTCTGTACAAATGTGCGAAAACGCAACATCAATATAAAAGGAGGGAGAGAGAGAGAGATGAGATGAATGACGAAATAGCAACTAAAAAAACTAAATATGTTTTGAATGGATAATAATGGAAAAAGGAGGGGAAAATGGAGAAAACCAGAGAGAGGATATCATTTATTTGGAAGAGGTGTACTTGGTAACAGCCTTGGTACCTTCAGAGACAGCGTGCTTGGCCAATTCACCAGGAAGGATGAGACGAACAGCAGTTTGAATTTCACGAGAAGAAATAGTGGAACGCTTGTTATAGGCAGCCAACTTGGAAGCTTCAGAAGCAATACGTTCAAAGATATCGTTCACGAAAGAGTTCAAGATGGACATAGCCTTGTTGGAGATACCAGTATCAGGGTGAACTTGCTTCAACACCTTGTAAATGTAAGAAGAGTAAGATTCCTTACGGCTAGACTTTCTCTTCTTGATATCAGACTTGGACTTCTTTTCGGTAGTCTTAGCAGGAGCTTTGCCAGCGGGAGCCATTGTTTATTGATGATATATAAAGTTGTAATGTAAAAAAGAAAGAGAAAAAGAGAAAAGAGAAAAACTTTTTTTTTTTCCATTTCACACTCTCCCTCTTTTTATAATCGACGGAGATTTCATTCTTTTGTTCTAAACAAAAAAAAAAAAATGCTTCAGAAAAAAAAAAAAAAAAAAAAACGCGTGCTCACTTTCAGTTTCCGATGGATGATCACTTTTTTAAGTAGATAACTTTTGATTCTCTTATATCAATTAGTTTTTTATATCATGTCACGAAACTAACACGTTTTGACGCGGTTTTACACGGTTTTAAATAGATTTAGAAAGTAAAAAAAAATTTTATTATGTTTTTATATGGTTTGAATACTTATAGCTTATGATTTTTCTATTCATTGTTCAAAAAAAAAAAAAAAAAAAAAAATGAACACGCACGCACTACTCGGAGCATCAAATCAGAATTTTTTTTTTTTTGAATTGGGTGACTCCGATGAATATAAATATAAAGAGTCATTTCTTACTTTTTTTCCAACTTCTTCTTTTTTCCTTTTTTTTTTTTTTTTTTTTCTTTCTCTCTTCTTCATATTCTCTTTTTATTTTATTTTTTAATAACATATAATCAACATGTCTGGTGGTAAATCTGGTGGTAAATCTGCTTCTGGCTCCAAGTCTCAAACTCGTTCTTCCAAGGCCGGTCTTCAATTCCCTGTTGGTCGTATTCATCGTCACTTGCGTCGTGGTAACTATGCTCAACGTGTTGGTGCTGGTGCTCCCGTTTACTTGGCTGCTGTTCTCGAATATTTGACTGCTGAAATTCTCGAATTGGCTGGTAATGCTGCTCGTGATAACAAGAAGTCTCGTATTATTCCTCGTCACTTACAATTGGCCATCCGTAACGATGAAGAACTTAACAAGTTGCTTGGTCAAGTCACTATTGCTCAAGGTGGTGTTCTTCCTAACATCCATGCTACTCTCTTACCTGCTAAGACCAAGAAGGGTGGTGCTTCTCAAGAACTTTAAATTTCCCCTTTATTATTATTTTATATTTTTCTCATTCCATTTTGTGTCATCTTCTTTTAGTCATCTCGCAATCAATCATGACCCTTTGATCTCCCTCTCCATCTTTACAAACTCCCTCTTATCCCATTGTTAAACATCTTTTTATATATGTACATAGCTTTTTTTCGTGATTATGAAAAAGGAATAATAAAAACTTATATTTTTTTTCTTCAATCTATTTTTTTTTTTTTTTTTTTGGTTTATGTTTTGGATGAAATAATAGTTAAATGATATAGAAAATGGTGACTTGCGATTTGATCATGTGCTGGTTTCATATGATGACTTTTTTTTTTTTTTAGACAGATCTATTAAAAAAAAAAAAAGATAAAAAATAAAAAATATATGAAAACGGGATATAAGAGAATGTATAATGATAAAATCAACCAAACTAACTCTTTTATGATCCAAAAAGATAACATTGTTTTTATAAAAAAAAGTTTTATTATTGTTTTATTTGAAGACAGAGAATCAAATTTATATACAGACTAGAGATACTTTAGACAAAAGTATTCATTGATGTGAGATGGAGCAAAGATGAAGAGATGGAGGGTAATAAATCGATAACTTAAGAGATGAGAGGTACAAAGTATGTGAAAGGAGGAAGAAATATATGTAAAATAAGAGTATAAAAAGGGGAAAAAAGAGATAGAGGAAACCAAGAAACAATTGATTTATCCACCGAAACCGTAAAGAGTACGACCTTGACGCTTCAAAGCATAGACAACATCCAAAGAGGTAACAGTCTTTCTCTTGGCGTGTTCAGTGTAGGTAACAGCATCACGGATGACATTTTCCAAGAAAACCTTGAGAACACCACGGGTTTCTTCATAGATAAGACCAGAGATACGCTTAACACCACCACGACGAGCAAGACGACGAATAGCAGGCTTAGTAATACCTTGAATGTTGTCACGAAGAATCTTACGATGACGCTAATATAGAAAAGAAAAAAAAGATGAGTTACATTATAAAAGCATATTCTATTTTTTTTTCAATCTCTTACCTTAGCACCTCCTTTACCCAAACCTTTACCACCTTTACCGCGACCAGCCATTATTATAATGAAATATTTGAAGAGAATAGAAAAAAAAAAAAGTTGGAAAAGAAAAAAAGAAAAAAAAGAAAAAGAAGAGAAAGAGGGAAATCAGTATGGGGGAGAATTTTTATAGTACGTATCAATTCAACTTCCGCATAGAGCGTGTTTTTTCATTCGTACACCCGTATTAAATTTTTTTTTTTTCAAAAAACTATTTTTTTTTTCATTGACACGCGATTCCATTTAAACCATAAAAGGAGGATGATCCATTGTCACTAAAAATAGTGAATGATGAAATCAATAAAAGTAGTCAATACATTGATATTACTATATAGTTCATTTTGAAATGGTACCATTATATATTATCCTTAGAGAGATTTGTTTATACATGAAAGGATGAAGAATGTTTCTTTTTTTTTTTATGATGAGGAATTTGATTTTTTTTTATGATGATCATCATTATCCCTTCTTCGCGTAGTATCGTGACAACAAATGTAAAAAAAAAAAAAAATGACACGCGACAAACACCAAACATATTCAACGTCCGTTTTTTTTTTCTTTTTTTTTTTTTTTTTTTTTTTTTTTTTTTTTACTCCAAGTATTTACAACCAATCAAATAGTAGACACGCGTATCGGCGGAATATGAAAATCATATAAAATGAGAAATAACCACATTCTTTTTTTTGTTTCTCCCTTTTCTCTCTTTTTCTTTTTTTTCCAACTTTATACTTTTTTTTTTGAATAATAATAATAATGGCTCGTACCAAGCAAACTGCTCGTAAATCTACTGGTGGCAAGGCCCCTCGTAAGCAATTGGCTACCAAGGCTGCTCGTAAGTCTGCTCCTACTACTGGTGGTGTCAAGAAGCCTCATCGTTACAGACCCGGTACTGTTGCTCTTCGTGAAATTCGTCGTTACCAAAAGTCTACTGAATTGTTGATTCGCAAGTTGCCTTTCCAACGTTTGGTTCGTGAAATTGCTCAAGACTTCAAGACTGATTTGCGTTTCCAATCTTCTGCCATTGGTGCCTTGCAAGAAGCCTCTGAAGCTTACCTTGTCTCCCTCTTTGAAGATACCAACTTGGCTGCTATTCACGCCAAGCGTGTCACTATTCAACCCAAGGATATCCAATTGGCTCGTCGTCTCCGTGGTGAACGTTCTTAAACAAAATCATCTCATTCCTTTTTTTCAATCATCATCATCATCATCAACCAACAATCAACAATCAATCACGTTATTCAACTTCTCATCATTAGTTATAGCATGAAGTGTTTGTTTTCTGTACAGTTTCTTTAGTTTTTTTTTTTTCTTCCTCCTTTACCTCCTACCCTATTTTTCTCCTTTTACTCCTTATCTGTATGTATTTCCTCCTTTTACCTTTTTTTTATTACAATCATCAATAAAAAATGAATTCTTTTGATAATCTTTATTTCTTTTTTTTTTTTTTTGTCTTTTTTTTTCCGGAATGGTATCACATTATGTATTTCATATATCATATCCTAACAAAAGCGGTCACTTTGGGATCAAACGCGATGAAGGAAAAAAAAAAAAAAAAAGAGACACGCTTGTAACCCTGTTTCATTGATAGATAATTACAAAGGAAAAAAAAAAGACACGATTTCAAAAAGAACCAGACGTGTACAGTTTTTTTTTTTTTATTATTATTCGGATTTGTTGTTTAATACATAGCCAACCACATGCATCCATAAAATATAATTTTTCTAAACTAAAACTATTGATGATGGTAATAAAAAAAAAAAAAAAAAAAAAAGAAGAGAAAAAGACTAGACTCGTGTGCAGTGATGATAAGAATAATCCACAAAAAAAAAAAGAGTAAATGCTTGCTAATCCATGACCGTATAATCTACATCAAATAATAATAGTACAATGGATGTCAATAATAATTTCATTTCCTTATCCCTTCCATGATGATTACTTTTTTTTTTTTCTACTTACAATTTATACCCATTCACCTGGACTTTTAATTCACCAAATCATCCTTAATCACTTGCTAGTAAGATGCGTTGAGACTTTACCAGGGTTAAGACCAATATTTCGTCTTGATATTGTACTATCGTTTTCCTTATTCCAAAGTTTTGATCCATGCTACAGTGTAATCATGACTATTTGAATGAAGATATATTATGTGTTAATAATATCTTTGTCTGCATATTTTTATGATGATCACTTTCTTTTTATTATTATTATTATTATTACTTACCATATAAATCCGTTTGAGGTTGTTTTTTTTTTCACCAAAACGCGCTGATATATATAATCATGACCAAAGACTGACCATGTATATGTGCTTTTGTGTGTACAAACCAAAAAAGGGAGGATGGTCGTTCAACATTCATTCCAAATTGCTTTTTTTTTTTTTTTTTGCTTCTTCGCTAAGAATCTATTCGCGTAATGCATTGTTGAGAATAATGTCGATTAAGCATATAGTGAAGAACGAGTTGTTTGAATTGTTGAGTTGTTGAATGTCAAAAAAGAAGAAAGAGGTATGTTGTCAAGTATGTTGTTAAGCATGTTGCCGATTAATGCAGAAGAACTCTTCATAACCAGTATCTTTGTTCCATTGTTATAGTTAGCCAAACATCTTTAGATATATGTCCCTTCAAAAATGGCTTGATTTCAGTCGACATATCGACCAGTATTGTTTTAGTCATCTAAAGTAATAAACAAATCTAAATTTATATAAAGTGTAAGTTTGATTTAGTCCATATTTGTCCTTTGTTACTTCATCTTAATCAAACTTGCCTGTTGTATATCAATTATTGTCAATTGAATGAAAAGGATAGTCGAAACCACAAAAAAAAAAAAAAAAAGAATCCATTCTTTAAATCAATTGAAGACCTAGAAAAATGAATGAAGATAAAAAGAAAAAAGTAAAAAATGTAAAAAAAAAAAAAAAAAAAAAAAAAAAAAAAATTACGTTATTATCTTTGTAATGATGTTCTTTTCAAAATGAACTTACATTCTTTGTAAGAATCGAATAATAATTAAACACACACATTATATAAGGCATTGAAAATGACAGGAAAAGAAAAAAAAAAGAAAGAAAAAATTCATGACAAGTCCATTCCGCCCTATTCAAGCTTTGTCATTTGCTGAGCGTATTCGGTGAAATAATTACCCAACCAATCAGAATTGAGTATTTGATTTGAGCTTGATATACTACATTCCAGTTCAATTTTCATCCATAGCTTGTTAGCTCAGGGGAAGAGCGATGGGCCCATAACCCATAGGTCGGAGGATCGAAACCTCCACAAGCTATTATCTTTTTGTTAAACTTGAGCTTCTTTCTGAGTATGAAATAGCTTCCTTTTTTGTTCAGGTTTTCTTCCAAAATACAAATATCCATCTCTTTTATATATATATATTTATTTATTGTCTATGTTTATAATAGGAATTATGGATTAATTATTCGTAATATCTTGTATATCTAAAAAAAAGATTTGTGTCGTATTTTTAGTTTTATTTTCATGTTAGAACTGTAGTTATCACAGATATACATTTTCCTAAAAAAGAAATTTTATTCTTTATGGGTACATTATTATTCATTCATTCCACTTGTACAATTCATCCTACTATTATCTATATGATGATCACCAGAATTTTGCTATAAATGAAAATTATTTCCATATCATTGATTAGTTACTGTAAAAGTAAAATGTTTTTTTTTTTGGATATTTTATATATGTGTTTATAAAAAGAGAGAAAAATGCAATAGTCATTTAATATGAACAGTTACTGAAATAAATACATATCATGGTATCGTTTTCCATTACCCATCGATCGAATATTATATATTATCCACCACAGTTAATTATTGTCCATTATATTGGATTGTTGTATTATATATATCAATTCAATTGATTAATAAAGATGTTGTATATTACATAGAGATATGTACCTATTACGGACTTTTAATGATATATACCTGACGCGAGAGGCGCGAATGCTGCGAATAACAAAAAAAAAAAAAAAGGTGCTTTTTTTTTTTTTTTTTTTTTTTTTTTTTTTTTTTTTTTTCTTTTGCTTATTTTACATTATTTAGACACACTCCTATTTTGTTGGTTGCATTCTCTCTAAGTCTATGGAGTTGAATCATGATGAACATTTGGCGTGGTTCAAAAGTACAATAGAACCATTTATTTTAGAGCCTCGTCGACAATATACACTCTATCAAGGTACACTTCCCTCTACTGACGATGAATCCACTAATATAACTGCTACTTTTAATTGGGCAACTGATACAACTATATCCGATACCACTACAATGCCACAAAAACGATCTTTATCTGAAGTGATTGATCAAGACTCTGGTGTTGATTCCACTTCCAGGGGTTTATGGGTAACAGGGAATATCAGTAATAGCAATAATCACCACAAGGATGTAATAAGTGAAACAAGTACCAATGGATTATCACTAAACTACAAGCGGTCAAAACATTCCAACTCAATATTCAACGGCATTGACAGTTCCTCTAATTCTACAGCAACAAACGGGAAGCTGAACGAACATTCAACTGGATCGGCTTTAGACAATTTAGACGAACAAGGTGATATAGATTACGACGATGATTTTGATCCTGATTTTTCGATGGTAAGAACCAGTATAATGATTGAATAAAAAAAATAATAATAATAAAAAAAGGAAGACTAGTTAATTAAGGAATGTTCACCTTCTTCTTTTTTTTTTTTTATGGTAGCTCGAGTCCGAAACATGCTTTGACGATATCATGATGACTGAGCAAGATTCTCGTGATGGGCAATTTTCTTCTTCAGCTACAATAAATAGACAAAATACAACAATACAACAGCAGCAACAATCATCATCTACACCAGAGTCTTCGTTTAATATCACAACAACTCCAAGAAGTATAGAGTCAGATCGGCAAACTATGGATATTGACCCTTCTTATCCTTCACTCATGGCTGGCCAAACAAGTGATTATCATACAACAACATCAACTCATATAGAAAGGTAGAATATATATATATATATATATATATATATTATAAAAAAAATGAAATGAATTCGATTCTCATTCTTTTTTTGCCATTCTTTTATTCATCCTACTTTATATAGACAAGAAACCATCAACGAAATTACAACAGACAATTATATGGACTTGACAATGGATGATACGGATTTTGATGACGACTTTGATGAATCAAATCTACAGAACAATCATAACGGAAAAATAGTGGGATCTCGATATTTCTCAACGTCAAGAGCACCAACGACTCCAGAAACACCAACCAGTAATGTAATAATGACAGCCGAAGATATTTATCCATGGTCTAAGGACGTACGACATAGTTTGACTCATATATTCAAATTGAAGGATTTTCGTCGACATCAACTGGAAGCTATCAATACAACTTTAAAAGGGGAAGATGTTTTTGTGTTGATGCCAACTGGTGGAGGAAAAAGTTTATGTTATCAATTACCAGCAACGATCCAACATGTAGATAACATTGGACAACAACAATTTCGACGTGGGGTAACAATGGTGGTATCTCCTCTTATATCTCTGATGCAAGATCAGGTACAACAATTACAACGACGTGGGATTGCAGCAAGATTATTGAACAGTGCAATTGGTTTTGAAGAAAGACGAGCGGTATTTTCAGGTTTAGCAGGCAATCCACCAGAATTGAAACTTGTCTATATTACACCAGAAATGTTACAAAGATCGAATGCTTTCCAGGATACTTTGGATAGGTTATATCAAAGAAATTTATTAGCACGGTTTGTGATTGATGAAGCTCACTGTGTATCTCAATGGGGTCATGATTTTCGTCCGGATTACAAGTTATTGGGCAATCTCAAGAATCAATACCCTGGTGTTCCTATTATTGCTCTGACAGCTACTGCTAATGCTCGTGTACAAAAAGATCTAATGTATAATCTTAAAATTGATGGATGTAAAATTTTCAAGCAAAGTTTCAATCGGCCCAATCTCAAGTAAGTCCTTAAAAAAAATAATTCAGTTTCTTTTATTATGATTACTGACCTAATTTTTTTATTTTATTTTTATTTTTTTATTTTTATTTTTTATTTTTTTTTTTTAAAAAAAAATTTAGGTATGAAATCAATGAAAAATGTAAAAGACATCAAGATCGTTTGGAAGATATCAAGAATTTTATTCAAACAAGATATAGAAATAAATGTGGTATCATCTACTGTTCAACCAAGAAACAATGTGAAGAAGTGGCACAAAAACTACATGAAGGATATGGTATCCGAGCACTTCATTATCATGCTGGGATGACTCAAGAAGAACGGGTTGAAACACAACGAAAATGGCAACAAAATGAATATCCGGTGATTGTGGCAACTGTGGCATTTGGTATGGGGATTGACAAACCAGATGTACGATATGTGATCCATTTTGTATTGGCATCATCAGTGGAAGGCTATTATCAAGAAACTGGAAGAGCTGGACGGGATGGATTAGAAGCAACATGTAGATTATATTACTATTTTGGGGATACCAAGACTCATAGAACTTTGATTGAAAATGGTGATGGCAATTTTGAACAGAAGAAACTACAACATGATAACTTGAATTTTATGATCCAATACTGCGAAAACAAACTGGACTGTCGACGGAAACAAGTACTGGCTTATTTTGGAGAAACGTTTGATGCACGACATTGTCGTTCTCCGGCATGTGACAATTGCATAGAAAATAATGGAAAACAAGTGATTGACAAGGATGTTACTAATGAATCCAAATCTATAGTACAACTTTTACAATCCATTCTTGCCCTTCCTATTACACAATCATTTTCAAACAACAACAACAACAATAACAACAATAACGGACATCGAATCACACTCATCCAATTGGTATCTTTATTTCGAGGAGTAGCAAATAAAACACTCAAGAATAAAGGTTATAGTTCAGTAGCTCTTTATGGACAAGGTGAAAATATCATGAAAAATGATGCGACTCGATTAGCACAACATTTAGTGTCTTTGAATATTTTGAAGGAATATACTGAAACCAATGCAGGTGGATATAGTACTACCTATGTTACTCTTGGAGTGAAGGCAAATAATCTTTTGTCTGATCGAGAAAAGGTGGTACTACGTGAAATTGGGGTAAGTCAAAAAAAAAAAAAAAAAAAAAGAAGAGGAGGATGTTTCTGAATCTCATGATCTTTTTTTTTTTTTTTTTTTCAAGCGACCATCAACTACTTCAATGACCAATACTATCAAATCAACTAGAAAGATTCGACTTCCAGTTCCTCATTCAGCACCATCATCAACAACGACACGTAATTCTAGTAGCAATATTCATACCAATACTACTTCACCACCAGTACGTACTTCCAATATTGTTACACCTGTATCAACTTCACCTCTCATTATGCAAGTTCAGAAACAATTTTATGACGAATTGGTAACGGAAAGGAACAATGTAGGTTTTTGATAGGGGAAATATGGAGATGAAGATCGGATCAAGTAGGATGAATACCGTGTGTAAAAAAGAAAAAAAAAAAAAGAAACATCTTGACATTTTCATTTTTTTTTTTTTTTTTTTTGGATAGATAAAGTTCCGATTCAAATTAGCTCAAGCAAGTACTGTATTTAGTGATAATGAACTCAAGAATCTTGCAAAACATCTACCCATACCCAAAACAATATCAACTTTCCTGGATGTAACCAAGATGTCGGATGATGCTTATGATCGATACGGCCGAAACTTTCCCAAAATATGTAAGAAGTATGCAGAACGAATGGAAATGGAAATTAGGAAACTAGCGAATTAGTTGAATGTAATATATCCTTGTAGATAGTTATAGATTTTTTTTTATTATTAATAAAGAAGTTGATTTGATGGAATATGAATACATCATGTGGAAAGATGATTGTATGTATTAGAAACAGAAAAAAAAAAAACAAAAAAAAAACTCCACAACATTGGGATCAAATCATAATTCTCCTTCTATTATACTTTTTCCCGCTGGTTACTAAAATATCTATATATGGAAAAAGAGGCTCTGTTGATGAAAAAAGAGGGGGATTAAGGACAATTTTTCCATGTGTGTGTGAGAAAAAGAAAGAAAAAGAAAAGTGGGGGTTGCGGGGAAGATCAAAAAAAGAAACATCCAAATATGGTTAATGCAGTCAATCATATTCTGGCTCCGTCAAAGTTTAAAAAGATTCCTGTGGGGAATACAAAAGAAAAAAAAAAGAAAGGCTTTTAAAAATACATTCCTTTCTCTTTTTCTTTTCATTTTTTTTTCTTTTGATTATTATTATTTAACAACATGTCAGATAGTGAAAAGGATATTCAAGTACATCAACAAGAAAACATGGATATTAGAGCTGAACAAGAATTGGAACAGCATAATACCAAGAAGGATGGTATAATCAAACGACATTTATTAGATTGGAAACATTCAATTTATAGAAAACCAGATAAACCTGTGAACGCATGGCATCTTTTAACCAATTTGAATAATAGACAAAGAATCACCTTTGTAGCCGGTAAGAGACAAAAAAAAAAAGATACACGAATGAACCTTAAAAAGAGCCTGATCTTCTTTTTATTTATTTATTTGTACGATAGCCTTTCTTGGTTGGATGCTTGATGCCTTCGATTTCTTCTCAGTGAGTCTTACAACAACTTATATAGGTAAAAAAAATATATATAGGAAATCCCTGTCTTGATTAACATTCTTTTTTTTTATTTTTGTATTATAGCTCAAGATTTTGGTGTGCAAGTTTCAGACGTGACTAGTAAGTATCAAGTATTATATATTATCATGAAAAATAATTCATCTTTTTATTATTTATATAGGTGCTATCACTACTACTTTGGTAAGATAAGAAAAAAAAAACTATTAAGACGATGTGGATGATGAATGGATTTAACATGTTGTTATAGATGTTACGACCTATTGGTGCCCTTATTTTTGGTAAGACAAAAAAAAACAACAATGAATTTGGCTTAGTAACCAATATCTATATATACATAGGTGCACTTGCGGATAGATATGGTAGACGATGGCCATTGATGGTAGATATTATTTTGTTTTCATTGATCAACATGGCAAGTGGATTTGCTCCTAATCTACAGACTTTTATTGGTTTACGTGCTGTTTTTGGTATCTGTATGGTAAGTATCAAAAAAAAAAACACTATTTTTCTTACTTTGCTCATCTTTTTTTTGTTTTGTTTTGTTTATCTTGTATTAGGGAGGTGAATGGGTAAAGTACATATCATTATCGTGATGCAAAGAAGGAATGGATGAGATGCTGTGAAGGGGAAAGGGTGATCATTCTTCCTGCTCTTTTCTAACGCCGCTTTTTTTCTTTTCTTTTCTTTTCTTTTTTTTTTTTTTTTTTTTTTTTTTTTTTTTTTTTAACAGGGTTTGGGTGCAAGTTTGGCTTTGGAAACATTACCCATTGAAGCAAGAGGTTTATTCTCTGGTATCTTTCAACAAGGTTATGCATGTGGATATCTACTTGCAACATTAATCAATTATGCCATTCAAAGTCAAGGTGCGTCATGGCGAATTCTCTTTTGGGTGGGAGCTGCTTTTGCTTTACTAGCTGTCGTCATTCGATTCTGGGTACCTGAATCCGATACGTTTGAAGAAACTAAAAAAGCAAGAAAGATGTTAAATCGGTCTGTTTGGAAAGAAGGTTATTTGGCAGTCAAACGACATTGGCTACGACTTATCTATATGGTCATCTTTGCCGCATTTTTCAATTTCTTTTCTCATGGTTCCCAAGATCTATACCCAACGTTTTTGACAACTCAACTCAACTACAGTGAAACACAAAAGACAGTGACTAGTGTGATATATAATATTGGTGCCATTGTTGGTGGGATCTTGTTTGGTTATCTATCCAATTATTTGGGTCGTCGTTTTGTGGTGGTTATTTGTGCTGTTGGCGCTGGCGCTTTCATTGCTCTCTGGGCATTTGGTCCTACCATCTCTTCTCTTCAATTTGGTTCTTTTATGATGCAATTCTTTGTTCAAGGTGGTTGGGGTGTTGTACCTGCTTATTTGAATGAAATTTCTCCTCCTGGTTTCCGTGGTTTGATGCCTGGTTTGGCTTATCAATTAGGAAATTTGGTAAGAAGTAACAAGTAAATATCGTCTTCTTATATTAATCATCCCTTTTTTTTTTTTTTTTTTTTTTTTTTTAAAAAAAAAATATAAATAAATAATAGATTAGTGCTGCTAGTTCACAAATTGAAGCTACAATTGGTGAAAGATATCCACTTCACAATCCTGATGGTTCCATCAAGTTGAATCCCAAGACCGGAAAACCTATTGCTAATTATGGATTAACTCAAGCTATTTTTATGGGATGTGTTTGTGCTGGGCTCTTGATCACGGGTAAGGGAAAAATAGACAATGTCCTTTTGATGATGACTCAATATCCAAATTTTTTTTTTTTTGTAAATAGTTTTCTTTGGTAAAGAAGAAACAAACAAGGACTTTATGCAACATTTAGTGGAAGATGAAGAATCTCCCAATACAGTTGGCGTTGCGGATATTGAAGCAAATCAAATGGAACAAGGTACTGGATCTAGTACTAATGCCAATGATGGTGAAGTAAAGGTGGAAAAGGATGAATCCAAATAATAGTCTAGTTTTTTTTATTTTAGTTTATATTATTAGTTATTTTGTATAGTTATATTTCTTCTTTTGTCTTATTATATTTATTCCAGAAAGTAAACAATGTTAATCACTCAGTAAAGGAACTTCTTGATACTCTATTGAAATTTCTTATTTCTATATACCAAAGATATAAGAGTTGGAAGAAAGTCAAGCTGTTTTGTGGACAATAGGATGATACGTGATGATGATATGATACATGATGATGATGATATTATGATATGTGATGGATGATAACGCATATACGTAACTTATTTTTGTAGTCGAGGTAAGGAAGATGGGTTTTTCCCCTTTCCCCTTTACCAAAACGGTTGTTGCGGTATTTTAATTCGCACGTCACTCACGAATCGTAAAGACGGGAAAAAAAAAAGAGAAATAAAAAAAAAATTCGAACCTGTCATCGGCAAAAGTATTTCTTTCCGTTTTGATTCATAAGCAAACCACACACTTACTTTTTATACTTCAAAATGGCATATGCACAAAAGGATGGTAAAGACACTGTTGTCTTTGTAGATAAGGAATATATTGATAGCCAAGAAGAAGAAGTGATCACTCCTCAACAAAAAGAAAGTGAAGAAAAGGATCAATCTGCTGCTTATGATCCTGAAACTGGCGAAATCAACTGGGATTGTCCTTGTAAGTATACATTGTTTAGAAAAAACACTTGAATTAAAAGAACATGGATAAACTAATGGATTCTTTTTTTTTTCTTTCTTAAAAGGTCTTGGTGGTATGGCTCAAGGTCCCTGTGGTGAACAATTCAAAGCTGCATTCAGTTGCTTTGTATATTCTGAAGCTGAACCTAAAGGCGTTGACTGTATAGAAAAGTTCAAGAATATGCAAGACTGTTTCCGTGAACATCCTGATATTTATGGAGACGAAATTGACGACGACGACGATGACGAGGAAGTAGAAGCAAAGCAAGGTGAAAAACAAGAAGAATCCCAAGTCAATGAACAACAAGAAACTGAAGAAAAGGAACAAGTAACAGCATCAAATGCTTTTGAACAAGGTGATGACAATCAATCATGGTTCTCTTCTTGGTTCTCATAGATTATCAATCTCTGAGTGTTACTTGTACTTTGTTTAGTTATATGTATGTAATAGAATAGACACACCCTTTTTTTTTTTCTTTTACCTCTCACCTTCAATCTTTGTCTTTATAACCTATTACTTTTATTCTTCTTCTTCCCTGTATATCTTTTTTTCCCTTAAATCCCACCCCTTTCATATTCTTTAGACTTTTTTCATACAAATATTATATTGGCGTATCAATAAACATTGTACTTTTTTTTTTTTTTTTTTTTAAGTGTATACACACAAAGGCAAACTACGCGGCAGTTGAATTGAAAACTGTGATTTTGGCTCTTTTGGGCTTTTTTTTTTTTTTTTTTTGTCCCCTTTTCTTTCCTCTACTAGATCCTTATCTTTTCTTGACATTTTGCTTTCAATAGTATCATGTCAAGTAAAAAGTCAAAGTCCAAAACTTCAACACCGCCACCACCTAACGGTAACAACAAACAACAACGTGGAAAACCAAGTGATCCAGTCAAAGATGGTGCTAATGACAACAAGAAATCAATCTTTGGTGACTGGACAGGCAAAACTCCTATTACATTATTGCACGAACATTGTCAAAAGCACGACTGGGAAAAGGCAGTTATTGATATGGATCGCAAGAAACAAGGTTTTGTAGCCACTGTTCGATTAGGAAAACGTAACAAGAAAACAGCACAAATCCAGACCGTCCTCCTGTCACCTCCTGATATTTACTTTCCTACGGCTGTCGAAGCTCGTCATGCTGCGGCAACTTTTGCGTTACATCGAGTCAATTCACATATGAATATGCACCATGTCCTACCTCCTCAACATCGTGATCTGTGGCGTCAGTTTGAATCTTTAAAGACAAGTGCTAATGCCTGGCAGTATTCACCTGATCCATTCAATGCTCAACCACCTACACCTATCGCCAGATCCAAACGTCAATTACCAACAAAAGAACATGCCAATGCAGCCATTCCTATGCCTCTCATTCAACAACAAGAACAATTCTCTTCAACTACCAGTCGGTCAGCATCGGCTGCTTTGGATCAAGATATGGATGAAAAAATGCAAAAGTTTTGGGCAAGTCTACCTACTGTTCATATGACCTCTGAAAATAGAATTATGATTGAATCCATTGTCAAGCAATCTGATCTAGTTTATCAACCAGTAAGTTAAGAAGAAAGTACAAAATAAAGAATAATCTAAATTTGCTTATTTTCTTGATAGTCTACGAAGAAGCTGAAACCTGATGAAAAACAAGAAATCATGGATGGTTTGATCAAAATGGGGTTTCGTCCTTCTCATGTCAACGAAGCTTTGGATTATTGCTCTGATACAGCCTCTGCCTTGGATTGGTTATGTAAGTGTTATAGAAACAAAGATTCATTTGAAACTGATTTATTGATGTTGATCCTTACTTTGTCTAGGTTTGCACGTACCAGAAGATGGTAATAACAAAAAAAAAAAAAAAAAAAAGAATAAAAAAAATCAAAAAGAAAAAGAAGATATCTAACGTGTTTTTTTTCTTTCTTTCCTTATTTTCACTTTTATTCAGATTTACCTGGTCACTTTTTACATGGAAGTTATAATCCAAAAATGACTACCATTTCTCATACAACCCAATCTCTTGGACGTGATTGGCTTCTCAAACGAATGAATTCTATTGGATATCCAGCATCGATCTGTGAAGAAGCAATGCAACAAATGGGCGATGATGACAGCAAAGCATTGGAATTATTACAATGGCGACTCGTCCACGCGGATACTGACATGCCTGAAATGGAAGCTACCACCATGGACGATCAAGAATTAAAGGATGCACGAGAAGAAGAAATTATTGCTTTGGAATCCATATATGAATCACGATTTCAAAGAGAAATTGATCAGGATCAACGTCAGCACTATAAGATACAATATATGGTACAGGTAGATACGACTACGAAGACAACAACTACGATCGTCAACAAAAAGAAACAAACCAAGACGGCTCTCCCACCTCGTCAGCCATTGATTTTGGATATCATGATTCCGACTCATTCTACATACCCACATGCCCTTCCTGTTTTTATGATCCATTGTGATGGTTTACCGTCATATCTCAAACTCTCGATGATTCAAGGACTAGTAGAGGAAGGCGAACGTAATATGGGAATGCCTATGATTTATATGTGTGCTGAATGGTTACAAGAACAAGCTGACAATCTGATTGCAAACCCACCCAAGTTACGCAAGATCACGGATGGTCTTATGACAACGCCTTTGGCTCCCAAGAAGGTACAACGAAGAAACAAAAAGATTGGACAACGATATCAACAACAAGCACCTCTTTGCCAAGATCAGCAACTTTCTGCCACACTTAAATCTGAACTGGAGTCTATGCATGCAAGCGATGCCTATCAACCTTTTGCTACTGTTCGTTCCAAATTACCTGCTGATGCATTCAAAACAAAGGTTATCCAAGCTGTTCAAAAGCATCAAGTCACCATTGTATCTGGAGAAACAGGTTGCGGTAAGAACAGAAAATTATATATATATAGATATATATTTATGAGAGGGTTATGACAAATGTTTTTTTTTTTTTTTTTTTTTTTTTTTTTTTTGGTTGTCATGTTTACTGATATAAAGGATCTCTTTCTTGTGTATTTTGATAGGAAAAACAACCCAAGTGCCTCAGTTTTTATTGGATGAAGCAATTATGAAAAATCAAGGATCAACTTGTAGTATCATCTGTACTCAGCCTCGAAAAATCTCTGCTATTGGTGTTGCTGGTAAAATAAAATAAAACAAAATAAAAAGTATTTTGATTAACCTAATTCTATAAATATAGAGCGTGTTGCTGCCGAACGGTGTGAAGCTATTGGTCAAACTGTGGGTTATGCTATTCGTGGTGAAACAAAGGTATCTGCCACTACAAGATTACAATTTGTCACCACTGGTGTATTACTTCGTAGAATTCATAGTGATCCTACTTTGAAAGGAATCAGCCATGTCATGATTGATGAAGTACATGAAAGATCTGGTAAGAAGAAAGCTTCAGAGAAGATACATAAGATCACTCACTTTTTTTTTTTTAAAAAAAAGTTGATAGCGACTTTTTATTGATCATCTTGCGACAACTTATTCAAAAACGAAAAGATATCAAAATCGTATTAATGAGTGCTACTATCAATCAAGAATTATTCTCAGGTAACAATAATAATAATAATAATAATAATAAAAAAGGTGAATGTTAGGATTTTTGTATTCATATTTCTTCTCTTTGTAGGTTACTTTGGTGGAGCTCCTACTGTTGAAATCCCAGGATTTACTCACCCTGTTGAAGACAAGTAAGTTTCTTATAATTTAGTTGATCAAAAAAAAGGTTATCACTGACAGAGATTTATTTTATATATTAGTTATCTTGAAGATATCCTTGCAATGACGACATATGTATCGAAAATGCCATACTCCAATAAAAAGGATAAGGATGACGAAGAAAATGGATTGAACAAACCAGCAGGACAATGGGCGCAGTGGCAACTGCCTTATTTAGAAAAAGGGTATGATGAACGAACAGTGCATTCTTTGGCAAGGTACCGAAATCAAGACAAGATCGATTATGATTTGGTAGCTCAAACAGTCAAGTACATTGTGGACAATGAAACATTGAAAATTGATGATGGTACGGAGCCTGCAATATTGATCTTTATGCCTGGTGCAATGGAAATCAAACGATGCGTGGAATCTCTTCAATCGACTTTACCGTCCTCCAGTGTTTATGATATTTTACCTCTTCATGCCAATTTATCACCTCAAGAACAAACTCGCGTCTTCAAACCAGTCAAAAAGGGTGTTCGTAAGGTAGTGGTGGCAACCAATGTAGCAGAAACATCGATTACAATTGAAGGGGTGATATATGTGATTGATTCGGGTCGTGTGAAGGAAACACAATACGATGCTGGTAGCAATATGATGCATTTGGTAGAAACATGGGCTTCAAGAGCTTCTTGCAAACAACGACGTGGGCGTGCTGGGCGTACTCGACCTGGAAAATGTTTCAAATTGTTTACTCGGGATACGGAGGAACGAAAAATGAGACCGCAACAAGTACCTGAATTGCTTCGGACACCTTTGGAACAACTTTGTTTACAAGTGAAATCTATGGCTAGTAGTGATGATGGTTCTATTTTGGATGTTAAAACCTTTTTACGTAGTGCCATTGATCCTCCCTCTATTACTGCTTTGAACACGGCTCTGGCAACGCTTAGGGCAGTAGATGCTATTGATGATACAGAACGTGGGGATTTAACACCTTTAGGCAAACATATGGTAATATATAAAAAGAAGGTAGGACAAGTCTGTGGGTATCTGATCCATTTTTTTTTTTTTTTAATTAGGCAAACATTCCTGCCGATCTTAGGATCAGCAAAATGCTTCTATTTGGTTCCATCTTCAAATGCCTCGATCCTATATTAACAATTGCTGCCACTATGTCTTTGAAAAGTCCTTTTACGTCTCCAATGGAAAAACGGGAAGAAGCCAAAGAGTAAGTTTTTTTTTTTTTATTTGTATTCAAGGTGATAACAGAAATTAACTTTTTTTTTTTGAAAGGGCCAGGGAAAAGTTTATCTATGGAAACAGTGATTGGCTTACAGATATGCGTGCATATGATGAATGGTATCAAATTATCAAGACAAGGGGAATTCGGGAAGCTAGACTTTTTTGTGAAGAAAACTTTCTATCATTTGCAACCATGACAGAAATTCAATCTTTACGACGACAATATGCTGATAGTTTGAAGGAAATTGGATTCTATGACCCGACTCGTTATGGTGGTGATGATTATTATAATAGTAATCAAGAGAATACCAATCTATTGAAAAGCATTATCTTTGGAGGTCTTAATCCTAATTTGGCCCGGATTCGATTACCTGATACCAAATATGATAAGGTTCTTAGTGGTACTGTGGAAAGGGAAAAAGAAGCCAAGGAAATCAAGTTTTATACAAAACAGGATGGTAAAAAAAAAAAATCAAAACAAATCAATAATGGAACATGATTAACCTTTTTTTTTTTTTTTTTTTTTTTTGGTAGGTCGTGTATTTCTTCATCCAGCATCGATACTCTTCAACACTAATCAATATGGGGCTTCGTTTTTGACGTATTTTTCAAGAATGACGACCAGCAAGACATTCCTTCGAGATGGGACTGAAGTACCTTCATATGCGATTCTTTTCTTTGGTGGCAAATTGGACGTAGATCATTTAGGAAGAGGATTGAAAATAGGGGATGGTTGGCTCAAGTTTAGAGCTTGGGCTCGTATTGGTGTGTTGGTGAATCAATTGAAACGACTTTTATCTGCAGAATTGGAAAGCAAGATTGAAGATCCTAATCAAGACAGTAAGTAAATAGTAGTATTTCTGATTAAATCCTGATTTCCTTTTTTTTATGTTTAGTTTCTTCAAGTGGTGTTGTAGATGCTATGGTTACTCTGATCTCTAGTGATGGTATTTAATGTTACTTCTCCCCTTTTATTTTTTTCCCCCTTATTGTTCCCCCCCGTTGATCCATAAATACATATAGATAAATAGATACTTTTTTTTTTGAATGAATAGAATAGATTTTTTTTTTTGATCTTTTCAATAAATCAAATAGATGATTCTTTATTATTAAGATGATGAATGTTGGAATAATAGTAGAAAGAGTCATTTATTATGAGAGAGTATAAAATGAATCTTGATTGGTTTGAGTACAATCATCTTGATCTAACTGTGATGAATGATCCTTTTCTTCTTCTTCTTCAACATGATTATCATCATCGTTCTGTCGTGTTGCCATCATTTGTTGTGATTCCTGTCGCCATTGAGATTTAAGTAATAATAATTCGTACATATCATGATAAGATAATTTTGCCACTTGTTGTGCCGTTCGATCTGGTAATATAAAAAAAATAAACTTGAGTATATATATGTATTTTCTTCAATAATCATTGTCTTACCATAATCTTCATTGGCAAAAGCATCAATCCATTCGATATCACCAGAAAATTGAACTTGTTTTCTTAATGTCATCTCCAAAATATAAATATATAAAAAAAAAGAAGAGAAAGTAAAGAAAGGAAAGAGTGGAAATTAGATGATGTTGAAATAAAAAAAATGCATTCATGGTTGCTTTCAAACTTTTTCCCAATTACTCTCTCTATTTATGGATCAAGGGTGAAATGGTTATTTTGATAGAAAACTAAAAAAGGAAACTGGAGAAGGAGGGATGTTCTTTTTTTTTTTTTTTTTTTTTTTTTTGACTGAGGTTCCGCAATTAGGCTTTCGGATTGGGAGTACCTTCTTTTTAATCTTGATCTCTCTCTCTTTTTATCGTTACTGCGGAAGGGTGACTAATGCTGATTATTTTTTTTTAAAAAAAAAAGAAGAAAAAAAAAGAAGAGAGAAAAAAATGATGATCATATTAAAGAAAGTAATAATAAAAAAGTAAATAAAAAGAAATATTAAAACAATATATTGTCAAACAAAAAAAAAAAGTGTCATTTCTTTGTTTGTATTTCTGGATCTTTCTTCGGCTTTCTACATCAAAAGGAAAATCACTTGTTCCCCCCCAATTGTGCCTCGCTTAGTGACTCCGCCTCATTTTGAATCACCTCGCGACAGATAGATATAAAAATATTTTCAAAACGTTTTTTCTTTTTTATTTTCTTTGTGCTTTTTTTTTTTGCTCCCTTTCCTTTCTTTTTTTATTATTACTTTGTTTCTTTATAATGGATCTGTCTTGGTGTATCATTTGTGACAACCGTATTGATGACATCTTGGTAAGTTTACTTGGATATATATATATTATATAAGATCTAACTTTTTTTTTTTGAAAATAGACTGAATCATCCTTATATTGTTCAGAGACTTGTAAAGGCAAAGATCAATCCAACTCTATTTGTGAACAGAACAATGATCAAACCACTCCTTTGAAACCAGTTGTAAAGGCAAAGATTAATTCAATTTGTCGTAACAAAAAACCTACTACCCCTTCATCTTCTTATCCTTGGGAATTATTGTATACTCGACCTCGTAATAGGCGTCATGTTATGGTGAAACGATGTCAACCTATGATAGCAAGTTCATTTACCACTGCCACTGCTTTGTTTTCTCCTAAACCTTCCATGGTCTAGTTCCCTTCTTTTTTTATCTTTCTTTCATTTTAGTCTAGCTTTTCATTTTTTTTTTTATCCCCCTCCTTCCTTGGCGTTAGAACAAAAATGTGGAAGGATTGTAAATATTCATATCACAAACAAACAAAAAATCATTCATTTTATCTTTCATTATCTTATATATATCAAAAAAAAAATCATATTTGCATACCCTTTTTTTTTCCATCGCCAATGGATTTTAGTATAGTTTTTCCCCTCCCTCCTCTTTACATTTTTTTTTTTTTTCATCTCTCCTTTTATCTCTATGAAAATAAAACCTTTTTTTTTTCAACTATTTTATTTGTCTTTTTTTAATATTACTTTTGAATTGTGTTCTGAAAGTTATGATTTATGTGATACCTATGCAAAATAATAATGTGATAAAAAAAAAAGGGAAAAGCGGTTCTTGAATTTTCTTTTCTTTTTTGGTTGCGTTTCTTTACATCCTTTTTACCTTTTCTTTCTGTACTTCATGTTCACCGAACAAAAGGAAGGTAGTTTTGGTGCTTTGTTTCAACAATACAAGGAAAGACATGTCGATGAACCTACCTTCCTTTCAGCTTGCCATCTTTTTATTTACTTTGATCAAACCAAGGCAAGTTCTATCAGAATACATTTAAAAGGGGTTATATGACTCATGTTGGTATTTTTTTTTTTTTTAGGTGGTCACTGAACGATTGGTGATTCTTTATATTTTATATGCTTATTATGCTCATAAGCCTTTGACACAAAATCCTTTCTTAACCTTCTTTTTGGAATTTATCATGGACCAAGGACGTGGTGATTGGATGGAACAACACTTTGTTCATGCCATCTTGGAAGGATGGATCGATACGGTAAAAAAAATAAAAATAAAAATAAAAATAAAATAAAGTAAATAAAATAAAATAACAAAAAATGGAAGATCACAGTATATTTACTCTTTTTAATATAGGTAGAGCCTCTAACCCCAACTGATGTGTTTCATGAACCTGATATTTATATACCAATGCATCCTCCTACGACGTCGGTACTGAATGAATTGAAACGCGCTGTGGCTCGTTTGTTGGATGAAAAGTATGTACAACAAATAGAATATATGGATTATACAAACAGACTCAATTTTTTTTTTTCGCTTAGTGATGATCAGATGGATACATCAAATACTGAACTTACTGGTAATAAGTGGACACAATATGATGATCGAGATAGACTTCTTTCTGATATGTTGACCAAGGTAAAAACTGAAAATATCATGATCGATTTAGAATAATCAACTGTATATACGTATTTTTTTTTTTTTTTTTTTAAATTATAGATCCAAAATGACAAACTTGATCCTTCTATCATCTCATTTTTATCTGATTTACTTTTCCAAGCAACAACAAGGACATTGACGATTCCTGAAAATGAGGTAGATCATATCTTGATTGAAAAAGGTAGGTGTCTGATTTCTGTCTTTTTCTTTCTCTTTGATTAGGTGCTTATTCAAGGCTCGAAACTTCATCCTTACGTTGTGAATCTCTTACCTCTTGCACCCAGACAACTTCCAAAATTGATAGAATTGAATCATTTTTTGGCGGCGGATCTTGTACCCATGATTCTGACTAGATCTATGGCTGAAGCGTAAACTTTTTTTTTATATACTGATCGCATCCAATTGATAAATTCTTTTTATGTAGGTATCTTCATTTCTTGGCCATGCCTAAAGTGACATGCAATTCATTGGAAGTGATCCATCATGTCTTGACAACACATCAACAACGTTTACCCGATGATTTTCTACATGCCTATATATCAAGTGCTATTCAAACATGTGAATTATTGGAAGGATCATGGCAGGAAAGACAAGTACGCATGGTAAGTGAAGACACAAAAGATATCACTTTTTTAATTTTTTTTTTTTTGTATAGGTAGCGAAATTTTTACAATCCTTATTGGAACGACATATTCTCCCTATTACTGATTATATGATCGAAATTCAATCTTTTTGTCTTGGTTATCTTAAAATCCGAGGTGTGGCATCTTTATTCCGGACGGTATCTCAAGAAGCATCCATAGAATAGAACACTTAGTTTTAGATACCCCCCCCATTGTATTTCCCAAAAAAAAAAAAAAATAAACTGTGAAAACTAATCTTCCAAAAAAAAAAAAGAACAATGTTGTATGAAAGTCTATCAAATATAAAATATATCCTTTATTTTTTTAATTGATGTAAGAGAGTGAGGTGTATGTGTAAAAAAAAAATAAGACGATCATATAAACAAAAAAGGTGAATGGGATTTGCGGGACTAAGAGGTCTAAATAAGAAATGTATGTTTTATGTTTTTACATCATTTGTTGGTTTTGAGATTCACGTTGGATTCTATTGACATAAGATCGAGACACGACGTTCCAGGCTTCCATGTAACGATCCATACATTTAGAAAGACATTGTTGTTCACCACTTTCAAGACGAGGACCAGGTTTGGGCACACACTTCAAATAACACTTTTCGTTGATTTTCTAAATAATAAAAAAAAAAAAGTGAAATCAATTTATGTTTTCTTTTTCTTTTTTTTTTTATTTTATTTTACATTAATGAGTTCTTGAGCATTGGCCATGGCAAGTTCACCACGGACTTGTTCCATGACTTCTTGTTTCTTGTTGCTCTATAAAACAAAAATAAATTATAAATCTCATATTTCAATTTCCCCTTTTTATAAATATGTTCTTACCAATTCAGGAGCGCCAAAGCTGGAAGAATAATCACTCATTGTCGATAGTTATAAAAAGTAATAAAAGAATGAAAAGAAAACGTTAAAAAAAAAAAGAAAATTCCTTAAGGCTTTTTTTTTTGTCGACTGCTACCCCTCACCCATCCCTCCTTCCGTTTTTACCTGCCATTTTTCAAACACAGCACACACTAGTCAACAAGCCACTTTCCTAAAAATCATTGATCTGACTGTATCTGAAGGACTTGTCAAGAGAAGAATGATCGTCGACGACTGCGAAGGATGATGATTTTATAATGACAATGATTCGATTTTGTGTGTGAATCAATGGTCATGATGAAGAGCAAAGATTGATGGCTGATGAGATCTAGACTGATTTGATTTTTCTATGATGATGACTTTGATGAGAATGTTATGGCTCTATAAAAATGTTGGATATGTGTATGGTAACGATCATGATGAACTTTCTAATCAAATCAATTTTAAGTTGAAATAAGGCATAAAAAAATAATCATGATAGTAGCATGTCTAAAGAAGGATTTTATTACAGTAGGTATACATCAGATTGACTAACCATCATAACATTAATTAAAAGACAAAAAAGATCAAAATAAATCATAAATCCGAAACCAGCGGCATAGGGATATGAAGTTATGTCTTTGTGGATCATCAGGTGCGATATAAAAAAATACAATATTTGATGTAAAGGTCATCGGCTGATGGATGAACCGGCGAGTATAGTTGAGTTGCATCATAAGTAGGAGGATCAGGATTTGCATTTATCGAAGAAGAATGGACAGATACGGAAGATTTACTAAGTTTGAATCCATTTGTGCCAGTGAAGGACGATGATGTACCTGATGATGGATGATCTTTTCCAATAGAAAACCATTTCCCTTTGTCATTGGATCCATTCGTTGTCACAATCGTTGAAGCTTTACTTTTCCCCTTGGCAAGAAGCACACTCTCACCTCCACTGATATAATTCACAGATCTATCATCATCATATCATCATAAATAAAATAAATAATAATAATAAAAAAGCATGAAAGATCAGTGTCAAAGTATATAGTAAAAATCATATGGATGGTAACAGGTCTTACCCAATATAGCCATAAGGATTGTTTTGCATGCCTTCTGCTACAAATTCCTGAAGACTCTTCATATCCAACTAGGTGGTGCACAAAAAAACAGCGGTGAATGATTAATATCGTCAATCACTGTAACTGTTCGTCTACACTTACTTGATCATCAAACATAGAAAAGCTGCAGCTGACATCTAGATGAAAGAGGAAGGTGCTTGATATAGAGATATAACGCACTTTTTTAACCTGATTATTTTTCCTTACCTTTACTGTGTATACTGATCATTGTCGCTTTTGTATTATTAGAACGGACCAATCTATAAGATAGTGGGATTAGACCATCTCTTTTTTATGAATTTCTTTTTTCAGTACTTACTCCTCATTTAAGGTGGTGTATAAGTTTCTTGCTTCTTTTCCTTGACGGATGCGGACCATGCCAGGCTGATAAGTTGTTGGAAATATCGATGGAGTTACCTTCAAGGTCCCTTCAACCAGTTCGTCAGTTGCACGTGTTTTCTTGAGAAGAAAAAAAAAATGAGTATCTCCATGAATTGTTTTGGTATTACACAACGAAGGTATGGGAACGAACTTACCGTGAATTTGTATCGATGTTCAATGGAACGATGCTGCAGGTTACTCCACAAGGTTTGCCATTCGCTAAGATGTTTTCTGATGCTTGATTCAGGAATATCGTCGTCGTGATTGATCAGCTTTCCCACGCGATGGATCGTAAATTTGTGGTATCTAAGGCTATCCATCATATGTGTATGGAAAGCCACATCTAATAAAGCGATCATCGATAAAAAAAAAAAAGGAGGATCATATTAGTTATTATTTCTAACGTTGTTTCATCTTTCGACAGTACATTCCTTTTTTCCTTGTAATTACCGATTTCAATTGTTGGAATAGCCTTGTGATTAGGATGCATTTTGATTAAAGCCAGATGATCGTGGTATCGTCGAATAGCAGACATGTAACTAATAGGGTATTGCCAATGAATGGACGTAATATTAGAATAGAATTTGCGCTGTCTAGCCACTGCTTGAATCAGGTCATTAGAGAATGGAGAGGGATTGCCTTGATAAGAAGTTCGAATAGCATACAACAATTCTGCCAAAAAAAAAGAATAAAAAACGGTAAGTCCTTTTACGTGTGGTTTGGCATTTATCTTTACCATTGGCATCATACTCGTAATCGGGTCCAAGGAATTTGAGTTGTTCTTGAATCTGTCGTTCATAAGCGTAATCCATTTCATTTTGAGGGATAATGACTTGAATGGGTCTGATCTTGGCTATCATTTTGTTGAGAGTCACTTTTACGCTGCCATTTGGATTCAACAGCGTTCCTCTAGTATGTAATGAAAAATAAAATGAAATAAAATATAAAATCAATTTGAGAATTTGGCATATCGGATGATTCGATTACTGTATAATCGATAGCACTTACGCGACTACTGGACCATTCATCAAATCAGATTCTAACTTCATTCTTGCTACATCCCAAAAGTTGATACCATCTACAGGCGCACAATCATGAGGAAAACGAGTATGGTTTGCACCAAATCGGTAATCGTAATAATTGGACCTATGATGATAAGTTGTATACAAAAGAAACATCAGTAATGGCAAAATCTATGTTTTTTTTCTTTTTTCTTTAGTTTTGGATAGCCAATACTACGTTACCATGGTAATTCGATCACTTGTCGACAACGGTAGCATGGACGTTGAAATGTTCCCGAGTACATGTTTTGGTTGGTCAAATGATAAGGTTCATCTTCGCCAAAAGTTTGTTTCCATCTTTTCAGGTCGTTAGGAGTTAGATCTTCATTTTTGAACTATTATGAATAAAAATTGTATCAGTGGCGAGATTTAGCGTTACTTTATTTGGTACTTTACGAGGTCATACAAAGGGAGTGGATCATCAAAGAGTTTTTTACAAGGTAAGCGTAAGACAAGATCTTCGTAACAGCGGAAAGGAGAAAGTTTATGCACATGCCACATAAATGCAATATCTAGAAAGGAAAACATAGGTGAATAAGAAATACATATATATATATATATATATATATATATATGATTTTTTTTCTTTTTCTTGAATGTATTACCTAGAGGAGGTACCAACATGGGACTAAAATGATTGTGGATCCATTTTTCATATCGTACTTCAGCACGAGCAAGATAATGTCGTTGTTCCTGAAGGGTCATTGTATCCATAAAAGTCCAAAAACGTTCCAAAAAGGAGAGATAATAGTAACAGTTTTCAACAGTAACCACGCCATTGAGTTTAGGGAAATGAGTTGGATTAGGAGCGACAGGAGGAGGAGCGGAGAACTTGCCATATGTCATGGTATCAATAAAGAGTGATAGTGAATATTGTGAGATAAACCAAATTAAATGATCATATTAACAAAAAAAAAAAAAAAAAAAATGAAAGAGAAAGAAAACTTTAAAATACATCAAGTATTTCTTTTTTTTTTTTTTTTCACAGCATCCGTAGCCACGCATTGTAAATCTCCGCTGTCATTAGTTGCAAGTGGGAAATGCTTACCATATTTACTGCATGTCCCACAAGAAGACAAAAACGGACTTTGGAACATTACATTGACCACAGGTTAATTTCCTCAAAACGAAATATTACCTTTGTGATTAGAACGATGGATGAACGCTTTTTTAAGATGCAGATGACTCGATTGTGAATATGATAAAGATGATGATGGATAGCGTGTTTTCTAATCACCAAACAATTTGAGTTGACCATAAATGCGTAAAAAAAAAAAAATATGGTAATAGCACGTCTAAAAAAGGGTTTTATTATAATACATCATAATACTAGATAAAAGATACAAGTATACATGTAGAGATAAACTAACTAGAAAAGACATGCAAAATAATAATAAGAGATCAGAAACTGCCGACAAAGGCAGCTAAGGGACCGGCTTGCGCTTTAGGAGGACCACCAGATGCATATAAAAAAACGTAATATCTGATGTAGAGATCATCGATTGATTGATAAGCCGGTGGGTACTGACCTCGATGAGTTGCATTATAGGTTGGAGGATCAGGATTTGTGCTTGTCGAAGAAGAATGGGCAGATACGGAAGATTTGCTAAGCTTGAATCCATTTGTGCCAGTGAAGGATGATGATGTACCTGATGATTGATGATCTTTTCCAATAGAAAGCCATTTCCCTTTGTCATTGGATCCATTCGTTGTCACAATCGTTGAAGCTTTACTTTTCCCCTTGGCAAGAAGCACACTCTCACCTCCACTGATATAATTCACAGATCTATCATCATCGTATCATCGTAAATAAAATAACAATAATAATAACAAAAAAGCATGAAAGATCAGTATCAAAGTATATAGTAAAAATCATATGGATGGTAACAAATCTTACCCAATATAGCCATAAGGATTGTTTTTCATGCCTTCTGCTACAAACTCCTGAAGATTCTTCATATCCAACTAGATAGAACACAAGAAAAAAAAAAGTGGTAGATAATTAGTGTCGTTAATCACTGTAACTGTTCGTTTGCACTTACCTGATCATCAAACATAGAGAAGCTGTAACTTACATCTGGATGAAAGAGAAAGATGGTTGCTATTGAGATATAATGCACTTTTTAACATGATTATTTTTCCTTACCTTTACTGTGTATACTGACCATCGCCGCCTTTGTATTATTAGAACGAACCAGTCTATAAGATAATGGGATTAGATCATTTTTTTTATGACTTTTTTTTTTTGGTACTTACTCTTCATTTAAGGTTGTATATAATTTTCTTGCTTCTCTTCCTTGATGGATTCGGACCATACCAGGTTGATATTCTGTCGGAAATACAGCTGGAGTCACCTTCAAGGTCCCTTCAACCAGTTCGTCAGTTGCGCGTGTTTCCTTGAGAGAAGAGAAGAAAATTAGTATTTTCTCTTTTCGGTTAATTATTTGATATATAGGAATAAACTTACAGTAAATCTGTATCGATGTTCAATGGAAGGATGTCGCAGGTTTTGATTACTCCACACGGTTTGCCATTCCCTAAGATGTTCCTTGATGCTTGATTCAGGAATGTCGTCATCATGATTAATCACCTTTTCCAATTGTGTGAGCGTAAAATTACGATAGGTTCGACTATGCATCATATGTGTATGGAAAGCCACGTCTAATAAAGCAATCATCCATCAAAGGAAAAAAAAAATAGATTCACATTAGTACTATTTCTAACGTTGCATCATCCTTCGACGGTATCTTTCTTTGTTATTTGCATATTACCGATCTCAAGCGTTGGAATAGCCTTGACATTAGGGTGCTTTTTAATTAAAGCCAGATGATCATGATACCGTCGGACAGCAGCTATGTAGCTAATAGGGCGTTGCCAATGAATGGACATAATATCAAAGTAGAATTTGCGTTGCCTAGCCACTGCTTGAATCAAATCAATAGAGAATGGAGATGGATTACCTTGATAAGATGTTCGAATGGCATATAATAGTTCTAACAAAAAAAAAAGATAAGTCCTCTTATGTATGATTTGGAGTTTATTTTTACCATTGGCATCATATTCGTAATCGGACCCAAGGAATCTGAGCTGTTCTTGAATCTGTCGTTCATATGCGCGATCCATTTCATTTTGAGGAACAATGACTTGAATGGGTTTGACCTTGGCCACCATTTTGTTGGGAGTCACTTTTTCAGTACCATCCGGGTTTAATAGCGTTCCTCTAATATGTCATAAAAAATCAACTTGAGAATTCACATAATGGGTGATTTGATTAATGTATAATTGATAGGACTTACGCGACTAAACCGTTAGTTAAATCAGATTCTATCTTCATTCTTGCCACATCCCAAAAGTTAATACCATCGTCAGGAACACAGCTATGAGGAAAACGAGTGTGATTGGCACCAAAACGGTAATCGTAATAATTGGGCCTATGATGATAAGTTGTATATAAAAGAAACATCAGTAATCATTCTTTTTTATTCTGATTACCCAATTCCCCTAGTACTACATTACCATGGTAATTCGATCATTTGTTGACAACGGTAGCATGGACGTTGGTATGTTCCCGAGTACATATTTTGGCTGGTCAAACAATAAGGTTCATCATCACCAAAAGTTTGTTTCCATCTTTTCAGGTCGTTAGGAGTCAGATCTTCATTTTTGAACTAATATGAATAAAAATTGTATCAGTGGCTAGGTTTAGCGTCACTTTACTTAGTACTTACGAGATCATATAGAGGAAGTGGATCATCGAAGAGCTTTTTACAAGGTAAGCGTAAGACAAGATCTTCGTAACAACGGAAAGGAGAAAGTTTATGCACGTGCCACATAAATGCAATATCTAGAAAGGAAAGCATAGGTGAATAAGAAATACATATATAGATATATATATGATTTTTTTTTCGTTTTCTTGAATGTATTACCTAGAGGAGGTACCAACATGGGACTAAAATGATTGTGGATCCATTTTTCATATCGTACCTCAGCACGAGCAAGATAATGTCGTTGTTCCTGAAGGGACATCGTATCCATAAAAGTCCAAAAACGTTCCAAGAAAGCGAGGTAGTAGTAACAGTTTTCAACAGTGACCACACCATTTAGATTGGGAAAGAAGTCATAAGTAGGAGGAACTGGAGCTGGTTCAGAAAACTTGCCATTGTACGTCATGATATCAATATAGAGTGGTAATAAAAAAAATTGTGAGGTAAACCAAAATTAAAGAACATTGTATAAAAAAAAAGAGGGAAAGAAAACCTTAAATAGATTGAAGTAATTTTTTTTTTTACTACAATTTCCGCAGCCACGCGTTGTAAATCTCCGCAAGCATTTGCACATTTGTGCAGATGTCCACTTATTCTGGTTTCGATTATTATGACAATGTTGTCTTTTCTATAACGATGTAATCGAAAATATGTAAACATGATCTATCTTTTCATAATAATAATAAAAAAATTCATCATTGGTAATCCCTAACAAAAAATTTTTTTGATGTGTGAATAAAAAAGAGGTTACTTTTTATGAGGACTAAATCAAAAAACTCAGGAAAATGGATCACAGCAAAATCGGAGAAGATGTCTTCAGATCCCTTTACCTTTTCTTACGTCATATGAAATTGTTGATCACTCCATCTTCCATTTCTTCAAGTGTCACATCTGGTAAATCATCACCAACTCGATGGAGAAAAATTCAGGATAATAGACCTATACGGCAGAGATACGGAACAAAAAAAAAAAAAAAAAAGGCATTTGTGCGATAATTTTGTTGAACCGGAATGGGGAGTTTTATGTTAGATTTCAGGTACGTCGATACGTATGTTAGTTCTAGCGGCCTCTTCGATTCATTTCTTTTGCTGTTAGTGTCTCGAATGATTTATACAGATGTCTTTATTCAAAGTAATACATATAATACAAACATAAAAGTCTAGTCTAGTAACACAAAATAAAACCGGGAATAATCTATAACTACAGATAAGTTGGAATAATGTTGGTGATCCTGGTGCTCTTGATGATGCTGCTGATGCTGATGCAGTAGACGGATGAAGGTCTATAGAGTAAAAAAAAAAAAAAAAAAAAAGAAGGTAAATAAGCGAAATATTGACAATCCAGCAATAATAACAATGGATATTTAAAATAAACAGACAGATCACCTTGGTCGCCAGAAAGTAACTGGTGAATGAATCCATGACGCGCCATAAGAATTCCTTTTCAACACTTGCTTGTATGGTCGATGATAAATGATGGAAGGCTTCCAAAAAAAGGATGATGATAAGTAAGGCGATATGATATGAAATCCTCTTTCTTTTTTTTATCACTTTTTGTCCTGCTGTTACCTGTCCCTGTTGTCCTACAATGCGAATTTACGATAAATGGTTAGTGAAATTCTTCGCGTATAAGATGATAATGATATTGATTGCCACCTTTTCTTTGTTACCTTTAGTTTGCCCTTCCCTTTGTTACTGGTGCTGGCGAATGAGACTTGTATCGTATCAATGTGTTTCTCTTCGTCTTCTTCGCCGTCTTGTTGTTTGTTGCTGCTGTCTTTGTTGCTGTATTTGTCTTATCCGTGTAGATAAGGGTAACGCAAAGAGAAAGCATTCAAATAAAGAATCAATATACGTTGGGATATAGTTGGAACAGAAAATAATAAAAGACTTTATTGAATAAAAGTGTCACTACTAAACTGATTGATATACAAAAGGTAAAAAGTCAATGCAATGAAATAGAAAGAAAAGAAAAGAAAGAAAGAAAAAAAAAATAAAAGTTAAAAAAAAAAATAACAATCACGGGCTTCGAAAATTACTCCATCTAACTCTGGAAATACTAACATAAAAGAGGACAGACATGTTTACCAATATATAATATAGGTTCATCCATTCTAATCATCATGATAAATAAATGTACCAATGATGATCTATAAAGTCAGTAGAAACTAGAAGTACCAAAGAAGAAGTACACTCTAAATAATCTTGTTTCAAACTAAAAAAAAGAAAGACATGACGTGGTAATTAAAATAAAATACAGAGCAATCAATATCAAAGGATGTCATATAAAGACATATCATACTTAAGAACGTGTACGGAGAACCTATCATGAATTTTTTTTATAACACAAAACCGAGGATATAGAATAGATTTATTATAATAAATATAATTCTTTGATGATCATCAAGTTTAAGAAGATGTTTCTGTTTTTGACAACGTCGTATTTTTTATTTTAAAATAATTCCTTATTTTTTGAGAAAGCTTTTCATGTATCAAGGTAAAAAATAAGATGTTCATCATTTCCAGCTAAATATCCACCTTCGCTACCAAACGTATCGCCACCTTTGAACCTAAGCTTGAATCCCTTACAGCCATTATCCTTATAGTTATTGTCAAGAAGGGTCAACTGCATATTTGACTGAAGACCATTACCAAAGCACTGATCAAAAGCTCCTGCTCCAGGGTAAAAACACTCCTTTCCATAGACTAAGATTACTAGGTCACCGCTAGCAAACACGCCTGATTTCTTGCAATAGTATGGTTGACCACTTTGGCCTTGACATTTACCAGACAAAAATTGAAAAGGCTTTGCTTCGGATGGCTTACCGTAAGTACCTATTTTACCGTTGTTAGGGTACAAGTACCTCTTTATTTTTCCTTCCAACCAGTAAATATTGTGCTCTGAACCAACTGTTATTTGTGAGGAATCAACACATGCTTGAATAGTCGCAATTTTGAGACATGCCATGTAGAAGAAAACCAATAAAGCCCACTGTTTTATCATTGCTAACAGTTTGATTATGTTGTATTGATATATTGAATATTAAAAAAAAATCCAACATATTTATATAAGAATAAGATCATAAGCAGGGGTTCTCTCAAGACAAATTGCTGTCTTCCCTTCTGCAAGTGACAAAAAAAAAAAAAAAAAGGAATGGGAGACTTTATTTCAGGTGACTTTCTTACTTCAGGTGAAGGTAGGGGTCCATGTCTAACACTACGCAGCATTGTAGACACTGCTTATCTTGAGAGTGACCATGCCCAGGGAGGTTCAGGGTGTGCATACTCTTTGGTCACTCGTAAACAAGTTGGGTCTCCACCTGGAAATCGTTTTCTCTCTCTCTCTCTCTCTTCTTTTTCTTTTTTTTTTTTTAATTAAAGGGATCTACAATTGACATCATCTGACGATGATTCATTGATATATGTCAGTTCCCATCAATATGTATGCAGTCAATTTCATCGTCTTTGTTTACCTTTTTTTTTTTTTTTTTAAAAAAAGGATAGGAGTCTACAACTGACACCATTTGATAACATACTTCCTAACTGATTCAGTGATATATAGGAGTTTCATCATATTGAAGGCAATCAACAGAAGAAAAGTGAACGGTGATGATGGATATGAGTTCGTGGTATATGGGTCAACCACCTGTGAATTCGATCAATTGGAAATTTGCAACTTTTTTTCAATCATTAATTGTCAACAATCAATGGCCAACCATCGATGATCAGCAATCAGTAATCAATAATCAATTTGTCCCTGAATACTTCATATCATCCATTTCCGCATCCAAAAAATAAATAAATAAATAAGTAAATAGGAAAACAACCATGGATATCTGATATACGTACATATATATTGATTTAAGCGTCCTCTTTCACTTCCATTTTTTTTTTTTTGTGTGCTATAAGTGTTTCAAATAATATACAGATGTCTTTATTAGATGTTCTACATAGAATACAAACATAAAATTCTAAGCTAAAAGCAACACAAAAATAAAAAATATAGATAACTAGAGCTGGATAAGAATAATGGATGAAGATGATCCTCGATGCAGGCAGATGGACGAGCATCTATAGAATGACAAAAAGGAAAGTAAGTAATAGATTCATCAATTCAGAAATATTGACCAACATATTACTAAAGACAAGCAGATCCCCAGTTTCTTTTTCCTAAAAGGGAATGGATGGATTTCCTTTTTAACATTTATGTTGCACGGCCGATGATGAAGGATGGAAGACTTTTTTTTTTAAAAAAAAAAAAGACGATGGTCAGTAAATATGTTGTGACAGGAAATCCTTTTTGCCTCTTTTTCTACTATTACCTTTCCAATATAACACCTGAGATATCATATAATGCGAATTTACGATAAATGGTTAGTGAAATTCTTTGCGTATAAGATGATAATGATATTGATTGCCACCCTTTCTTTGTTACCTTTGGTCTGCCTTTTCCCGTGTTACTAGTGCTGGCGAATGAGACTTGTATCATATCAATGTGTTTCTCTTCGTCTTCTTCGCCGTCTTGCTGTTTGTTGCCGCTGTCTTTATCTTCTCCGGTATATACGCGTAAAGCAAAAGGAATGTATTCAAATAATGAATCAGTACGTTGGCATGTAGTTGGAATAGAAATAATGAAAAACTTTATTGAATAAAAGTATTACTACTAAACTGATTGATATACTAAAGGTAAAGCCAATGCAATGAAATAGAAAGAAAAGAAAAGAAAGAAAGGAAAAGAAAGAAAGGAAAAAAAAATTAAAAGATAAAGATAAAAAATCACGGGCTTCGAAAATTACCTTGTCTTTTTATAGCCATCTGATAGAGACATAGTAAGTTTATCCCAATGTGATCCTATGATTGTTTTTATTTCAACCCCTCCTCAATGTTTAACTTCTTGATAAAAAGACTGTTTTATGCAGGAAGAGAGGCCTCCTTTTTTTTTTTTTTTTTTTTTTTTTTTTTTTTTAAAATGATACTTTGACTGATTAGACCTATACTGTCTCGGTGTTGACTATTCAGATTCTTTCCTTTGCATAATCAACTAGAAGACAGAGACAATGTGTATAACTGAGCATTCGGTCGTGACAAAAAAAAAAAAGATGATATTTCTTGTACAGGAAGAAAAGGAGATGCGGCAGAAAAGCAGGAATTCAACAAAAAGAGGATCTACATGCATCTGATTCCACACACGTCCCTATTTTGTCATGAAAGACTTGCTGCGTTTTCCTGTTTTTTACAGGAGTGATCAGGATGATATGCGTAGTGTGAGACAATCTTCAAATAACATATAAAGCCTCTTTTTTTTTTTAAGGCATCATCCCCAACATAAGATTGGAAAATACACTGTCATAATATCATCTAAAAACAATGTACGCGCTAGTATTGCTTTTTGCGTTGATTCTATGTGTGAATGGGAACCCTGATGATTGGGGTACGGTAGTCAGAACTTCCGATGGTGTTCAAGCTGACAGTTGGATTGCTAGATTAAAGACTATTGAAGTCACTGATGGTCGTTTTTTTGAGGCAGCTTCTCCAACAAGGCCGAATGCTCCAAACAGACAAGTCGAGGCAGAGGGGACAATTAATATTGCTCCAGGTGGAGTTAACATTGGTAAAGGATCTGCTTTAGCATCACGAGCAGATAGTAATGCTTATCCACAATCTGATTCTGGAAAACAAACAATAACGGCTCCCGGCGTTTCATATGCTGAGAGTGGGGGTACGATGTTAGATATTGGACACCCATATGTTGATAATCCTAACGGAGGTACTCAAATATCTTTAATTGGAGTACACATCGATGCTTGTAGAGCAACTGCTATAAGTATTCCAGGGAAACCTGTCAAATTCGAAGGATGTGGAGGTGGTTATATATCGGTTTCCGGTACAAAAGTAGTTGATATACCCAGCTTAGGACCTGCAAATTTTTGGGTGCGTGTGCCTCAAGACCAATCACAACCACAAATTGCTAATGTAATAATCAACGAACAAGTGACAACAGATGATCAAGGTAATCCAACAGTGGACAGCAATGGGATCTACAAATACGATCCCAAAGCTACAAGTGGATATATTAACGGTGTGCGTATCATTATTGAACATGGTGAAATAACTGCATTGCACGCTGCTGTTATTCGTGATGCTAGTAAAACGGATTCATTCGCATCAACCTCCAACATTTCTAGATAAAATATTTACATAGTATCTATCCCTATTCCCCACGATAATTTTTTTTTAAAAAAAAAGAAGGTATCATTCTAGCATAATACACCTTTTTTCTTCAACCATCAATCACTAACAATCTACTTATTCTGAGTATCTCATACTATCCATTTCCGTATACAAAAAAAAAAAAAAAAAATAAGATCACCCATGTGTAAATTAGGCTTCTAATGACAGCGTCGAAATAAAGCTTTTATATAAAAAAATATATATACAACTAAACTAAAACTACAAAGGGAATCTATCTATTTTCTATCTAATCTATTTTTCTGTTTCTATTGATGTTTCAAGGACTATCCGGTTGTTCCAACAAATCATCATAATAAGTAATACGAATGCGACTATCATTATCCAAATAATGCCTTTGCTGTCGTTGCTGCTGATCCAATGAGTCATGTACCTGCATTGTCCTGCTGCGTTGCAAGCGAGTCGTATCCAAAGATGAAGATCCATTTGAATTTGCGAAAACAGACAATGATCGTTCTAATGCGTGTTGTCGAATAGGTTGATTGGAAATATCAAAACGTTCAGTCCACCAGCGATCCAATTGTGTAATCCATGATCCCCGTCGATAATCAGTATAGCAAGCGTCAGTGCTGTAAATGGATGGTAATGATCGACGACGACAACGATGATGATGCTGTAAATCAATGGAAGACTTTGAATCGTCATTTTGTTGTATTGCTTTCGAGAAGTTTCTCCCATACTGCCTATAGAATGGTTGAGAGTGACGCCGTTGTTGATCATTCATGCTTTGTTGTTCTTGTGTTGAGCTATCCATCACTATCATTGAGTGAGTACGTCGAGGGATCTGCGTGAACGTATCTTCGTTGTTATTATCATTGTGATCGGTCCTTGTGACTGTGTGAACTTGTAGTGGTGTTGAGTGGCGTCGTCCCATCATAGATAATCGTAACAAAACCTGTTTTCGTTCCCTCTCCTCCTCCTCTTGCTGTTGTATCATCAAATAGGTCATGTCTTCAGTGGTCGGTCGCGCTGGTAATGATTCATAGATATCAATAAATTCGGATGTGACACCTTTACGTTGCATTCTCCAATCCAAAAGATCCTGATTTGTTGGTGTTTCTACATTGCCATGCATCGTTCGTACCATCAAGTTGTTGTTCATAGGTGAAAGTAAACTAGTGGACGATTGCATTGAATGCTGATCCTGCCGTTGCCAATATTGGTCCATGTGATCATTCTGTACAAGTCCACGATGCTCTTCATCCGTTTCATCATCCGTATCCATAATATTTGTAAACTTTCCACTGTTCATTGTCGGTGAACTATGTTGTTGGCCTAGCGTAGACTGGCTGACATGGTCGAGTTCATCACTGTCCGAGTTACTATCATCATCGTCCACGGCTGTTTCGATAACATCCTTTTCTGTCATGGTGCAAAACTTAATCGTCAATCCATCGTCGAGATCCATTATCATGCTGTTTTTCTTGTTTGGTGTACTACCCTTGTTTCGTAGAAAAGGAGAAGAAGAAGAAGAGTATTGATGTTTGACCATTTCGATTGTTTCTTTTGGATGAGATACATGGTGATAAACTTGAGGTAATAAGTGTTTGACATCATCATGAACCATGGGAGCAGAAAGTTTATGATGAGTGGCAGGATCACGGAATTGATTTTTCAGGGAGTGTGACTTTGAAGATGGTTTCTTTGCAAGTGGTGAATGGTATTGTTGTTCCAACCAGTTAGCAGTTTTCGTATCCAATTTGTAACAACCCATATCAGAAAGTCGTCGACCGTAAAACCATTGATAAGCAAGAGTCAAGAAGGGTAGGGGAATCATACAATAGGCCTGCAAGTGACCACCTTTGAGATCAAGGACAATGATCATGACGACTTGAAAGAGAATAACACCAACGTTGAGTGCTTGAAAAAGAGCTGGCCATATTTTTCCACCACTTTCAATTTTGGTGACATAGATATACATCAACATATATTTGTAAACCAAGGAAGCGATGGTGAAATACATCAGTGCAAAAGGAAGAATCAAAGGGGCCATAGCAGAGTACAAGAGCGCAATGGTGAAGAAAAAGACCGTTATACTATAACCTTGAGGATAATCAAAAGGCGGAGGACGAGCATATTCACGAAGTTGACGAGGAGAAGGACGAGAGATCCATTTTCGTACAGATAGGGTAACCAAAGGCATAAGCTGACACAATTCCATGGTAAGTCCAAGACCTTTCACGCATACATAATCGATCCAAAATGTAGAGACATCAGATATATTTTTAGCCATTTGTAATACATATTCGCCCACACTGGTATCATCACTGTTCAAAGATCCAGAATTCACCAAGGCACGGATTTGACCATAAATACCAACAAAGATACTGACCAGAGTAAATACCAAGAGATTGTTGATGATAAAAAAGGCATAAAGTTTGAGAAAGACCTTGCGATCCAAGGTTGTATGCGTACGGTAACCTTGTTGTTCAGAGAGTAGTCGAAAAAGGTAAGGTAGTAAAAGAAAGAAGAGAGCCATGATAATGGGAGTGAAATAAGCTTGAATGATCCCCATAAGGAAAGCATTGTTGGTGATAAAAGAGTCGGAATTGGGTATAAAGCGGATCAAGTTGATAAGGTTGGAAGTGGCAGATAAAGCACCAATAGGAATCATCCATACAAAGGTAAATATCCAGTAAACAAGTCGACCTGACCATCGTTTCATTTGGCGTTTATAATTATCCAAAGGTAAATTAGCCCAGATGAGATCACGAGCAGGAGGAGAAGGTCTTGCATCCAATTGATTGTCATGATTGTCTTGATTGTTGTTCTTTTTGTTGGCATGACGTGTATATTGATTCAAGGCAGCTTCACAAGCTTGAGCATGTTGTATTTGATCAAAAGATAACCATCCAAAGTTGGCTGCCTTCTTTTTTGCGTGTCGTAAATGATTGATTTCCTTGTCCAAATCATTGACTTGTTTTGTATAATAATCAATGACATCCACTTTTTTACCACCAAAACCAAGGAATCCACCTATGCGCATAGTAGGTCTTTGTTTCGCGACCTTTGTTCCATCTATGGATATATATATATATATATATATATATAAAAGAATAGTTAGTATAATGATAATATATAATAGTGTTCTTGTTTCATATTACCATTGAGATAAGAAGCCAAGGCAATTTCAAGATGTTCAACAGCTAGTTCATGTTCTTCATAAAGAGAAGTGAGTTTTGGATTAGCGTGACCAATAAGAGCTTCTTTGATAGGATAAGGAAGGACGCCTAAGGATTCAATCCATCGTTTGAGTTCTTCGTCAGATTGGATATGATGAGGAATATTACTGAGTAGAATAGTTTTTGCAGTATCAATATCTTCTTGTTGAAAGTATTGTTGTCGTAGTTTGATATAGTCGCCAGAGAAACGATGAAGAAAGTATATGATCATTAAAGTAAAAAACCATGTTGCAGCAAAAGGAGACCAATACCAGCGTAAATCAGGTTGTGTATTGAGTTTACCATTGATATAATTGATACCAGAAATAGAAAGAAAGTCAATTCCAGGAGCAGGAGGCCAGTCACTATTAACAAAAGAAAAAAAGAAAAAAGAAAAAGAAAAAAGAATGAATTGACCACAAAAAAAAAAAAAAAAGTAAAAATAACGTGTAGCGGACTTTACCCACTTGATCGAGTTGCCACAATATTAACAGGGATGAGAGCACAAAGTCCAATAATGGTCATCATTAATAATAATTGACGAAGAAGGCGTAAGAATTTCAAGAACATGACAGCATCATAACCAATACGATGTAATAAATCATCATCTTTTGCTGTTAATAATGGTTTCACCCAAGCTAAATAACCATAACCGATAGCAGGAGGTCTTTTTCTATTCATTTGTTCACCAAAAAGAGAAAAATAACATTGTTTAAAAATAGATTACACAAATGTTTATTTTTTTTTTTTATTTATTTATTGAAAACTTACGAGTCAACAGAATACTTGTATTTTGGAGCATATACCAAATTATGTTTAGGTCGAAGAAGACAAAAACCAATCATCACAAGAATAGCAATACCAAGATTAATCCCAAATTGAGTTGCTAAAGCTTTAATATTAAGATCAGCTTCTTGATGTTTTTGTTCATCGAATGAGATGAATATTCCACCCATTCTTAGATTTGATCTATCTATGTATGATAAGAAAGAAAAGAAAACAAAGAAAAAAAAAAAAAGACATTGATCATGAGTGAATATTTATGTGGGTAACAATTAGCGCGGCGATTCAGCGGGTGTAACCTTTCATAAGACAAACTTCAGGGTTACATTTTTATTCCTTTTTTTTTTTCCTTTCATCATTTTTATTTTTATTTTTTTCATGCTTCAAGTTAAACTAAGAGTGGGTACAGATTTATCGGATTTACAAGTAGTATTACCTTATGAACCAATCAATATAGATAGTCCTTATTTTAAAGGTTATCTTGATATACGAATCAAAGGATGGAATGCTGCTCAGTATTTTGAAAATACAGGAAACACATTTTGTATTCATATTCATGGAAAATTTTTAACTGATGATACTACAACAGATGATATTCTTTTTGGCAATCAATTCGATTCTCCTTTACAATTACCTATAGGATTCTCTATTTTAACCAGATTTGCTCAATGGTGGGATCCTGGTTTAGACCTACATCTCGATGAACAACAACCTTATGCTTTTAGTACTTTAATCGTCACTTTGAACAAATTAAATATTAATCAAGATATTACCATATGTGATCCTGCTGCTGAATATGATGTCGAAGAAAATACCTCCTTAATCACTCCTCAAAAAGAAATCATCTCTGCCAAAGAAAGACAATCTTATTTCAATCATCCTATTCATCGGCAACAAGTACAAGTCACTCGGGATCAAATATGGTTGGGTGATTTTTGTAACGGTTATTTGGACATGATGGTAAAAAAAAAAAAAAAAAGGTAAACAAAAAAAAAAAAAGGATTCATTTTTCTATTGTTTCATATAGAACGGGTCTATACAAATTCCTGGGTTTAGTATTGATGCATTGAAATACTACAATGGACAAGTAAGTTAAAAAACAAAAACGAACACATCTATCATTCATTCGCTCATATAAAATACTTTTTCTATTATAGCCTTTACGATTCATTTGTAAAAAAAGAGATAATTCTGTAATATATTTTATTATTGAATTTGATATATCAAAATAAATAAATAAATAAATAAATCTAATCGTCAATCTAATATTGGATATGCCTTATTCTTCATTTCATTGTTGACCATTTGTTGTAATTGTTGAATGAATTCAGATTCTGGGAAATCAATAGGTGCACTAATGTTAAAAAAAAAAAAGAAATCAACAAAACAGTTAAAACCCGATCCATGCCCCTTCCCCAATCGTCTTACCTGCCATCCTTGGGATAGATCGTTTCAATAGGCAGTAATAATCTTGTTGTACTTGTCAAAAAGCAACCTTCCCATTTACCACTACGAGCATCTTGTATCTTTGGAAATACCCATTCAATATTGATTTTTGCTTGTTCACATAAAGACATCAATACTTTCATAACAGTTCCCAATAGTATATGTTCCAAAGATGCACATTGTATCACATAGCTATTGTTTCTTCGTCGTACAGCAAAAAAATTGGAGGCCATGCCTTCATAAACATTCCCTTGATCATCAATAAGCACCACTTCATTAATACCTTGTCGTTTGCTTTTTTCCAAAGAAGCACGATCCCGTACCCATTGTGAATCCTTGACTGATGGCATAGTTCTTGCTTTATTTTCCAACTCTACTTTGATACGTTGCTTCGGAGGTTGACCGAGGTGACCAATATGAGCTGCAAAACAAGGTCGTTGTAACTAGAAGGATAATAAAAAAAAATATAAATAAACGTTTACATATTTATTTTATCACATACTTCAAAAGAATAAGTCACCATAAGAGATACTTTCGCTTGTTCAGCTTCAGGTATGTGGTTATAATAAGCTTCCAGACCAGCTCGTAACATGGGAATCAACTTTTCTTCAAGGGAATCTATATGTCGAAAAGACACCAGTTGATCTGAGACAGTATCAGGTTCGCCGTCCTTTCCAGTAGGATTGAATTTCATTAAAGTAAGTGAATTGACTATTCTTTTCATATGTGAATTTAATTCTAAAATCGAACCACGTCCTACTGTTCTCATTCCAGTATATGCACCTAAAAAAGAAAAATATCAAAAAAATAAAATATTACATCATGGAGTCTAATAATGATTTACAAAAAAAAAAGGGGTTTCTTTTTACCTCGAGGATATGAGAGAATAAACTCATTAAACGAGATATGACCATGCTTGATTTGATATGACGCTTGTTGGCCAGAAGCAAGTGGATTGGTTTGTTCTATAATAGCTATTGACAATAACGTGAGAAGAATATATATCTATATATTTGGACGTTCTTACTGGAGGACATGGTCAATTGTCTTGAGG
Organism: Halteromyces radiatus; assembly: GCF_025201355.1. Lineage (NCBI taxonomy): Eukaryota > Fungi > Mucoromycota > Mucoromycetes > Mucorales > Cunninghamellaceae > Halteromyces > Halteromyces radiatus. The sequence continues at coordinate 214,354 of NW_026251697.1, read as the reverse complement.
AATAATGTATTATTGAGGAATAGATGAACCTTGACGAAGGTGCCGAAAAGAATCTAATAGAACGTGTAAACAAGTACAATGTGATAAAAAAGAAGAACAAAAGGAAAGGAAGAAAAAAGTAGGGAAGAAAAGATATTGTCATAAGGCTGAGGTTAAAAGTTTTCCTTTTTTGGATATATGATTTGTTTGATCTCAACAGTAACCTAATAATAATGATAATAATACTTTTGAAGAAAGAAGAAAAATAAATGATGGTTTTATTATTGATAAAGATATATATGATCAATGACATGAACCTTAAAATGTGAAGATCATTCAGAACCTATTACTATTGAACCAGGCACCCACTGAAAAAGTGGTTTCAACGGGGTTTGAATATAACACTCAACCAATCACATTTATCTCACGTTGAAAAGATGTTTGATTCTCATTTTGCCTTCTTTTTTTTTTTTCTTTTTCCTTTTATTTATTTATTTTCTTTTTGTTCATTGTCTTTCTTCCCCATTTTGCTTATTTAGGGTGACTGGCCTGAAAAACATTAAACTCATGGAAAACAATAGCAATAATACCAACAACGCCAGTAACAATAACAATAACAATAACAACAGCAACAACAGCAACAACAACAACAGCAACAATACCAATAACAACAATAACAGTAGTAAGGCAGATCAAACCAATACATCTACAACAAACAATACCAATGATACTTCTAACGATGCATCTGATCCAAAAAAGAAACGAACTGGTCCTAAAAGAAGAAAAGTGACTCATGGTAAATTTATTTATACAACCAAAAAACTTTTTTTTTTTTTTTTTTTTTTTTTTTTTTTTTTTTGTAATACTCAGTATTTTTCTTATCTTTATGACTTTTTAGCTTGTGTCTATTGTCGACGGTCTCATATGACTTGTGACGATGGTAAGGACTAGAAGAACATTTGAATATAGAAAAAAGCTTAATTTTTCTCTTTTTAGGTCGACCTTGTCAACGATGTATCAAACGAAGTATTGGTCATTTATGTCATGATGAACCAAAACACTCGAGTAATGCACAAAACAACAATCAAAATAAAAACAGAGCTTCCAATAATACTACCAATGGAAACAATTATGGTCTAGCTTCAAGTGTGTCTCAAACTGGAGGTAAAAGAAAAAAATAAAGGGGATAGTAGAACTATGGGTTTGTAAGTTTGTCGATATTAAAATTATTTAATATAGCTCTAGGATCCAATAGTAATCTTGGTGGTCTTCCTTTACAATTTTTTGGTCAAATGGGTACAGGACAACTGACGTTTGCTAGTGAACATATGGGCAATGAAATTTCTGTCATCAGGTAAAAAAAAAAAAAAAAAAAAAAAAAAAAAAAAAAAAAAAAAAAAAAAAAAAAAAAAAAAAAAAAAAAAAAAAAATCAAAATGACTCATTTTCATTGCTTTTTTTTTTTTTGTCTGTCGGTAATAGTGATTTCTTGGATTCTTTAGGTGGTGATGCAAGTGCAATCTATGGCAATAATCAACAACAAGCGAACAGCAATAACAATAACAATGCACCTACTGTGAATACCACTGAAAAATTTTTCTTGACGGCCGCGGATCCATCGGATGGTAAACTGGAAGATCGATTAACAGAAGTGATCAACGCAAAGTACGAGGCTGGTTTCCTCAAACCTTACAATTATGTCAATGGTTATGCACGACTACAGAAATATATGGACAACAAGTAAGTAGTAGTGTAAAAAGAAGACAATCCATTATACTTAACTTTTTATTTTTTTTTTTTTGTTTTAGTATGTCTGCGTCAAGTCGGCAACGTATTTTGAATGTGATGGGAACCTTCCGTCCGGCTTTTCGATCTGTAGCACAATCTCTTACTGATATCGATTTGATTTTGGTAGAAGAAGCCTTTGAAAGATTATTACTTGTAAGTGATCATCAAAAAGAAAAAAAATATGTATGATTATTCTTTTCTCTTATTTAATGATTATTTAATGATGATAGGATTATGATAGAGTTTTCAGTTCTATGGGGATTCCAGCTTGTTTATGGCGTCGTACGGGTGAAATTTACAAAGGAAATAAGGAATTTGCGTCACTTGTGAATGTACCTATTGAAACCTTACGAGAAGTAAGTGATGAACATGATGTTTAATTAGACAAAAAAAAAACATATTTATAATGATGAATTGTATTATAGGGTCGATTATGTATTTACGAATTGATGGCTGAAGAATCCGCTGTCAATTATTGGGAAGTAAGTTTGTAAAATATTGTCATTTTTGGGTTATTTATTATGTTAACACTTTTTTTTTTAAAAAAATAGAAATATGGCAACATTGCTTTCGATCCTGGACAGAAAGCTGTTCTCACATCCTGTTTATTGAAGAATCCTGAACCGGATAATACTAGTGTGATATCTTGTTGTTTTTCTTTTACAATTCGTCGCGATAAGTATAATATTCCTGTAAGTCTGTGTGATCAAAAAGACAAAACATCATTATTAATCACTCGTCTTTTTATATATATGCTTTATAGACTGTGATTGTTGGCAACTTTTTACCGGTTCAATTACAATAACCTTTTCTCTTTTCTTTCTTTCCTTTTTTTTTTTTTTTGTCGTATACTCTTTATTATTTATGATACACTTTTATCTCTTTTTCTTTTTCTTTTTTTCCTTTTTATTTCTTCTTTTATCATTTTACCTTTTATATATATTTAGTGTTAGTATCATCTCTTATATTTATATGATCTGTACTGATAGAATTTTTTTTTTTTTTGGAAAAACAAATAAATTATAATGAATGTTTTTGTTTGATTTGTATGATTGATTGAATTTAAATGAATAGAGAGAACCGATGGGTTAATAAAATACAATGGAAATCAAAAAGACTTTTACGAATATGATTGGATGTTTTTTTTTTATTATTAATACTATCGAATAACATAATAGATATACAAAAAAAAAAAAAAAATACGTACAAGTGATATCTATATTATAACTATTTTCGTCCATTTCGTCCTTTCATCTTGGATAAACAAGTATAACAGTACCATTTACCTTTGGGTACAGTCTTCAGATCCACACATGCCAAATGGAACCATTCGAGATCGCACTGTATAAAAGATATTTATTTAGAATGTAATCTAGAATTACTATTTCAACCTTTTTATGTACTTACATCGTTATTATCACATCCAACCATTTCACCAAAAGAAACTTGTTGACAATAACAATAGAGTGGTTCATTGGGATCAATCGTAAGGTCAGCTGGAATAACACTATTTGATAACAAAAAAAAAAGTTAAATGATGAATTTCAATTTCTCTTCCTTCATTAATAACAATGATAAGATCAACTTACGTTTTTCCTTTTGAATTGCCATGCTTTCCTGGTGTTTTTACTTTATCCTTATCACTATTTGATTTTGATTTTGATTCCTTGGTAACATGTTGTTTTGAAGAACCGGGAGGTGGAGTACCTGTTTCTTTGATTTTGCGTTCTATGGAAATACATCATCATAATACATCAGTAACAAAAAATTATTCATTTTAAAACAAGAAAGACAACTTACTTTTTGAATTAGGATCTATTCAAGGAGTAAAAAAATAATAATAATAAAAAAAAGAATGAGTCAAAGATAATAACTTTGGACTTTTCTTTTTTATATCTTACCTCGTTTTTCGCCTTTATCCTTTCGTTCTTGTCTTCTAAAATGACTCAAAGCTCTATCCTTTGACTCGATATTCTCCTTTAAGAAACGAGATGAAGGAGCCATACCGGGTAAACTTGTGATGCGATCGGTCCAGCCGTTGTATTCATCTTCAAACTTGACTAAATTGGCATCCAGTCGATTACAATGACGCTCCACAGAATCAAATGTTGATTTCGCTAGGGCTACCTTTTCTTCACCTCGTTTTAACGATTCGTTCAGTAATACAGCAAAGTTTTTGAGTCGTTCCAATCGTGTTTCTGTGTTCAAATCTTGTATATGGTCGATCAATTGTATGGCTTCATTGGCTGTGGAATCTATCAATTCTATTTTTAAAGTAAATAAAAGTTAAACACCATGTGTTGTTCTTTCGATAATAATAATAATAATAAAAGAGTAATTTGTGCCTTTTAATATACATACCTTGTGCATAACCATCTAGTTCCCGTAACAAGGTAAAATTTCGTTGAAGTTCTAGTGGTAGAGATTCAATGGCTAGTAATAAAAGTTTTTAAAAAGGGTCAGTTTGAACAAACTAACTTTTTTTATTTTCACTTACTGTCAATATAATCGTCCAAATAGACTAAACTATCAGTAGTTTTCATAGTTGATTTCATGATAACAAGTTAAGAACAGTGATATGAAAAAAAGAATTAAGGTCAAACAAAGAAAAAAAAGAAAAAAAGAAAAAAAGAAAAGAAAAAGGAAACAAAAGGGCAAAAAAAAAAAAAAAAATGGTGATAACTATTTCAACTCCGGCATCTTTTTTTTTTTGTCACTTTCTTTCCCTGCTTTCTTTCTTTCTGTATGTCTTGGATACTTCCTTTTCGATCAAAAGATAAACTAGTTGCGACTCAATGTAGAAACTTGGTAAGATAAAATATAACTCATGTATTATACTTGCTATAATAATTAATATCAATTTTTCACTAGACTTTATCTCTCTATAGATCTCTTTTACGCGCTGCTCACCAGTTCGACACACCGGAGCAACAATGGTTTCTTCACAACACAATACGTGAACGGTTTCGTTTTCATCAATGTGAAACTTCGAGACGTAAAATTGTATCTTTAGTATCAGAAGGAGATAAGGTATTTATGATAGTCAAAAAGAGAAAATAATAACTTGTTTTTCTTTTTAAAATAGGCTCTTCATCAATTGAATCAGGCTCTTGAAGGTCATTCTGCAACAAAGAAATATATTCTTGATCTCTCCTCTGCCAAGATAGGTCCTTTGCATCATGTTATTACAAAGGTTAGTAAAAAAAAAAATAAAAAAATAGAAATAAAAATAAAAAGATAGAAGCTGACGTATAAAATGAAAAATGATGGTTAATATCTCTTTCTTTTTTTTTTATAGTTACGCAAGATACCAAATGTATGAAAATATCTTTCATTGATCACCTTTCTTTCTTTTCATCATGATGATAATAATCTAATTTCTTTTTATTATCATTATTATCAATCTATCATATAGCTCTTGCAACGATCCATCACAGCAACTGATATTCGATCACAGGCATCCAAACATCGACACCCTTCATTTTACGATCGAATAAGTTTACCCCCTCATCTCATCTCAGATGTACGATTAACAGGATTATCCACACCAGTACCCTCCAATCGAAAGGAATACAAAGTAGCAACAAAGACATTAGAGATAATGCGACGACAACAGAAGAATCGAAGGAAAAGCATTGTCCGCGAATGGAAACCATATCAAGTCAAACGAGTGGTCCAGGCTTCTAGTGGTTTCAAGTTTATTCGACGACGTGGATTTCGCCAACCTGTGACGACGTCTATGATGATGAAACAACGAACACGAACAATACAGAAGCGATTGGATCTTTATTACCATTTAAGAACACAACGTGATTATATGAAATCGGAACAAATCTTTTTGAATCAATTGGGTGTGAAGAATGATTGTCGCGAATATAGTAAGTGATACGAAAATATGATGACAGATGATTCCCCCTTACTTTTTTTTATCTTTTTTTTTTGTGTTCATGCAGTACAACCTATTACTGAAGCGATCAAGAACAACAACACCTTTATCCGTCCAACCATAGACACATGATAGTATCCCCATCTTTCCCAACAATCTCATTAGAATAGTTCCCACCATAGAATTATTTGTAGATAGGCACGCACACGCATATATATATATATATATATATATATATATTGAATCAATGATATAATAAACATTACTTGGAATTACATACAAATAAGACAGTTAGTTTTAATTGAATGATATGAATATATTTTAATAATACATCTTTTTACAAAGATATCAAAATGGATAGATAGAGATAAAAAAAAATGATGAAACCAATGAGAATCAAAACTAAACTATTGATATGGATTAAATAATAATAAAGAAAAGAGACATGCAGAAAAAATAAAATAAAATAAAACAAAAAAAAAAGAAGACATAAAAAGAAAATAGATCTAATTTGACTTCTTGAGAGTAGCAGACGAAGCAGCAGCAGCAGCAGCAGCTCTACGTTTACCATAAGTACGACGAGCAAAGTCCACAAAGAGATAAGTCAAAGGTAATAAATACAAGACGTTCAAGAGGACAGCGAATTTTTGACCAGGAGTGGCAAGACAATCGTTGATAAAGAGATAAGAGGTAGCAAGAGACATACCCACTAAAAATTGTGAGATTTGAATAGAGGTAATATAACGTTTGCCAGGTACATGGATACCCACAGAGGTCATAGCATAGTAAAGATACATAATGGAGTGAACAAAGGAATTGAACACGACAAAGATCCAAATGGGTTGAGCTCGGAAACGAATACCAGCCCACCTAAGAAAGTTTGAAAAAAAAATAGTGTTGGTTATTTCATGTTGATTTTTTTTTTTTATAATAAGGAACTTACATGGTGAGCATAGCACCAGAATGATGATAAGTTTGTAACAATGAAGAACGACGACCTTTCATCAAAATGATAATAGTATCAATGACTTCATAGAATTTGGATAAATAGAAAAGATAACCCCAGTAACCAAGACCATTATCCCATAAAAATCCATCTTTGTCACAATACTATAATAGGAAAAAAAAAGAGAAGAATTCAGTAACATTCAAAAAAAAAAATTATCCCGCAAGATACCAACAAGAGAGGAAATGTCTTCTATTGTTCTCTGGATTCATTCGCCGCCTCAAGCATTGCCCCAAATGATGATCAATTTGTCTCCCTGATTCCCCTATCATCATCATATCATCCTTTTTTTTTTGTTGTTGCCTATCTTCCCCCCTTATTTTTGTTGTCATTAAAAAAAAGAAAAAATAATACTTACAGTATCATGAATAGATTGACCACGATGGAATAATTGATGCATATATTGAACCATGTTAAAGAAGGTGATCATAGAATAAATAGCCAAGGATAAATTATGGAAAAAGACAAAGGTAGTCATCCAAGGACTTGATTTAGATGCGGTACCAGTACCTTGATTCTTTGCTTCAACACGAGACACTTTAGCTTTAGACACAGAAGGATTGAATAAATGAACCATCAGGGCATAAGTGGTGGCAATACCAATAGGCGCTTTCCAACTCATGAAGAATTCATAGTATTCAGGAAATGGTACACCGGGAATAATAGTCAATGCGTCAGGATCCATTGATATAATATATGTATATAGAAAAAGTGTAAGATAGAAATAGATGGAAGTTGTTGAATATAGTATTTATATACAAATGTTATTGGTTGATTTATCTGTAGTAGATCAAATAGAACAACAGATAGAAGAAACAAACAAATAAAAGACCAAAAAAAAAAAAAAGAAAGAAAAAAAGAAGGGTGTAAATAAAAAAAAGTTTTTGTTTTTATATCTATATTGTGTGTATGTGTGTGTATGCGCTATGTCAAGTTTTGAATTCGGAACCCAGATCCCCATTAATTGGGTTTCTGGCTAATAACTAGAGTACCTTTCAGCTACCCAACCAAAATCGTCGAAATAAGAAATATTTTTTTTTTTCTTTATTGAATATTGATAATGCTATATAAGCATATATATTAACGATAATAGGCATATTTCCTCATCATCATCATCATTTGTCCTAACATCGCCATTATTATTATTATTACAGGAGTTGAATCAAATGAACTCAATATCAAAGGAGTACATTGGAATTTTTCACAATCATCGAGTCATTGATCATCATCATATATAAACTTCATTTATTTTAATCGGAATAATCAGTCATCCAGCATCATCATCATCATCATCATTATCGGAATAATCAATCACAACATCAATCATCATTTAACTATGATGATCTTCATCATTAATAATAATAATAAATATATTTAGAAAAAAAAAGATACTATCAACAACAAATATTTATTGACATATATATATATATAGAGTTTATAAACTAAAATATCTATCCTACAAATACACCATATCTATCCTATCTTAAAAATTTGTTTTAGGTCCTTCCATACGAGGGCTAATATAAAGAGCTTTGGCTTCGGTATATTTCGTTCCATCTTCAACGTGTCCAATCCAAGCTTCCGCCCAAGCTTTCCGGCCTTCCACCCGATCCAATTTTCCTCGAATCATCACCCATTGATTTGACTTGACAGGTAGACGATAGTCCACATTTAAATTTGCTGTAAAACCAGTATAATTGGGAAGACTAGGAAGGGTCTATCATCATCCATACATATATTAGTGAAATACTTCGTTTCATTTGCATAACTTCCCCTTTTTTTTTTTTTTTTTAGTTACCACATAAGCCAAATGTTCATCTAATAAAGTAGCCAATAAACCACCGTGAATAATGCCATCATGTCCACATCTAATCATAAAAAAAAGAAAAAAAGAAAATCATCATTATTATCATCAATATCAGAAAAAAAAAGAAAGAAAGTCCACCTTCTATTGTATATATATATAAACTTACAGATTGGTACCAAGATGAGCAATGATAATACATTCAGTTTTTTCCTTATTAAAGAATTTCAAAGGACGACGACGAATCAAACCTGCGCCTCGAAGACTAGTAGCTGTCAAAGAATGCTTTTTGGCAGACTCGGATAAATAACCATAGGCCACTACTTCTTGCCATTCTTCAGAACTACGTAATTCTTGAACTTTGGGAAGAGCATTTTCTTGTTCAGCTAATAACCGTTCTTGTGGATCAGTAGGAAGTGGCTCAGCCAGTCGTTGCTTTATCAGTTGTTGTTCATCACTATCAGGTCCATGGTTAGACATACGTACATTAGGTCCAACTTCATGTACTTGATCTTCACTGTCTTGGGTATATACTTCACTAGTAACATCAGGCATAATAATGAACTATTTTGGGAAAGTCAAAAAAAAAAGGGACTAGAGAGAAAAAAGGGGAAAGAAAAGAGAGATATAATAAGCAAAAAAAAAAAAAATCACACGGGATATGGTTTTGGAATCCTCTCCACAAACGGTTATTTGAAAGCTGAGAGTGAATTGGATTTTCAAGCGCTTTGATTGGATGGTTTTTTCTACATGATGTAAAACCATGACAAATGAAAAGAACTTTCATTTATTGAGTAAAAAAAACATCATCTATTGAGTACATGAAGATAAGGACCTTTTTTTTTTTTTTAATTAAGAAAAAGCTGAGGATATGCATTTAAATCTGTCAACTATACTTCTTGAAAACAAAACTTAACGGAGACAACGGCAATTCTTTTCCGAATCAGGGCAAAAAATTTTTCAATTGTGACAGGTAATACTTTTTTTTCTTTCGCCTCCCCCTCTTTATAAAAATCCTATTACTTCCTTTCTTTTTTTTTTCTTTTTCTTTTTCTTTTGCTACTATTTAGATTATATCATTCTCTTTATACAAATGAATAAAAGGTAATTTTAGAAAAACATACTCCCTCTTCTTCAACAATTCACCCTTCCCATGAGATCAAGTCAGGGGGATCACCTAGAAAGATCATTTATGATTTTTCGCTTTATTATAAAGTGGTTGTCCGTTAATCTCGTGGAAGATCAAACTTGTCAATTCGACTGTAACTGTCTGTTCTAGATGTGTTGCGACTGATTTGAACCCGCTTCCATAAGAGTTGAAGACTATCTTATTTAGTGGTCGTCTTCTTAGTTAGGGAGCAAACATATACCATTTATATACGTGATTATTCTTTATGATGATGATAAAACTAATTCATATTTTTTTATTATAGGCATTATGATCTTGGATGATATAGTTAGATTAGATTAGTTATTTTATATTAATATATAAATAAAAAAAATATATATTCTTTTTTGAAATATCATTTCATATACACGTGATATCCTTCCAATAGATAATCCATGATACCCCTATATATAAAAAAAAAGGCAGATGACAATTATTTATAAAACTCATAAAAAGACTGGGTGATCTCGGTTGTACACGTACATACGCACATATATGCACACAATTTCATTTTCAAAGATATAATAACAATGACGATCTCAATATCTCTTTTTATGCAAGTCAATGATGCAGAAAAGACGGACAGACCAACAGATCAATGATTTCAAAATGACCAGCCACAGAATGATGCTAATGATTGGTGATTCACCATTTATTTCGAATAGAGCCAATTCTGTATATCTCACTTTACCTGGTCTTTATATCATTACCAGCCGATGAAAACAAACAATGATCTACGGAGGGGGGAGTAGAAAGATTGTGTAGAGAGCAGGGGTTATTGAAAGGGGAATGAAGCAACATAAAGAAAAGAGTAAGCTTGGTTTGAATTTCGAACTAAATTTTTTTGGTGGAACAAAAAAGTATTATTTTTGTACCGCACGTTCTATTTCCTTTTTTCTTTTTCTTTTCCCTTTTTTTCTCTCTTTTTCTTTATTGTTCTTCTTCTCCTTGTATATTAAAAATAAAAAAAAATTATGGCTAGCTCAGATACGGATGAAACTTTCTCATCTAGTGTTTCGATGCAAAGCAATTATATTCTTCCTCCTTTATCTCACCAAAATTCCTCTGATGGTCTACTTTCTCTTCAACTGGCTGAACTCTTGGATACTCAACAAGGACAACCTAATGACAACAACAAACCATCCGACAATACATCTTCTTTACCTTCATTACAAGCTCATACTAGCGATTCTTCTTCTGACGAAGACTCTACAGTTCCTTCTCCTTTGTTATGGTAAGTTTTATTTATTTTTTTTTTTTTGGCCAAAAGGGAATTTCTCTTTTTTTTTTTCTTTCTTCTTTTTTTTTATGAAGGGGAATGAAACTGACAAGTTATTTTACTTTTTCATTTTTATACATAGGGTTCCTGCAGACCGACACCCTGAAATAGCTCCTAGTGAATTTGCAAAATGGCTCGAAACCAATGGACCAAATAGTATAGCAAGAAAAACCTCTTTACGACGAAAATCATCTATTTTATCTCAAATTCATATACCATCAGATGACAACAATAACAATTCTATACAAACTTTTTCTCCCTCCTTATCGAAATCATCCTCTTTGATCATGATCCCTGAAAATAGTGATAATCAAGGTATTTACAAAATAATAGAAAAAAAAATGCACATTTGACTCAAATAGTTTCTCTTTCTCTCTTCTCTCTTTTTTTTTTTTTTTTTTTTTTTTTTAATTCTAGCAGAAAATCCATTAGAATTTGATAGACACTCACCTTCACAAGATACTTCGCGTGTATTGGCTCCTAGAGGAAGTAGATCATTACTTCGAAGATCAGCTTTTTCAGCTCGAGGTAGAGGACGAAAGCAATTTGGTAGTAGACATGGACCTGTTAACAATAATACCGATCAACGTACTAGTGGAGAACAAGAATCAACCATGGAATTATCAACTAAAGAACCTGTACGACTTTATGACCGACCTGTTAGTATGAGTGAATGGATTGATTTAGGAAATGCCAGTCTAGGTTCTTCGGATGATTCTCAGCTTGGCATATTATCTCGTGTACATGATGCTGAATCACATCTTTTATCACAATTAACGGACACAAACAGTAGTAGCATCGAAAAGAATGACGATCAACGAACACAATTATCTGCTGTAGGGGATGATGTAAACAAAAGCATTCAAGCCGAACAACAACAACAACAACACAATCATCATTCTTCATCAATACCCGAACACACAGAAACAACAATACCAAATAATGATCGACAAAATGATACTTCACTGGATACAATCAATAATAAAAAAAGTACAACAACAACGACATCATCATCATCATCATCATCATCATCGACAATGGGAATTAAAAAGGGATCAACAATGGTTGGATTACAAAGAGCATCTTCTGAAAGGTTACCAAGCAAACAAGAACGAAAATCCAATTCATGGTTTGGTAGTTTATTTGGCGATAAGGAAAAGAAAAGAGGTTCGTTACGACGGGTGGAAGATGAACGACATGCTCAACAAAAACAACAAGAACGACGAAATAATAATAATAATAATAATATTGAAAAAATCACTTTACCAACACCACCTTCATCACCAAATAATGGCAACAAAAAATCAGGTTTCGGATCCCTCTTTTCACGTAGCAAATCAGAACACAAGACCAAACGACATCATTTTGCAAAACTTCAACAACATGTGATCTCTGGTGTTACTAATGGCACTCCTTTACTTTCCAACAACAAGAATGGACGATTGTCTCATGGGGACGGTAATAAACAGGACTTACAGCTTTCCTATCATAGTTATCGATTACCAATTCATGTGGAACGAGCAGTTTATCGATTATCTCATTACAAATTGGCAGATCCAAGGCGTCCTTTACAACATCAAGTAGTGATATCAAATCTTATGTTTTGGTATCTTTCCGTTATTAATACTCAACAACAACAACAACAACAACAACAACAACAACAACAACAACAAGAATCAACAAATAACATCGATATTAATACATCGACATCTTCCACCAATTCAATATTACCCTCGACACAACCAGCATCCAATACCAATGTTGATGAAGCATTACAAGATCAATTACATAGAGGTCAAAAGACTGGACGCATAGGAATACCCAAACCACGATCAACAACCACCAATGGTGTAACATTACACAAATCGACTGTTCAGGATCGTCCCCACAATAATGATTCTAGAAAACAAGATGAAGAAGAAGATGATAATATCCCTCTTAGTTTCTTCAAACAAGGCCAATGATTCCAAGATCTAGTTGTTTTTATTTATTTTTTATTTATTTATTGTGATTTATTGCTCCTCTTTTTTTTTTTTTTTTTTTTACTTTCTGGTTTTGTGATCAATAAAGACTAGTATCCAAACTCCTCTCTTTATTTGTACCATATGAATCAATCCTCTTTTTGTTAATTGTTAGATAAGAAATAAATGATATGATGATAATAATTACAAAAAAAAAAAAAAAATTAGAAGATTTATATTGTCATAAGCGGACTTCTTTAGAACCCGGTTTACCGGAATGGAAGAATGAGAAGATGAAAACAGGTAAAAATAGTACAAGAAACTCTCTCTCTTTCTCTCTTTTTTGTCCTGGTTTCTTTTTCTTCCCCGCCCCTCTTTTATTATTATTGTTATTATTGCTTATATATTATCTATTATTATTTTTTTTATTATTATTTTCTATTTCCCCCTCCCTCTTTTTTCTTTTTTTCTTTTTTTTTTTTTTTCTTTTTTTTTCTTCCATCTTTCAACCCATTTGACATTTATGGGTAATCAACATTCCAAATCTTCAAGACATGGTGTACGCAAGAAATCCAAACTCGGCAAAAGTTTTAGTATGCCTTCTCCACCAAAGAATATTTGGCCTGATACTACAGAAGTGGACGACACATCTTGTTCAAAGGATGACCTTATGATCAACAACCTTCATGAACCAACATTAATACATTCAGAACACAGTAAAGAGAAAGAACCAACGATCATCAACCAGGCCTCTGACAATAACAATACCAACAAGGACAATAAAGGCGATAACGATGACAAGGACAACAAGGATAGCAAGAACAATGATAATAATGATAACAGCAGTAAGGGCCACCAGCGTAATACGTCTGTACATTCAACAGTGTCCACAATGGATTCATCTATGTATATCATTGATGACTATATTGAACGATTATTGGCAGCAGGATATGGCAAAATCAAGGGTTCACAACGATTATGTTTGAATGTGATGGAAGTGGATATGATTTGTCATGTTGCTATGGAAATCTTTTTACAACAACCTGTAAGTTTCTTTCTTTTTTTTCTTTTTAAAAAAAAATAATAATAGATATGATTGTCACTCATTTTTTTTTTTTTTTTTTTTTTTTTTGTATAGACATTATTGGAATTATCACCACCTGTCAAGATCGTTGGAGATACTCATGGACAATATTCAGATTTACTTCGTTTATTTCAAATGTCCGGTTTTCCTCCTTCAAGTAATTATCTGTTTTTGGGTGATTATGTGGATCGTGGGAAACAAAGTCTGGAAACAATGCTTTTACTTTTATGCTATAAAATCAAATATCCTGAAACTTTCTTTTTACTTCGAGGCAATCATGAAAATCAAAATGTCACAAGAGGTATTTTAAAAAAAAAGGAAAAGAAAAAAAAAAAAAGAGGATATTGATTATTTTTTTTTTATTAGTGTATGGATTTTATGATGAATGCAAACGACGTCTAAGTGTTAAAATGTGGCGATTATTTGTAGATGTATTTAATGTATTACCGATAGCTGCATTGGTGGGAGACAAGATCTTTTGTGTGCATGGCGGGCTTTCACCATCATTGACAAGTATGGATGACATTCGACGGATTGAACGACCTGTGGATATCCCTGAATATGGATTATTGAATGATCTACTGTGGTCGGACCCAACGGATGAAACACCGGATTGGCAAGATAGTGACCGTGGCGTTTCTTATTGTTTTGGTCACAAGGCGATCGATGAATTTCTAGCCACCTTTGATTTGGATTTGATTTGTCGTGCTCATATGGTAGTAGAGGATGGGTATGAATTCTTTCATAATCGATCTCTAGTCACTGTATTCTCTGCTCCCAATTATTGTGGTGAATTTGACAATCTTGGTGCTGTCATGAGTGTAGATAAGGATTTGATGTGTAGTTTTCAACTCTTGACTCCTGCCAATCATCCTCTTTGTAAACGACAAGGTAAAAAAAAATCTTTAAAATATATTGAAGGATGGATGGATTAATATATATATCTTTTTTTTTTAATAGTACCACGGACAATGACTCATGCACCATTACAACAACAAAAGGAATCGGCTGCCATTGCATGATAGAATAGATATTCCCTTCATATACATATTCCCTTTTGTACTTTTATATACACATTCTTTGTTTTTGACAATACCCCTTCTTTTTTTTATTTTATTTACATAATAGAAAAATAAAAATCTGATTCTTTTTTTTTTATGAAAAGATTACAATATGTTGATAGTAAGATGAAATGAGGGGGGGTTCCATGATCAAGTCATTAATGATTGTGTAATTTGTCAATTCATATAATATGGTCTGACTTTTTTTAAGATGATAATTGACGAATACAGAAACGTGGTCGAGCCAAAGGTAGAATTGTAAAAAAAAAAAAGTCAGAGGGGAACATTTGAACCGGCAGAAAGACAAAAAAGGCAATTGATCAACCTTTTTTGCTTTACTACCAATCCCGGTGTTTATATAAGAATGGCAAAACAAGGAGACGTTTTCTTTTATGATGATGATTATTGTTATTGATGTCACCTATTTCTTTTTTTTTCATTCAAATTATATTGATGTCTTTTTTTTTTTATATCACAATACAATGTTTGTTTTTCTCTTCTGTTTGTATGCCCCCCCCTTTTTTTTTTAAAACCATCTACAATAGGATCTCGAAGGTGACACAATAAATAAACAGTATAAAAATATAAACAAATAAAATCTTCATTTGTCACCAAACTTGAAACATTCAATAGCAAAAAAACATCCATTTATAATTGATTGGTCTCCTTAAGTAAAAGAATCATCATCAAAATAATAATCAAAAAGACAAGGAGCAAGTTTATAAATAATAACGATCTACAATTGTAATCAAGTAATAATAATAATAATAATAAGATGATATCATTCTCCTTTTTACCTCCTTTTTACCTCCTTAACAATCAACAACAATACCTTTGTGAATAGACTTTTGTTTTACTATTATACTTTTTTATGCACTCATTGGAATACCGCTTCTCGGTGTCTCCCCATAGTTAAAGATTAAACCCACACCCCTTGGTGCCATAAAGGAAAAGAAAGCTTATTTTCTTATTGATAGACAAAAATGGGGTACCAGCCAATTGGGGACGGCACTTGAAATTTGAAATCACCTATCAGTCTAATGCAAAAAGTATAAAAATATTTTTTTTTTTATTTCCATTTTTTTCTTTCTTTTCCTTTTTTTTTCTTTTTCTTTTTCTTTCTTTTTCTTTCTTTCTTTTTTTCTCTTTATCTCTTTGTATTTCATATCCAAGAAGATTCATGTTTCATCAACAACAACAACAACAAGAACATCATCATCATTATCATCATCATGTTACTTTGAATGATCAACAACAGCCACCTTATTTGATGATGACCTCATTACCGTTATCGCCACCCACACACTATGCAGAGCAAAAGATGCATCCTGACAAACCATCTTCTTATTATTATACGACCACTTACACCATGGGCCTTCCTCCTCCACCTTTACCAGTCATGAATGAATCATCCACTGATTTGGCTTGGACTTCATCTTCTCCATCTTCATCATCGCTTTCTTCATCATCATCACTTTCTTCTATTTCTCATGCATCATCATCACCATCACCCACATCGTCTGTGTATCATTCTCCCAGTGCCTCGTCTTATGAAGATGTATCCACTATGGATCCCATGACGGAATTACAAGCTTTCTTTACCTCACCTACATCACCAGCAACATCATCACCGTCGACTGATATCTCCACGTTTGATTTTCATCGAAGATCTATGTATATGAAAGACCCGCCATCTGATAATAATCTTGTTTTATCCAAAACACATCCAACTCGACCTTATGCATGTATGACCTGCCCAAGAGCCTTTGCTCGAAAACATGATTTACATCGCCATATCAGGGTGCACACTGGCGCCAAACCCTATGTCTGTTTATCTTGCAAGAAAGCCTTTGCCCGCACCGATGCCTTGAAACGTCATTTACGTATGGAAGAATCTTGTCGTCTTAGTCCCGAAATTCAGGCTATGAAAGGTCTTGGTCAACGACGTTATCGAAATCTATGATCCTCCATTTTTTTTTTTTATTTCTTTTTATATTTATATTTATTATTGTTCTTATGTCTTACTTCTTTTTTTTTTTATGCCTTATTGATCTTTATCCCTTTCATCTCCATGAATGCCTTCTCCTCTTCAATTCTTATTTTGTGTATAATCTTTTTTTTTTCATTCTCTCTCTCTTTTTATTTATTTATGAAGAACAAAAAAAAAAACTCTTTTTCTTGTTTTTATTTATTTTTAATCTATTATTTATTTTTTTTATGTTTTTATTTTTTTTTAGTTTATAGCATTCAAACATTATATACAATCACAAATCAATCAATAAAACATATAGTACATATAAAATCTGTTGTCTTTATTTCAAAAGTTGTCATGAATAGAGAGGGGTAACAATGATTGGATGCAGGTTAACCAAAAAGTGAAAAATAACCCTTTTTAGATAAACTTGCACCTCGAAAAAGTGGGGGAATAACTAACGCAAAACACTAACTGACAAACAAAAGAAGAATAAAAAAAAAAGGGGAAATAAAAAAAGGAGAAGTATATATATCTGTGTATGGATGGGTGGCTAAAAAATATAAAAGAAATAACTTTTCGTTGTCCCAAAGTATCAAATATTGAAATCAAAGTAAACGAAGTAGAAGAGGACCATAAGGTTTTGTTTGTTCTGGATAAAGTCGATTGCCTTGAGTAGCCAAAACTAAATAAATAATAAAAAAAAAGGAAATGAATGATTCTTTATATATCTTCTTCTTTACCTAATACAAGATAAAAAGCAAGGGCCACTTCGGATCTTTTGTTTTCCCCAGAGATGAATAAGTCCTGAAAAAAACATGTACGTTGTTGATCACTTGTAAATAATTCAAGATACCTAATTTCACCCCCCCAATATGAACGCAATCATTAGTCACTCATCAGTTCAATCGATTCTCCTTTTCATTCTCCTTAGATGTAACTTACGTATAAAAGTCATTTGCATTGGATAAATTTGTTGTCTCTTGTGGTTGATAATCAACGTTCATTTCCAAATAGTCACCATAATTAAGTTCTATACATATAAATAAATAAAAAAAAATCAATCTTCCGATATGTCTCCTTATTCCACCTAACCGATGCCTCCTTTTTTTTTTTTTTTTTATCAAGATTTACCTTCACCATCATCATCATCAAAAGAATCCACTGGATAATTCAATTCCTCGTGATCCAAAGAAGAAGGAGGATACCATGGTTGACGTAAAAAATGACTGAACATTCCGGATATTCCTTGTTGTTGTTGTTGTTGTTGTTTTTGTCGAAATAAACTAGATCCTGTATGGCTACTTCGTTTGTCATCTTCTAATTCAAATTGAAAATCCGGACTAATGATCCGTAGTGGTGATCCGCCTAATAAATAAATATTTAAATAAATAAACAAATAAAAAAAAAATGACAATCTTTTATACTTTACTTATATTATCTCGGGAAGTCCGCAACCGATCCGTAACAATACCATCATCAATATCCAATCCATGAGGTAAATAGTCATCATGAGGTTCTTGATTTCTTCCTTGTTCCATTTGTCGACCTATTTCTACTTCACCTCGCTAAAAAAGGTAATTTGGAATATGAATATATAACATACATATATATATATATCCAAAACTAGTCTTACCACGTTGCTGTTATTTCCAAATCTTCCTCTTGCTTGTTGTACTACCTTATTGATAATTGTATTTGTTTGGATTTGAGGTAGATAAAGCTGCTGTCGATATCGTCGTATCTAAAATATATATATATATATATATATATATATATATTCATCATTAATGAATCATCAACATCATATTATGAAAGGAAGAGAACTTACCAATTCTTGCTTACGAATCAGAGGACGAGAATGATTGTCGTGCATAAGTATACGATCTGTTGCGTCGTAAACAGCAACTGGTAACACAATTTCATCTCTATCCAGACGGGTGATACGACGATGACGACGACGACCAGTAGGAGAGCCTGGCAGATCAGATGGAAGAGAATCAAGCAATATGCGAGAGTAGGCATCTGTTTGTATTGACGATGTCGGTGATGCTTGTGGTGGTGGCATTACAAGTTGTGAATCGAGATATGAACTTTGTTGAACATCGTTCATGATGTAATCCGTCGATAATGGAGCTGTCAATCGTGTTGGTCTCGCAGCCAGAGGACGATCACTATTGCTAATATCAAAGATATCGAAATCCATTTGATCTTCGCCTATTTCTTCTTGTTGTTGTTGTTCCTGTTGTTCTATAGGATCTCCATGATAAGACGTATGTTCTTGCAATGGCTAAATAAAATACAAGAGATTGATGAATATGAATACATTAATTATTTGGAATAATAACCTACTGGTGATATGGAAGGCACAAGCTGAGGGATATCGATGTCATGACGGTTGAGTCTAAACATTTTTTTTTTTTAAAAAAAATTGGATTAGTTTACCATTGTCCCATTTTATATAATAAATAAAACGTTACCTTTCTTCATCAACATCATCCGAAGCATCTTGTCCTAGATCCAATTGAGCATCCATCATCAGTGATTTCCATTCTTCGCTGTTTTCCATATTGTAAGCATGATCATTTTCTTCCATTGATGTCAATACTGGTTCATCCAATTGTTGTTGATGTAGAGGAATACGGGTTGAAGAAGATGAAGATGATCCGTGAGGCTGATCCATCGTTATCTCGATACCATTATGTTGTGTAGTTATTTGCTGTTGTTGATGAAAGTCAATCCCTTCTAACCATTGTTCATCTTCATTTTCACGGGAAGATATGACTTGAATAGGTTGCATTATATTGGAAGTAGAGCTTGGTAATGTAATAGTATCTTCTCGTACAGTGATGATCGAGTTGACAGGACTGGGGAATACGAATCTGTCATTTTCAAGCTAAGCATTACATGCCATCCCGAAAAAACAGGTAGAAAAAAATAAATAAACAAAAAAAAAGGTATAATAAAAAAAAAAAAACAGGTATCTTTTGAACTTAATCTTTATGATCCCTTACCAAAGGCAACCGTGGATTCGTAAAAGCATAATTCATCATGAAAGGATTGTCACATAATGTAATTTTTCTAATGCTATCAAAAAAAAGGAACATAATAATGGATGAGGACTAGCTTCATTTAATAGAGTGATTTCTTACTTTGGTGTTGTGATTGGTAAATCAATATGACGCGTTTGATTGGTTCCCAATTCTCGATGAATCCTTTCCAAGAGATCCATGACGTTTCCTACATCAAACAATGATAGTTTAGTTAATAATAATAATATTTAAATAATCAAATGAATCATTTACCATAAACACGAGTAGTTTTCTTATTCACAATGAAGGATATACCGAGTAGTAAACGAGACATAGTACGTAATGACATTTCATGTTGTACATCGACAAGATGATCACTGTATTAAATAAATATATGTTAATACATAAGTTTTAAGAATATACTTTAATTTTTTTTTTTTTTTTTTACCATAAAACAGTTGTATTAATATTGGCAAATTGTTTTTCCATTTGAAGTCTTGTTCTTGACTTTCTTCCACCAACAGTGGCTCCAGCATTCCTAATTCAAAAAGAAAAAGCAAAATAAGACAAGGTTATTAATTGCAAGATCCAAAATGACGATTTGTTTCCTTACCATATTGTTTGTAAAGGTATGTTTCCTCGTAAAGAAGAAGTCATTACAAAGTAACAAACGAACTGTCAAAACAGAGAAGGAAGAAATAAAAAAAGTGAATAATAGAAGAAAGAAATACAAAAAAAGAAAAAAAAAAAGGATCCGATCCAAATAAGAAATAAATTCATGCGTGCGGATGATATAAAATCAGGACACAGACAAGGATTTACAACAAGCTGTAAAATAATAATATCCATCCTTTCATTCATTCAAGAGACCGAGTTCCATAATGAGTTCAATTCAGAGACTATCGTGCTTCTAGAGACTATACGTGATTTTTATCACAAGCATCAAATAAACTAGAATAAGAGAAAAAAAAAATAAAGTCATATTGTTGATAGCTTGAAATACACTTTTTCATTCATTCTAAACTTTTTTTTCTTGGTTTTACCATAAGACAATGTGTTGATAGTATTTACCAGTTGTGTCATTTCTAGAGGTAGTTCATCATCTTTTTTTTTTTTTTTTTTTTTTTTCACCATAAATACTATAAAGGAAAAGAAAGTAGAAGAAGCAAGTTCAACATGTTGAATAACCAATATCCAATTGTCATTACAATGTTAGAAATGTAATGCTATTACATTCATGAGTTCATTCTTTTTTTTTCATCATTTTTTTTATTTATTTATAAGTAATAACAATAACAATAACAATAACAATAATAAAAATAAAAAGAAAAAGGAAGAAAAAGACAGGTTTCCTTCACAATCATATTTCAAAAAGATTTTAAAAAAGTCGCACCTTCACATTGATTTCTCAAGTTGTGGTATGGATCCAAAGTGATGAAATACATGGATTCCAAGTTGATAATGAGATGTCATATGTCCCTATTTACTATCAAAAAATTGATTATCATCAGATACAGAAAATATTGATTCAAGCAGCAGGCCTTTGAACAAAAATTTTGAACCAAAAGTTCAACTCCCGCCTGAGTTTCCTCTATTAACAATTTTTTTACTTTTTTTTTTTTTTATTATTTTTGTTTCCTATCTTTTTATTTTCACTTGTTTCCCATCATGTCACCTATTGTAAGTTATATTCTATATTTTTTTTTTTCACCATGGATACTAGTAATACAAAAATGGAAATGGTGACTATCCATTATATTATATCTGTACTTTTCTCGGGAAAACATTAACTATAATTCTCATTGGAAAAAGTAGGGATTCAAAAAGGATGATCAGACAGATTTGATGGAACAACCGGATTGGTATAGTAATGCTCAAGCATATTGGACAAGTGTAGAACCAACGGTGGATGGGATGTTAGGTGGATTTTCTCAAGTGGATCCGATTGACGTGGCTGGTTCATTGGCTTTTATTGATGAATATGTACATGGTGTAAAAGGGGTCAACAATACTATCAAAAAGGAACCATCGTTACGTACTCATTATGCGTGTGATTGTGGTGCAGGTATTGGACGTGTCACGAAACATTTCTTGTTACGCGTTCCTTTCGATACTGTAGATCTTGTGGAACAAACGCCAATCTTTGTCCAGCAAGCCAAGGATAGTTATTTAGCTGATGATATTCAAGCTGGTCGAGTGGGTCAAGTACGATGTCAAGGATTACAGGATTTTCAACCGGATGATAACAAGTATGATCTTATCTGGTGTCAATGGGTACTTGGACATTTGACTGATGGTAAAATTATCATTGATATATACTTATGCATAAAAAAAAAAAAAAGGAGTGGACATGTAACAATAAAACTTCAATTGGTTGACAACTAGAGGGGGACTGATCTTTTTTTTTTATTTTTTATTTTTCATATGTATATATAGATGATTTGATCAACTTTTTCAAACGATGTATCAAAGGATTAGCACCTGGAGGTTTGATTGGTGTCAAAGAAAATAATTCTACACAAAACTATGTTGTAGATGAAGAAGATAGCAGTGTTACTAGGTAAGATCAAAAGAAAAGAGATTAAGAATATGTATTATCTCATTTATATATGTATTTTATTATTATTATTATTATATGCAATAGACCAAATGATGCATTAAAGCGTATATTTACGGCAGCGGGTCTGACTGTGATCAAGGAACAAGTACAACAAGGGTTACCGGCAGGATTATTTACCGTGAGGATGTAAGATGATAAACAAAAGGAATATAAAATTTTTATTTAACAGTTTTTCTTTCATTGGACCATTCTGATTTTATAGGTATATGTTGAAACCATGTTCCTCCTCAGATAGTACCTAGAATAAGACCATGATAGTTTAGTAATATTGGTCTCCGTCATATCATTTATTTATTATTTATCATATCAATCAATTAACCAATCAATAAAGACAATCATTAAGAATCATAAGATATTATCATTTTCTCTTGTTCATAATGATGAATAATCTACAATCAAAATCTTATGTTTGTTGTCAAGGTTTACTTTTAACAAATTCCTATTTTCGAAAAAGGTCCAATGAAAACTAGACTATTTATTGTATGATTGAACTGCCAACTACATTAATAAATTAATGATCTACATTGATGACATGTTGATCATCATCATTATTATTATTTTCATCCTCGTCACTATCTGGTTTTTTCATATGAAGGGTGCTTGTACCGACACGTTGTTGTTGTCCAGGATCATGAGTAATCCATATGCAGGTTCTTGTTTTCAATGTTTCCTCCACCTTGGCAATGGTATCGGTATCAAGAGCAGATGTCGGTTCTGTTCAATAATAATAATAATAATAATAATAAAAAAAAAAAAGAAGTTACCTGATGATTCTGTTTTCTTTTATAAATTGATATTGTTATGATCAGTACCATCTAATAATAAAATATCCGGATTCAATGCCAAAGCAATGGCCAGTGTACATCGTTGCATTTCCCCACCAGACAAATTACTCCAGTTTTCTGCAAAATGGTCATCAGATAAATCCCATTGTCTTGCTATTTCAATCTGCAAAAAAAAAGAAAAAAAAGAAAGTCAAAGGTAAATTATAGTTTGATTCTGTTGGCGATGGATACTATGGTCAACGATGATGATGATGATAATGATGATGATGGTATGTGGATGATGATGATGGTATGTGGATGATGATGATGATGATGATAATGACGATGATGATAATGATGATGATTTGATGATGTACTTACGGGATCATCAAAATCCGATCTTTTTTTAAGACTTGAAAAGGAACAAACCTTTTGAAAGAGATCATTTGGAGTCCCAGGATGATCAACAGGGGTTTGAGGCACATACATGACACGCGTTCTCCAAATCGGCACACCAAGTGAAGCAACAGTATTGTTATCATCCAAAGTACATTCTCCATGAGTATAAGGAATAAGATAAGCCAAACATTTCAATAGTGTGGTTTTACTACAAGTAGAAATGAACGAAAAAAAAAAAGATCCTTTCAGCCAATCAGGTCTTTTGTTTAAAAAAAAAAAAAGAATGAATAGATTTTTATTTACCCACAGCCACTAGGACCTTGAATGATCAATCTATCACCTTTTTTTAGTTTGATTTGAATATCATGAAAAAGTTGTTGACCATTTGGTAATTGAAAGCTAAAATTTTTTGCATGAAAAAAAGTCATGGATAACACCGAAAGTTTATGCGGAAAAATAAAATGAAAAGGAGAAGAACAAAGAAGTAGAGAGAAGAAACGGAGAAAGAAAAAAAAAAAAAGAGAGAAGAAAGGTAAAGGAATAATACTGTGATAGCATGACGTCAAATTTAAGTGATTGCTTTTTTTTTTATTATAATATAATAATAAGGGAAGGGGATATGATATATATATATATGAGGAGTCTCTTTGAGAGAGAGATGAAGTGTCGCACTTTCAAAAACGAGAGGATACTCTTTTTGGGGTGAATTGTGGAAAAATCAGTTGTTAGATTTTTTTTTTTCTTTTCTTCTTTCTCTCTCTCTCTCTCTCTTTTTTTTTTTCTGTTTCTTTTTTCTTTCTTTCTTTCTTTTGTTTCTTTCTCTTTTAAATTATCAACACTATCAAGTCATTGAAAATATTTTATTCTTTTAAAATCATTTGCCACTATTATACACTTTTATAATACAGGTAATACAAAACAGTCTCTCCCTATAATGAATCCCTTCCTCTCCCCTCCCTCTCTTTCATACTTGCCTCTTCTTTTCTGGGCAAAAAAAAAAAAAAATTGTTGTCATGAGCTCTCTTGTCACTATAGTTAAATTAAATATCATACCATCTCTTTATTACTTTCTTTTCTTTTCTTTTTAGTTTACATCTTTTTTTATTGTCTTACGTACTATAACACTATCTTACTATGACGACTATGGCTCCTACTGGCAAAGATAGTTGGCAAACGGAGTTTTACAAGAATGGATATCCCAAAGAAGTTATTGTAATAGAAGATTCACCTACTCCACCACGAACACCTCAACAAGAAAGTCAATATAGTTCCACTTGTACCCTAAAACATACACCTTTAATGAACGATACCATTTTACCACCTGCTGCATCAACAAGGTCTAAACGTGCTATTCGAGAACAAGAAGAACAACAAAATACCCAAGTTCGTTGGCAAAAAAGGAGACAACAACAACAACAACAACCGTTACCTTCTACACCTACTTTTACACCAACTACAACAAAGAAACGACGAAAACTTAGTGGACCAACAACTCAAGGTAATATTGAAAATACATATCATTTTCTCTCTGTTTCTTTTCTTATTCTTTTTTTAAATAGTAATAGGCCCTACTCGAAATACCAATGTGTCAGCTCGATTAGCACCAAATCGAGCCCCTCCGTCTTCTCCTATTGATGATAAGGATGGTCACTTTATTTTCAAACCAAACGAATCTCTCACTCAAAGATGTAAGTCTTTTATTTTTATAATGAATCAAAAAATGACTTTAACTTTTTTTTTAAAATTTATCTCTTAGACAAAATGATGCGATTGCTTGGTCAAGGTACTTTTGGAAAAGTGATTGAATGTTATGATCGTGTTAAACAGTGTCATTGTGCTATCAAAGTTATCCGTGCTATTCAAAAATATCGTGACGCCAGCAAGATCGAAATCCGTGTATTGAATGTATTAAGAGAACATGATCCATTAAATCTCAAGTAAGTTAACCAAAAAAAAAAAAAAGGGATGATGATGAAGAGACTAAATTAAATTAACTTTATTTTTTCTTCTTCTTCTTATGTTTTAGCAATTGCATCCATCTTGTGGAGTGGTTCGATTATGAAAATCATATTTGCATGGTATTTGAACTGTTAGGTCAATCGGTGTTTGATTTCCTGAAGGCCAATCACTTTCAACCTTTTCCTTTATGCCAAATCCAACAAATCGCAAAACAACTCTTTACCAGTATTGCGTGTAATGTAGTATATTATTTGTTTTATATACAACTGACTTTTTTTTCTTTCTCTTATAGTTGTACATCAATTGAAATTGATCCATACAGACTTGAAACCCGAAAATATCCTATTGATCAGCAATGATGCTGTTTCCAAAGTAACATAAAAAAAAAAGAGAAATCATCATCAATGATCATGTGGTTCTTACGTTTTTATTTTTTTTTATTAGAACAAACAATCTGACAAACCAGTCCTGACATTGAAAAGTACGAAAATCCGTTTGATTGATTTCGGGTCTGCTACTTTTGATAAAGAATATCATTCCTCAGTAGTTTCAACAAGGCATTATAGGGCTCCTGAAATTATCTTGGGTAAGTGAAAAAAAAAAAAAAAAAAGAATAATGGATGGAATGATGATCCTGAGACCTTTTGTTTTTTTCTCTCTTCTATATATTTGAAAAGGTATAGGCTGGTCCTTCCCCTGTGATATTTGGTCCATTGGATGTATACTAGTGGAACTTTTTACGGGTGATGCTTTGTTTCAAACACATGACAATTTGGAACATTTGGCTATGATGGAAGCTGTCCTTGGCAAAATACCTCTCACATTAGCACGCCAATCTACGTAAGTTCATAACAAATGATACAATTCAATGTTTTAATATATTTACCTTTATGAATAGACGGAATGGGCAAAAGTTTTATAAAGACAACCGATTACAATACCCAACAACAGAAACTACTCGACAAAGCAAGAAATATGTCAAAGCATTAAAACCTTTACAGGTAAAAAACAAAAAAAAAACGTTATCTTTTCTTTTTTTTTTTATGCTCTAATTATTCTTATAAACATCGACCTTCCTTTCATCTTATTTAGGATATCGTACCATCATCTCAATCAAAAGGAAATGCCTACTTGTTTGATCTACTCAAAAAGATTTTTGTTTATGATCCTGCACTTCGTATAACCGCTCGTGAAGCCTTACATCATCCCTTTTTTCAGTGTGATGTTTAATTCCTTCTTTCGTCTTCCTATGTCCATTTTCCATTTATTTTACGTGTATGTTCTTTTTTTTTTTAATTATCTAGTAATTATTTAACCCTCCTTTCCTTACTATCCTCAATAAATAAAAGCAAAATGTAATTGTGTATGATACAGGATGGACTGTATTTCTAATTCCGCTATCTCCCAATTTTTTTTTATAGGCGCGTTTTTCTTTCTCTTTCTAATTTTTTTTTCTTTGACATTATTTACCACCATGTCTATAGAAGCTAGCAAAAGTGATCCTGTATATGTTAAATTTATGGAACAATTACAAGCATTTCATGATAGAAAAGGGTAAACAAAAAAAAAGAGGTAATCATGGAATAACTCATCAAATGAATTAAAACCTTTGTTAGAACTGTTTTACAACCAGATCAGATCTTGGGCGGGCGACATCTCAATCTACACTTGATATATAAGAAAGTCATGGAAGCCGGAGGGTACAATCAGGTAATGTATATTCATTTACTTCCCATTTATCGTTTTTCTTTCTTTCAAGTTAATGTTTGAACTCACTATACTTTTTTTTTTCTGTCTTGTTTTTGAAAATATGAATAGGTCTCCAACAGTCGCACGTATGTTTCGATTCATAAAATATAATAAGAATGCGATTTATTTTATATCGAGTAGACTCAATTCTTATCACACTTTTATACTTCATTAACAAAATTTAGGTGGAAGCAGATTGGTGAATGTTTCAACTTTCCATCCACTTGTACAAATAGTGCCTATATTTTGAAAGCCGTTTATACTAAAAATTTGGTAAAAAACAGTGATTGTTTGATAATAGTGCTCGGTACCTTCAATAGTGACTGACCATTTTGTTTTTTTAATCATATAGTTGGGATGGGAACAAGAAATGCACTGGCATCAATTTTGGACACCACCACAAGATGAAGTCAAAGGGAAAGGTGGATCAGCCACTAATACTGTCATTAGACCGAAAGATGAAGCAAGACATACAGCAACTGGTAACTAGAAGAGAAAAAAAAAAAAAAAAAAACAACAACAACCAGATATATGTTATATCATGACATCTTATTGATTAAAATGACTTTTCTTTTTTATTTGATCTTCTATTGATGTAGCACTTTTACAACCTCAAAACGCATCGTCGAATGTACCAACCCGGATGACGGCATCTACCGGCATAGCACTCGGTTCACCTGGTAAATATTCTCAATAGAAAAATTTAAATCAAAAGAGAGAATAAGTAGAAGAGATGAGAAGAAACTGAACTCACTATTTTTTTTTTTATTTTATTTTGTAGCGCATATTGATGAAGAATTCAGATCACGGATTTTACTTGCATTACAATCATCTTTACCAAACGAAGTGGATTGGGTATTCAACACACTGATCAAGTTCTCTTTTGCTTCGGAGAATTTTTGTTTAGACTTCATGCCGACTTTAGTGGATCATCTTGTCACTTTTGTTGAACCTTTTTTCAATAAATACGTACAACCAGATGTGAACAATCGCAAGAAGAATGACGACGACGATGATGATTTGGGATATATGCTACATCGGGTGTTTTGTAGTAAAGAAGATCTAGAAATATTTGAACGTACATTACAAGTCTTCCATATCATTCGAAATTTCTCATTTTTGGATAATAATATTCGACATTTAGCACATCACGATACTTTACGACATTACTTGATGACCGGTATTACATTATCACCTAGTTCACAGTTTGCAGAATTGACAAGACAGTGCTTGGATATCCTGGAAAACATTGCTCCTCAAGTGATTGTACATAGTCCTGATGACCCATATCTTGTAGCCATGTCTTATCTACTCTTATCCAATGATCGTGCTTTGATCTTAGGTGCCATTCGATCGTTGACACGTGTAGCTGTGACAGAAGTGAACGAACGCGTACTCTGTATTCCAAAAGTGGACTTGATGGAACGTTTATTTCAACTCTTACTTGTAGATGATGAAGAATTGGTAGCAGCAACTCTAGAATACTTTTATCAATATACTAGTTTACGGGGTGATTTTGGTACACAATTAGTCAAGACATATCCTGGGAATCTGATGGGACTACTGACTGGATTCTTATCTTATAAATCAAGTTTGGTACCTCTTTCCTCAACAACAAATCATTATATTAATGAAACTATTCATGGTATTCCTGCTGCTCAATTGGCTGCTTCTCAAAATGCAAGAGCTGAACAAGCTAAAATCCCTGATTTGACAGATTATTTGAATTTGGATGAACCTTTCCGATGTCTTGGCTGGTAAGTGTTTATACATATATCGATATTACTGCTATAAAAAAAGGGGGATGACTGACCTTTTTTTTTTTTTTTTTTTTTTTTTTTTTGTTTGTTTTTGTAGGCTGAAAGATATATTGGAAACTGGGAATTCAAATGACACACTAGCCTTGAAGGAATGTTTTAATCGATATCAAGAAAAATTTAGTGGCAACAAACCATTTGGACTCAAAGAATTCTATACTGTACTTGTGATTGCCTTTCCTCAACCTGCAGAAGTACAAAAAGCTGCTGCTGGCCCAGCTCCTTTGATTGATTTGGTGCTACAAAATATCAAGTATGGACCTGACAAGCGACATGAAGGTAAGAATCATCTTTAAGGAAAGAGATGTCAAATACAAAAAAAAAAAAAAAAAAGTGATCTGATGATGATTAACCATTTTTATTATTTTTTATTTTGTTTTCAATTGCGAATAGCAATGACCTGTCATTGGAATAATTGTGGTAAAGTAATAGATGATAATGAAGGATTATTGACGCATGTGATGACAGCACATATACCGGAAGAAACAGCAGGAGCAACAAAAGAATTATTGGATTGTCATTGGAAAAACTGTACAAGAAAACAAATACCTAGACGAGCAGCATTGATTGGACATGTACGAACCCATGTTGAACCTCTGGCTATTGGATCAAAATACAACAAGAAGAAAAGAAGTATAACAAAAGTACCTGTGGATAAATTATTGATAGATGATTCAGAAGTCTCAGGGGTACCATTGACAGCAGCATTATTATTACGGAATTTGGCGATGAACAAACAACATGTTTCTTCTATATTACCTTATGAAGCTGAATTATCTGCATTGGCTCTTCAACGACCTAAGCTTTCCAAATACATTTTGACCGTACTATCGAAATTATGAAGAAACTTTTTTGGATGGATTTTTATGTGTGTATATATATAGTCAGTTAGATAAACTTTCTTTTTCTCTCTCTCCTACCTCCTTCCTTTTTTTTTTTTTATTACATATTTTAGCTTTTCCTTCACCCATGTTTTATGTTCTATTATTTTTTGTCAATAAATCATTGGTAAAGAGAGTTGTCAAAAACGAATTACATTGTGTTCAAAAAAAAAGCCAACATCATAGCCTGATATATGACTAGACAATAAAAGACAATTATAAGCATAACAGAACCTAATATTTATTAAAAGCATGAGAACCATAAACATAAAATAACATAAAAAAAAAGAAAGTAATGTACTTATCGTGAATGACAAATGAAAATAATAAAATAAATAAAGAAATAAAAGGAAAAGAAAGAAAGATATAAAAAAAAAAAAAAAGGAAAACGGGCATAAATCATAATGGCATAAAAAAATATCATATAGAACCGCCAGTCATCATACCCCTCTCCCCCGAAATTATTAAACAACATTTGATGATCTCGTCGACAGGCTTCTTTTACCATGGTGATTATCTACAATAGCAACAATATTCATATGAAGCATTACAATCATCAATTGATTACGTCTGTTCACGTTCGCCGCGACTGTTGGATGCTTTGAAAATTGCCAATAAAAATACAAATGTCAACACCTATTCATCTATATATATATATTTCCATTCCAGGTATCAATCTGCAATCTGCTCATAAAAAATTATCTCTGGATATCGAAACATTGAAATAATTACACTCTACCAATTCTGGATTGATTGAGTTTAGTTGCGTGCATACTTTGGTATGCTGGCTTGTAAGTAATCAAACAAAATTGGAACTTAACGATCAATGGCTAATCAAATTGGCTTTCCTTTTTCGGTCTTCAAAATTTATCTTCATGGGGGGTGAATACGTAGTGTTCAGTTTCCATCCACTCACACTCATTCAATTTTTTTTTTTTCCTCTATCCTTTTTTTTTTTTTCTTTTTTCTCTTTTCCTTTTTTTTTTTTTTTTTTTTTTTTCTATTCTATTCTTTATTTCTTTTGTTTCCGTGTTACACTTTTTCTTTACATCTACTTTTTACTTTATTTGGGTGGAAAAAAAAAAAAACGAAGATAACTGAACAACAACTGCAAATCGAAAGAAAAACTAGTATTATTCTTGTTTTATATGGTAAACGATCAAGTTGGAACAAAATTCTTTTTTTTTCTTTCTTACAATTGTTATTGTTACTAACTTTGATTCTCTTTCTTTCTTTCTTTCTTTCTTTCTTTCTTTTTATCAACAAACTTATGATCATGTAATAATAAAAAGTCTATGGTCAATTACCTCACATTACCCAAGATCGTCAAGACAAGGAAAAAGACCACACAATACACAACCATCACCATCCTCACCTCTATACAACATTAATAAATCATGTCGTTTGACAAGGACAAAGAAAACCAACTGAATGGTTATGCTCTTCACAGCCATCATGCTTTACAACAACTTTATAACTCTTCACTACAAAATAATTCTCCTGCTGGTCTCAGTAGTCCCGTCAATGGTGTATCGTCTCCTAGTCACATGATGGGCAACGCTACAGGTTATCCCATGTATTCCACTACAAACACTAGTAACGCAAACAGTACCAACACCACCAATTCTTTTGTACGTTATCCTATGGTTCCATTAGCTCAACAAAAGATGTCCCAACCTTTACCTCACAATGTAGTTGGTCACACCTCATCTCCTTCTACACCATCTGATCCTTCTTTATCCATGCCCATGTCCATGCCTAATGCCACAACTGTATCTGCTGCTGGTTCCACTCACCTTTCAAAACAACTCTCATATGCCCAACTCTCACGTCAATCAGCCTCTCCTCACCATCATGCTCGAACAGCTGCTCAAGTTGCTAGAAGTACACCAGCATCATCTACTGTCACTATCACTGATCCAAACAATCCCAATAAACTTTTCAACAAAACCGTCGACACCCGTAACAATTCTCAAGATAATAGCAACAACAACAATAACAACAACAATAATAATAATAATGTCACATCTGGTAATACTTTATGGACGACTTTAGATATGGGTGGAATGGGTTTGAAGAATTTGACAACGACAGTGTGTAACTATTCATTCTTGACGGTTCTTTACATCAATCACAACAACTTGACTTATCTAACGCCTGCCATTAGTCAACTCTCGCAATTGAAAACTTTGGATGCTTCGGGTAACAAACTTTCATCAATACCACCTGAAATTGGGTTACTTGTCAATTTACGTGAATTGTTATTATTTGATAACAATTTGGTCACTATTCCAAGTGAATTGGGTACCTTGTATCAACTTGAAACATTGGGTTTAGAAGGCAATCCTATACAAGCAGATCTTAATAATTTATTGATGAAAGAAGGTACTCATGCTGTCATTGTGTCATTACGTGAAAACGCTCCAGGTAATATTAAAAAAAAAAAAAAGAAAATCATAATCGGATAAATTTAACTAATCCTCTTTTCATATATTTATTTATTTAGTTGGCATGCCTCCTCCTCATCGGGAATGGATTACTGTGGAAAATGACATGTCAGAAAATGAAGCAGGTAAAAAAAAAAAAAAAAAAAAAAAAGGAGAGAATGTGGGAAAAAAAGAATAGTAAATCCTGATTTTTCTTCTTTTATAATACAGAAAAATTCACGGTGCTTAGTTACAACATTTTATGTCGAAAATATGCAACACCACAAATTTATGGATATACACCTTCATGGGCATTGGCATGGGATTATCGCAAAGAATTGATTTTATCTGAAATCTTGAACTGGAATACTGATATTGTGTGCCTACAAGAAGTGGAAATGGGTGAATATGAAGGTATCATTGGTGAAACATTGAAGCATCAAGGCAATTATGATGGTGTGTTCTTCCCCAAATCTCGTGCAAAGACAATGTCTGAAAAAGAACGAAGACTTGTAGATGGCTGTGCTACATTTTACAAGGCTGATAAGTAAGAATATGATTTCATATTATGATGTATATGGGTATTGATTATTATTATTATTATTATTTTAGATTTGATTTGATAGAATATCGTCTATTAGAATACAATCAGAATGCTCTTCAACGACCTGATTTCAAGAAAAGTGATGATATTTATAATCGAGTGATGACTAAAGACAATATTGCAGTGATGACAGTACTGGAAAACAAGGAAACTTTGGCTCGTATCTTGGTAGCAAATTCACATATTCATTGGGATCCTACATTTGCAGATGTCAAGTTGGTTCAAGTTGGGATGATGATGGATGATATGGAAAAATTTGCAAGCAAACATTTGAAACCTATAAGTTCACCCAATGCATCTCCTCCTCCTCAACAACAACAAAAGCGACCTATATATGCTTCAACAGCGGATTTACCAACCATCATTTGCGGTGATTTTAACTCAACACCAGATTCTGGAGTGGTAGAATACTTATCCAAAGGCACAATCAAGCAAGATCATGATGATTTTGGCAATTATGTGTATGGCAGTTATACAACCGATGGTATTTCTCATACATTATCTCTCAAGAGTGCATATGCTACATGTGAAGACATTCCTATCACCAACTTTACACCAGGATTCAAGGGTACATTGGATTATATATGGTATTCTAGCAACACAATCGACTCACTCTCACTATTGGGACCTATTGATGCAAGTTATTTGAATAAATCAGTTGGATTCCCCAATGCTCATTTCCCTTCAGAGTAAGTCAACAAAAAAAAAATCTTTGCAACTATATAACTCAACATTTAACTTTTTTTTTTTTTTAATGTTTAGTCATATTGCTATTGCCGCGGAATTGAAATTCAAGACTCCCAAATCAGAAAAACTTGAAAAACCAAATTTCGGTGCTACTTCAAAACGTTAATCTCCTCCTACCTTCCCATTCCTTTTTTTATCCTTTATTTTTATTACTATGATTAGCCTTCTTTTTTTTTTAGTTTTAGTATTATCATTTCTTATGATGGGTGAATCATACATCTTCAGTATATAGTATAGTTGTCGGTAATTCTCTCTTCCTTTTTTTTTTCTGCTGTATATTTCTTCTTTTTTTCTCTTTTATTTTATTTGTTCCTTTTTTTTTTCTTATTCATCTTCATATCCCTATTTCTTCTTTTTCTTTTTGTGTTTGATATATTAGATCACTTTTTTCTTCTTACTACTACATTCAATAAAGTATACAATACAAATTACTTTTTTTTTTTTTTGCATGACGGTGGCTAGGTAAGGCTGGGTTTCAATCAAAGGGTAACATCAAAGAGAGAAGTAAAAAAAAAAAATTGACATTTCTTTTTTTTTTCGTCTTTTGTTACATTAAAAATATCAAATGAGTTCCCAAGTATCAAAAGCAAGGACGCCATATAATAGAAAAGGTATACGAAGTCATGGTAAAGGTGGATATCAACCTACTCCTGGATCTGTACTTCCTAACAAGATGAAAGATGAATTGGACGAACTTGAACCAGGTAACTACTTTTTTTTTTTTTTTTTTTTTCCCTTGGAAAAAATGGTTTATAACACCATTATTATTTTTTTCTTCTTCTTTATTAGATACTGAAGATACTCGCAAATTTAGCAAAAAGTATGTCAACAAGGCAGCCAATAGAAAGGAACTTCGAAAACAAAAACGGTTAGACAAGGGAAAACGACGACAAGACTATCAACAACATCAAAAGACCTATGGTAAACGAACAACAGTGGAAGATGTAGGATCTACCAAACGACAAAAAACAAACAAACAAGATAAACCGAAAAATCAACAACCGACAAAGAATAACCAACAGGAAAAGACAGATCAACAAGCTATGCAAGATCTCGCTCGTACTAATCCTCACCTCTACTCTCTCTTGGATGCCGACCAATTGATCAACAATGATACAACAACAGATCCTCGCCTTCATCAAGATGCTTTTGCTGAAGATGATCAATACATTGCCTATTGGGAGAAAAAGCTGAAAATTGACAAAAACAAAACGTTGGGAAAGGCTTTTGTTGACGATGGTTTGATGGATATTTTGGGTGACCTCGGTAATCAAACTGAGGATCATACTGGAACTTCTTTTGATGATTTGGAGTATTTGCGACAAAAACGATTAAAGAAGAAACAACAAGTACAAGATGAAAAATGGGAACAAGATGCTGAAAATGTAAGAAATATAGTTTTTTTTTTTTGAACATGGAATTAAACTCTTCTCTTTTTTTTTTTTTTCTTAGGCTGTGGATGACTTGTTGGATGGTTTGGAATCTGAAGAAGAAGAAGAAGAAGAGGAAGAAGAAGAGGAAGAAGAAGAAGAAGAGGAAGTAAAAGAAGATGATGATATGACTGGGTTTGATATGGAACAAAGTGATTCTGATCAAGAAGATGTAGAAAATGAACAATTGGATTCTGATATGGTAAAATTTGACAAGATGAAATAGAAAAATACCTTAATAGGAAGGATATCCTCTGACTCCACTCTTTTATGATTTATTATTTATAGGAAAATAAAGATATTGAGAAGAACAAGGAGCCAGCTCCATCTACTGCTTCGACAGTAGCTACTAAATACATCCCTCCTCATTTACGCAAAAAGGCAAGCACCAAAACGGAACAACAATTGCGCTTACAGAAACAAATTCAAGGTTTACTCAACAAATTGAGTGAAAGCAATATGGAAACCATTCTATTAGAAATTGAAAAGTTATATGGTGATTATCCAAGAAATGGTAAGTGAATTAACACAAAAAAAATTGGATGATTATTTTTAACAATGTTTATTTATTTATTTATTTATTAGATGTCAACTCTACCATCACAGAACTTATTCTTACTTCGATTGCTCAAAAATCAAATCTTTTGGATTCTTTTGTTATCACTTATGCAACCATTGTGGGTAGTTTATATCGATTGATTGGGATTGAATTTGGTAAGTAATACATATCCTTCTATGAATGAATATACTGATTTTGGTTTTTGTTTTGTTTAGCTGCTTATTTTGTCCAAACGTTGATGGAAACTTTTGAAAAGAATTACAAGTCATCACAAACTGCCATCGCTAGTGGTCAAGATCAAGGGGAAGAAGGACCTATGGGTGCTCGTGAAACCAAGAATTTGTTGACTTTGACTCTGGAACTTTACAATTTTCAAGTGATTTCATGTATTCTTGTGTATGATTTAGTCCGACTTTTGATTGAAAACATGGATGAACAAAGTGTGGAATTATTACTCAAGATAGTACGAAGTAAGTATATCACTTTATCAATATTCTTTATCATGGATTCAGGGGGAACGTTTTGAATACTTACTCCTTTTTTTTTTTTTTTTTTTTTTTTTTTTTTTTTTTTTTAGCTTGTGGTGCTCAAATGCGAGCAGATGATCCAGCTTCATTGAAGGATATCATTGATGAAATTCAAAAACAAAGCAATAAAAAGGATCCAGCTTCTATATCGTAAGTTTATTATTATAAAAAAATAAAATAAAAAAAATTGACTTGATTTATTTTGTAGCACTCGACATAAATTCATGCTTGAAACCATTACCAATGTCAAGAACAATAAATTCAAAAGTGGTGAAATGGCGGCAAGACAAAGTGATAAGGATATGGTATTGAAAATGAAGAAATTCTTGAATGGATTAGGCAAAAAACGAACAGTTCGTAGTGCGGAACCCTTACGAGTTAGTCTTCAAGATATTCATGATATTGATACTAAAGGTAAAAGAAAAAGTAAAAAAAAAAAAAAGAAAAAATGACCATCTCAACCTTTTTTTTTCTTTTTATGGAATATAGGCAAATGGTGGTTAGTGGGTGCTTCTTGGAAAGCGAATCTTGTTGGTACTGAAAGTGAACATAATAAAAAAACCTCACAAAAGTTGGCTTCTGATTTGAAAAAGGATCAATCTCTTCAAGTGGCATTACTTAAATTGGCAAGAAAACAAGGAATGAACACAGATATTCGACGAAGTATCTTTGTTTCTATCATGGGCGCAGAGGTATCACAAAAAAAAAGGAAGGGGGGAGAAGAATGTTTGTAGATGAATGTATACTTAAAACTTTCTCTCGGTCATATAGGATTATTTGGATGCTTTCGAAAAATTGATGAAATTGGCATTAACTGAAGTTCAACAACGTGAAATCCCTCGTGTATTATTACAATGCACTGGCAATGTAAAGATAAAATATAAATAAAAATAGAAAAAAAAGTATTCACCCTTTTTTTATATATATAGGAAAAGACGTTCAATCCATTCTATATGTATGTTAGTCAACGTTTATGTCAATTCAGCCATTCATACCGAGTGACGTATCAATATTGTTTGTGGGACTTTTTACGTGATCTTGGACAAACTGAAGTGGGAGGATTGGAACGCAACAATAGTAGCACTCTGGACCAAAAAGCCATTCGTATCAGTCGGATCGTGAATGTTGGGAAATTTTATGCACATCTTTTAGCCAAACAGACATTGACATTGACGATCCTTCGCACCATCAACTTTATGTCATTGAC
Source organism: Halteromyces radiatus (assembly GCF_025201355.1). Classification (NCBI taxonomy): domain Eukaryota; kingdom Fungi; phylum Mucoromycota; class Mucoromycetes; order Mucorales; family Cunninghamellaceae; genus Halteromyces; species Halteromyces radiatus. The sequence goes on along the minus strand of NW_026251697.1, from coordinate 176,646 downwards.
ACGCAATGCACAAGTATTTTTGGACGTGTTGTTTGCCCATCTTTTACTCCAATTAGGTGAAACGGATGATCTCAAACAAGTGTTCCTCAAGATATGTCATTTACCCACCTTGGCTCAAGGGGTGATGTTACATTTGCAAGGCTCATTATTGGAAGGTAACCGGACTGGTTTGACTGAACAAGAAATGGAAATTGTACAAGAACGATGTCGTTTGGTCAAGATCATTTTGAAAACTGCTTCATCCTCATCCTCTTTAGATTAATAGTTTAGTGTTGTTAGTGATATAAAACATATTCATCATCATTTTTTTTTTTTTTTTGTATTTTTATCTTGAAATCATTCCAATTAGTATTTTTTAGACAAATCAATAAAGATCGTTTTTTAATGAAACATCATACACACGGGTATAGGATCATATCAGATGATTGGATAAAACAATACAAAGAGGTAGATAAGAAAAGAACCGAATCGGAAAGATAAAAATAAAGGGAGTTTGGTTTGTTTTCATATGTTTTTTTTTATATTTATTATTAATATTGTTATTATTACAGTGACCTTCCAGATCACTCAAAAAGGATATATATTATATAAAAAAAAAGATGAGATCATAAAAAAAAAAAGGTGTATGTGGATGATGATATATAAAAAAATGGTATGTGTAACTAAAAGAAAAAAAAAACATGTATGCAAAACTGAAGTATTAAAATTTTGATGACAGGAAAAAAAAAAACATAATAGTGTAAGATGAAGTTATGAGTAATAATAATATGAATGTGAGAATGTATAATAAATGATGACTATAAAGAGTAATGGTGTATGATGAATATATATATATATATATAAAAGGGTCGTATAGTAATAGTGTAAATAGTATATAGGAAGATATAATAGTATGGGTACTTTTTTTTTTTTGTGTTTGTTTGTAAGGGGAGGATGATTGAATAAAAGAGCATGCAATGAGAAAACAAAATAGAAAAATGGATTGTATGGAGTTAAAAAAAAAAAAAAAAAAAGAAGAAACAGCATGAAAAAAGGAGAGAAAAGGAGGACCAAAAAAAGAAAGTAATAAAAAGGGAATAGTAATTAAAAAAGGGAATCAAACATAGGAGAAGTTTTTCAATCACGTAACCAAGGATGCATTAAGACTTGATGAATAGTAGGTCGATGGTCAGGATTCCTTTCCAATAAACAAGAGATCAAATGTAAACATTTAGAAGAAACCTTGATCTTGGGTTGAGCAAATTGACCAGCAATTGCCGCACGAGGATCAGCAAAAGGTACTTCACCAAATAAAATTGTATAGAGTAACACACCCAATGACCAAATTTCCGCAGGTTCCGCTCGATAGAGTTTGGCCATCAAGATCTCGGGAGAAGCAAATGATACTGTACCATAAAACTTTTCAAATAAATATGTTTTATTGGCTTGTCCATAATGACGAGGTAATATGACAGATGATCCAAAATCAATCAATTTCACCTATTTTTTAAAAAAAAAAGAGTTGAATGATCATAAAAAAAAAAACTTCCCGTCTTTCCAAATTTGGATTACCTTGAATTCATGGTCAATCACTATATTTTCATCTTTAATGTCACGATGACAAATCCCAAGTTTATCCAAATGAGCAACACATTCCACAATTTGTTTGAAAATCATCTTGGCCAAAGGTTCTTCAAAATTATGATGTCGTTCAATACATTCAAAAAGATCACATGAGGTACGTCGAGTAAATCGTGACACATCTTCCTCCTCATATAAAGGTGAATCCAAAGAGGAATTCCATGAATCTTCCGATGATGTTTGAGATAAAGCAGGAGACCGTGGTGAAGTCATAGTAGGAGGAGGAGGACCCCATTGGGTACCATGTAATTCCATGACCAAATAACAAAACTTTTCATCTTCATAATTATCCAAGAATTGAATGATATTGGGATGATGTACATTTTTCAATACATAGATTTCCATAGGCAATACACCTTGATCCGTTCGTACCCAACAATGATAGGGGACTTTTTCACGGAAAATGAACTTGACGGCGACTTCCCTTCCTGTTTGACGTTCATAAGCAGATAACACAAATCCAAAGCCACCACTACCTAATTCTTCCCCGAGACTATATTTAGCAACGAAATCAGGATGAAGACGATGATGCATCAAATGTTTAGCAGATGTAGTCATTTCTTGTTTTGGTTGTGGTGTGGTAGGTGGTGAAGGTAAAAGTGATTGTGTTGGATGGATTTGAATAGGTGATGGTTTTGGTACAGAACCTGGACCATATAATTGAATAGGTGAAGTAAACATGATGAAATAAATAAATAAAGGGATCAAGTATATATATATATAAAAAAAAAGGAAAGTAAAAAAAAAAAAAAAAAAGTAATGAAATAATAAAGAAAGAAAGAAATGGGAAAGATATTAAAAAAAAAAAAAAGAAAAAAAGACATGCCTATTTAAATCATCTTAAAGAATTGGTGGACTTTAAAAAAAAGAGGAGAGTAACATCATTTTATAAAAAGAACAACAACATCAAGGATCGTCAGGGAGATATCGTGGGACTTTAGAAATTAAAAAAAAACTTATTTCCCACTTGAACTCTTCTTTTTCGGATTTTGCAATGGAATGGAATGTCTCCTTGATTTGGGAATGAGGAGTACTAATGACTTGATCGATCATCACCCCCCCCCCCCAAAAAAAAAAAAGAATAATCACGATCGGTTCTTTTTCTACTTTTTTTTTTTTACTTATGATGTTGTCAAGGCAACCTGAATCATTCAAGACCCTTCTTTTTTTTTTTTTAGACTCCTCTTGCATAAGTTTTGCGTAACAAGGACAACACTTATACTAATAATAATAATAATAAAAAAAAAATCATACTTTTTAAACTTCCGTTTCTTCTATTATATATATTAATGATTATATTGTAAAATAAAAAAAAAAAGTTGTCATGTCACTTGATGAATTAGCCCCCATAGTGGATTCCTTTAGGAAGAAACATTATTGGAAACTGACAATGGAAACATAGTTTGAGGAGAGAAAGTTTGATAGGGAGAATAAAAAAGGATACGTCCACGCAATTTGTATCACCACGCTGGATGAACTTGTTTCTTTTTGAATGGATCAAAAAAGGGTTCAACTCAATGACATTTATATAACTTTTTATTGTTCCAAAGTGAAGGTAATAGGAGGATTAAATGGAAAACCATATATGATAACTACTTTTATGACATGAGGCAAGGGTTGTGGGGATACATGCATAAACTTTTTTTTTTTTTTTATAAAACAAAAGCTTCAACTCCTTTTTCATCTTGAACCATGTTGATGAAAAAGTGATGCCAATACAACCACGCTTTTTTTATATAACAATGTCAACGTGATTTCAATTCTTTCATCAAACTCCACCGACAATTGGGAATCTCCTTAAACAACCTTTCTAAACCGAATCTTCCGAAACATAAACTACAATATTGTTTATTTCAAATAATAATAATAAGCTAAACTTCTAATTGTTGTTGTTGTAAATAATCCCAAATAGCATGATAACAAAATAGATATTGTGATGCAGTTTGTACCATCGTCGTCCGTTGTTGTCGAAACGCATCAGTCACTTCGAATACAGGATCCACCCATTCATCTTCTTTCGATTCACTATGCTTCAGCCAACCAGTGACTGTATCCACCACACAAAAGGTTCCTGTTCGTCCACAACCCGCACTACAATGCACTACCATCGGTGATGTTTGTTGTAATTGATTGGCCAGTCGTACAAGAGCATTTAAATGAGATGTTTGTTGAGGCACACTATGATCTGCCCATCCAAGGAATTGAAGTTGATACACCGTCGACGTTTGTAAAAGTTGTTGTTGTTTATAACATGACACTTGCACTTGTCGTACAATACATGCTGCTTCCGAATGATGTTCTTCTTGTTGACTATTCTTTACTTCAATTGTCCAATCATCATCACCATGGGAGGACGGAAATAAGAAATGATTGATATGTTTCCTTGATTTGAGTCGGTATCGTTTTGTATCATTCCCCACTGGCCAATAGGCTGCACATTTCACCCGTCGATTCTCCATTTCCGGCGTCAGACATACAATCACATTGACCTGTTGTTCCAATACCATTCGCCAAAAATCACCACATGTCGAAGGAAGTGGACCTTGTGTTGCAATATATCGCCTTGACTGCCATTCAATCCAACTGGCATTGATATAATCATCCCCTGCTGGTCCCAATGTCGAGAGAACCACCCGGTTACTATCAAACGGAATAATATCAATATATCGGTTGCGTTCATCATTCATGGCATGTTGAGCAATACATTGGGAGAATGGTTGTGACCTTTGCTGACTTTGTTGTAACCGTACTTGTTGCCGTTCACTAAGGATCTGGAATTGTTGTGTTGCATAGCTTTCAAGTGATCCGCTCGTCATCAATCGTTTCAGTGTCTTGTACCGCGCGTTCGCCGAATCCAATTCACTGGATGTGTTGCCTACACACCTCAGAGATGTCATTGTTCTATACTTTTGTATGCTCAGTCGTAAGAATCCAATGTTGAAAAAAAAAAAAAAAAAAAAAAAACTGAATGAGAAAAAAAAAAAAAAAAAGTTACCCATTGGATGTGACGAATGAAAAACACACACAAAAAAAAAAAAAAGCCCGTCGCCCTTTCAAATGTCCCACTTCAGTGGACCCATCCATCCACATATATATGCTTAGAACGTCAGGTCACTTTCAGAATAAGAATATATTAAAATCATCATCCAATAAAAAAAAATATTGAACATCTTTCATCAATATTATATAAATCAATTGAGACATTTTCTTTCTTTTTGATCAAAAGTGTAATGAGGGTACTCCCAAAAGACCATGATGAAAACAAAATCCTTAAAAACGCATGGTTGATACTTGGCTCGTACGTTCATCATTGTGCCCCTGAAGATCCTGAACCATAAACAGTTCGAATTGTCAAGCATGACTCTCGATAAAAAAAAGGGCTCAGGAGGGTTGATCCTATGAAAACCATCCATGATATCTGTTTTAAGATGACGATCAACCGGATGATGGGAGGAAGATCTATCCGTCATCATCATCATCAAAAAAAGACATGGGGGGTAATGCCAACTTGTAAAAAAAAAGAGATTAGAAAATGGATCATGTTGAGATCATTCTTGTTACACACACACCTATTTTTTTTTTTTTTATAAAGTGATCAAGACACACACATTCCCTCTTGCCTTTATTGCAATATCACCGAATACATACACAAAATAGATGATATGCATATTATGGAAAGGAGATAAAGAACATGATATAAATTGAATGCTTTATTAATCATTACTTGTTGTTTCAATAAATGAATGAATATAAATAATAAGTTTCAAAAACTAACATATAAAAAAAAAAGAGGAGGAGAGAAACATATGGAACAAGGAGAGGATAGAAAATAAAAAATAAAAAAAAAAGAAAAAGAAAAGGGGAGGGGGGGGGAAGAATAATAATAAAAAAAAATAGGAATACATATTGAATACAAAGGGGGAGAAGGATATTTACAAGTGAATAGAAGTGTTGCCAGCCAATCGAGCATCCATTTGTTGAGTCAATACATCTAAATAAGCCGCTGGAAATGAAGTCATTGAAGATGAAGAGTGTTTCCTTCTTTCTTGATTTTGTTGAGCTGTGTAATAAAGTGACCCTTGTGAAGAGATGGACCAAGTACGTGAATTTTCCGGAGTAAATGATGGTGATAATGATGGTGATAATGATGATGATGATGATGATGATGATGATGATGATGATGATGATGATGATGATGAAGATGATGAAGATGATGATGATAATAATGACAATGAATCTTCCATTGAATGTAAGCTACCATCCCCAATACTACTGTTGAGATTATTGTTGATGATTGGTTGAAGAGGTACAGAGATTGTTGTTTTGGAATCCATCCTGACTGACGTATGATGGTTGTCATTATGAATATTGGATGCATGTTGTTTGAATATCTCTTTGGCGATCCTGGCACTTTGGATGGCTCGTTGTCGAATATCTGGATGTTTTGCATTGACCAAAAGTAAAACTGAATCTAATACAATCGTCAACCAATGAAGTTCAATGGTGCAAGGTAGCCGTACATGTAACACTTGATATATCTTGATAATGGCATCGCAACAGATAGATACAATCAAAATCGCCCGGTCACCATCCACACGATCCAGTGACACATTAGCTAAATCACATAGTTCAGGATCTTGCATCACTCGAACCACCGTTGACATCCATAACAGATAATACGCCGCATTGATTCGAAGACCACGTAATGAAGGAATTTGATGAACACGATCCATTTGCACATAGTCCATTGGCACATCTGCAATACGATATTCCTGTGGGAGACTTCGCCAAAAATCCAAAAATCGAGCTTCCAAAGCAATAATATCATTCGTTCCAATCGTATCCATCTTGCCCATATGATAGCGTAAGTTGAGTAAAGAGATTCGTTCACCGTGACCCACAGTTATCAAATGAAGAAGCCTTGATATATAATGGAAACCTTGAACCGCCTCAACAAGAGATTTGTCATCACTCTCACAAGGTAAAAGTCGTGGAAAGCCAATGTTGACTGAATGAGCCGCTAATTGGTTAACATCCGTGGGTGAGTCATACGCCATATTCAATCCAACTTCCACATACCGAGCCATCATATACATTCGTCGCCACGTTTCTGCAAATATCATCAAATGCTCCGTATCGTCATCATCAATCATAGTAGTGATGTCGTCATATCCATATTTGTTGTTGTATTGTTGAATGATAGGCACATAGGTATCTTTAAGTTGCACAGCCATACGCCAAGTAGCATCCGAATAAAACCGTATTTGTTTGTTTTGTAAAGTCAACCAAGCACATTGGGCCAACATGTAAGCCGTAAACATCCAGGATACAGAAAGTTCATTTTCATTTTCCAATGCAACAAAGAGAGCTTCATCAAATAATCGTTTTGCTTCCAATCGACAAAGTTCCCCTAATTCCAGCCTTGACCACGGTAAAGAGTGTTGTTGTAAAAGAAATAGATTATTCACATGATGACATGGTAAATAGGCAACATAAGCAGCAGCGGCCCATGAAATCATATCATTCAAATGAAGTTGCATGTAACGTTGATAATAAGGTTTGACCAAAATGGGGTTATGTAAATGTGGACAAGCAAAATAAATGTCAATCAATTGTCGTTTCACCGTCATTAATGCCAGTTCCTGTGATGGTTGCTCTACAATATCTTGTAAACTTGGTGGTGAAGGTTTTGTTGCAATTGCTATTGCTGCTGCTTCTGCTATTGATGATGATGATGTTGTTGTTGATGAAGGTATTGAGCAGGATGATCGTGTTGCTGGCAAAGAGTTGTTCCCTTGGATAAATGTGTTGAATATTTCACGTAGAGTTTTTTCAACTGAGGTGGACTTGCAGGTGACAGCTAAATGAGGTTGTATGGCGTGATTGATAATAGGTGAGACTGGTGTATTTTGAATACCAAACGATTGACTAGCTTGTTGTAAAAGTATCATGAGATCAGTCATGCTGGTAATATTTGTTTCCATTGCTAAACCATGTTGTGATCGTTGAATAGAAATGTGCCAGGACGGTGTTGATAATGATTTTTTATTTCTCTGTATTTCTTGTTGGTAAGCAATATCCTGCAATTCGGATTCCAATATTTCTGCTTCTTGTTCTAAAGTCCATACTTTTTGAAGGAGTCGATTCTTTTTAGATGCAGAGATGGGTTGCTTTTGTGTTACAGGTTTGGTAGAATACTTGAAGAAACAAGGTATAGCCATACGTTGACAGCGTTCACATATATTTTGTTGCGACAATATACATTTCCGTCTATGTGTTCGACAACTTTCACCTATAAAATAAGATGAACAAAAGTCAGAAAATAGAAAAAAAAAAAAAAAAGGGGGTTTAATTCCTTTGAATACTTACAAGGTTTATTTCGTTTTTGTTTGGAATCATCGTCATTCATTTTATTGATTTTATATTCAAATAGAAGTCATTCTTTGTCTTTTGACTTGTTTTCTTCACTTGTTTGATCAAAGAAAAAAAAAAAAAAAGATCAATAGAAAAGAAAAAGAGAAAAAAAAAATGAGTTTTCTTTTTTTTCCATTTTCAAATAGGAAACGGGAATTCATTCAACCGAAAGAGATAGTGTATTAGTGATTTCAAATCCAGCATATCAATTAAAAAATACAAAAAAAAGGGGATACCTTACCTTTTTCTTTTATCTTTTCAATCAGTCCCAATCCATTCATAACAATGCAAAGTTTGATACAACGTTATCAAAGCAATTTGATGGAACGTCCAATACGCACTTTTGCTATTCAGTCTGGTAAAAGAAGAAAAAAGAAAAGAAAATATGTACGTTCAACTTAAAAGTATTCTTCTTCCATAGGCATTATGCAACTGATAGGGGATGGTATTACACAACAAGTTATTGAAAAAAGAGGAAAAGATCATGATCCTTGGCGATCAGCTCGTATGTTGACTTATGGAGCTTGCATTGGTGGACCTGTTGTTGGAACTTGGTTTGGTTTTGTTAATAGATTCATTACGATAAAGCATTGGTTTGGAGCTGCTTTGGCAAGAACAGCTTTGGATCAAATCATGTTCACTCCTGTTATTCTTAGTTGTTTTATGGGTGGTATCTCTATTTTGGAAAGAAGAAGTTTAAATGAAATTAAAGAAAAATTTGAAACCGTAAGTTATCAAAAAAAAATAAAATAAAAATTGTATCTAAATGACTCATATCTATATTTAGAGTTACTTTAAAGGATTGATGAATGCATATCGATTCTGGCCTTTCGCAAACTTGTTTGTATTCAGTATGGTACCTTTAATGTATCGACCTCTTGTTAATGGAACTTTTGCTATTGGATGGAATTCTTATTTGTCTTATCTAAATCAAAATGCTCTTGAACAATTACCATCATTATCGGTTAATGCGGACATCAAATTACCTCTATACCAACAAACGACTGGAGAACATACTACTACTACTACCTTGGAAACTTAGATTCCCCCTTATTCAATATTATAGACTTTTTATTATATACATCATATATATATATATTTCATTTTACAATAGATTCACCCCCTTGTTTTATATATTTAGTATTATTATTATTAGAGACATTTTTGTTGAAAGTTTTCAATACAACTAGCATATTCCTCATCTACTTTTTATGAAATAAAAGAAAAAAAAATTAGATATACTTCAAATCAAACTAATGATTCAGAAAGTTACCGTACCTTTATAATTGGATGGAGAAAAGAATATGGTGTCATTTAAGGAAGTATGACCTATTTTCGGTTGCTCCTGATGTGATGGTACTTTCTTATTTAGTAGATATTTGAGGGTAAAAATATTCAATAATGCTATAAAGTCGATAGCCAAGGTAGACAATAAGAAAACGTGGACTTTATAAAAGTGATTATCAATATAGCTAGTCAACGCATAAAAACAAGGATCTTGGTATAAGACTCTATTGATTGGACACGAGTCACTATGAACAACATCATCAAATACATTAGCATAGCCACAACAACCAAACTAGTCAAAAAAAAAAAAAAAAAGAAAGCTTGTTCAGCAAGATTTCCATTTTAGGGCGACTTTACTGTTCCATTATATATATATCTATATACTTAATCTGTACATACTTCCTCTTGAAGATGATTTTTAAAAGTATCATCACGTTGATGCCATTCATTTGTCATGTATTCAAATGGATTCTGTTCCTTTTGCTCGAAAATTATTCCCATGACGATCTGTAGGATGATTGCCACTATCACTAAAGTGATGATGACAAAGGTCACCCATTTCCTTTGATATTGCATAGATATAAATTCCAAAGTAGCTACTGTCGTGATGATGATTCCTAACATACCACATACTTTCTTCCATCGTTCCAGTCAAGAATATTTAAAAATAAAAAGTGAATATCTTATCATCATGCTTCCTTTTTTTTTTTTTTTTATCAAGATTACATGGAAACATATAAGGCGGAAAGACTAATGCTCCTTTCATGATATTTGTACTGCCTAAAATAGCCACGATTAGAAATAAGAGGCCAAATGAAGCGATGATACATGTTGTAGTGAACAAGAGACATTTGATGCAACTAGAATCATATATAAAATAAAAAAAAGTATTTTCAAACCAATGAATAAATACCTTTTTTTTTCCCATTCTTCGTTTGATGTTGATGATTTACTTTGCCAAACGTTGTGCTCTCACCATATTAATAAGATGATGTAGGAGAAAAAAAAAAAAAGAAAATGATCAAATGAAATGTAAAAAAGAAAGAGAAATAGTAACTCATTGAAATCTATTCTTTACAATTCGTTAGAATAAGGGAATACCATTCATTGTATTCAATTGAATACTTCGTTATGATTTTAATCAGATTTGACATCATATTCGACAAGATATAAATTTTTTTTTTTTTTTTAAAAAAAAAGCATTCATTTCATTGACAAGATCACAGGAAAAAAAAAAAAAAAAAAAAAAAAAAAAAAAAAAAAAAAAAAAAAAAAAAAAAAAAAAAAAAAAAACTAACAATAAACAAGATGGAAGAAAATAGTTTATTATATACAGTGGAGAATAGAGTAATGGAAATGAATGGCATAATTCTATGTACAAACTACTACTATATGAGAAACAAGGGAGAAGATGACATTTGTAGATGGAAACATAATATGACGGGAGGACTATTTCCTAGTATCATCATGATAATAATGAATTACTATAATATAATAAAATAAAATAAATAAATAATAACAAGATAATAGTAAAAGGCAATATAGGAAGTAGAATAATAATAACTAAAGGGTTATATATATACCAAACAAAGAATCAATCATCATGATGACAACATTATATTCCATTCAGAGAGGCCGACTCCATCTTCCATTATCGTAAATTTCTTTCCACACAGGATTAGGTTTTAGTTCGCCATCCGGTCCTCTATATATATATAACATTTTATTTAATTTCTGTTCACAATTTGCCCTTCATCATTCTTTTTTTTTTTTCCTTTTCTTTTCTTTTCTGTTCCTACCGAATCATATCCGTACGACGTAATTTGACCTTTGGAATCTGAGTGATGATGATATCCATTGCATTCTTGTGTTCAGTACGATAATCAAATGACTATGGATCATAAAAAAAAGGATGAATATTATTTTGACACTTTCATACCTCTATATAACCTGTACTTTTTTTTTTTTTATGATTGATTTGATATTATTTACCTTACGAGGTTTGTATACTACAGTTGGAGAGGAATTCAAAACTTTGTGGTTATTAACAAATACATGACGAGGGCTCTTGGTGGGTAATATTGACGTTGACGTTGATAAAATTGAAGTTGAATTTGTTGATGTTGTTGTTTTATGAGAGATATCGTTCGCACTGGTAGCATTTGTTCTGGTAGGTTTGGATAATGAACGTGGTGATGGTGTAGGTGGCATTATATTAGTACGGAGGTCATAATGTGTTGTTTCTTTTTTTGAAACAGTTGAATCTTTTGTTGGTGATACTGGAGAACTAAAAATGGGATCAGGATCTGGATGTAATGTCCTTGATAAAACGAAGATTCTGCTGTGTCCCCGTGCAGGTGATGATTGTTGTTGACGCCGTGGAAATGACAATGTACGTGGAGGTGATGATAAATCGATTAACTATGAAAAAAAAAGAAACAAACCGAACAAATGAGAATATGTATAAACGTCCTGCTTTTATTGCTCTTACCGAAGATTCAATAGCTTGTATTTCTTTTTCTAGCCTTGCAAGTCGATCATCCTCTCCAGATAGGCCGTCTAGATCGTAATAACCGTGGATCATAGTGTTCATTGCCGTTTCTTTTGGTGTACTAGTTGTTTCTACGGTGGATGATGAAGTCGCCGTTGATTGCATTTCCTTTGCATTTGATGTAGGTCTTGGAGACTTATCTAAAGTGACTTTGGTATTACTTTTGTTAATATATGGGTTATTGTCATCTTGATTTGTAGAAGAGGATTGTGTCAAAAAAGGAGTATCATTATTGGAGGTGGTTGTCAAGTTGTTGTTGGTTGATGTTTCTGGATTATTCAATATCAATTTTTGTCGTTTGTTGGAAGGTATCGATTGTTGTTCCTGATTAGAATTACTTGTCGTTGTCGTTGTTGTTGCTGCTGCTGCTGAAGTACGTAGAAACCGGTGTTCATCAGGAATGATACGACCATATACAGCATTAGAATTATTGGGATTGCCAAGATGAAAGTTTGTCAGATTGCTGTTATCAAGGCTTTCTCGTCTTCGTTTTCCATTGATATTAAGTTCTGTAGTTGATTTCAGTTGATCAGGTATCTATAAAAAGTATGAAAATGAAGTTTGAGTCAGTTTGGACACATTTTATCATTTGATACTTATATAATATTAAAAAAAAAACATAATACCTGTAATGGTCTTGTGATAAATCCCCAAGCAGTACAAAATTTTTCGAATTCATTTGAAGCAGTGGTATAGCATTTTGAGAGAATAGATGTGAGAGAGGGTTTGTTGGAGGCAGATGAGGAAGAAGCCTTCCCTATTTGATTGTTGTCTTTCATGGTTGGTTGGGACATAATAGTAAGAATAATTCTTGTCACCAAGATAAGATATAAATACAGAAATAGAAGAGTCTTTTTTTTTTTTTTTTTTTTTTTTTTGTTCGTTGTAAGGATAGAAGGTAAAAGATAATAAAACAAGAAAGAAACAAGAATGAGAAAGAGGAATGGCCCAATTGTATTTTGTTGCTGAAAAACACGATCAGCGGGGTTTAAAAATATTGTATATGAAGTATTCGCCTCTGCTGTAAACACTATATTTTTCCTTCTACTTCTCTCTTTCTTTACCATTCTGTACTCTGCTCTTAGATTCTCAATGGCGATATATCTTTACAAGAATCAGTACAAGGATATTACTATTTTTGCATCTTGTGAATGGTTGAATGATATTGACTTTACAAATTCAATAGATCGGAATACATCTATTTGCAAACTGGTCATTTACAACGTACCGGACTTTTATAGAAGACTTGGTAAGATTTAGAACGCTGGACCTATTTTTTTTATTTATGAATGTCTGATAAGTATTTTTTTTTTTCTCTGGTTAAAATAGTGACATTCCAGGATCTAGAAGACTTTAAACAAGGTGATATTCCTTTGGACGTACTTAATACTGTGGTGACTCTTGCTTTACAAGGTGGTAAAGAATATAAAGGTGATGAATTAAATTGGAAAACTGTTTTTACTCGAGATGAATGCCAGGTAAGATATTAGAGAAGTAGGTATTTACATTTATGAGATATAGCCTATGGTAACAACATTTATCCATTTTTTTTTTTTTTTTTTTTTTTTATATATATGCATTATGGCAGATGACTTTGATTGGCTACTGGAATCGAACTTTACCGGTAAGAAATACAATGAGAATCAAGTATATATAAAATAATCAATCAAACAATCGTTATTGACTTTTATTAGGTCCAAGTGGGTTCTTTTAAACTTCAACGCGTACCTGAATGGGACAAAAATTCTATATTAACCGAATGGATGGAGAACACGTCTTCCCAATTCAAATTGATCAAGGTTAAAAAAAAATAATAGGAAGAATAGTTTAATCATATATATGGCTATTAATAAATGTTTTTATGTAATAGGAAACTCAAGATGCATTATCCCTACGAAATCTCAATTTGGAAGAAGAATACAAGAAAATGGAAGAATCAGTAGAACAGATGGTGGCACAAAAAACGATCTCGGATTTATCCATGATGGGAAAGGTAATAAAAGACTAGATGCTGTTTTCCCAATTTTATTTTGTTTGATTGTAATTACTTTTTATGTATAGTTCAAAGAGTTATTGAATCAGAAGAAAAAAAAGATACGTAATCTAATGGTGAAACTGGAACAAAAAGGTAAAGGAAATAAAAATGGTGATAACATTGGAACTATTGGGATGTTATTAAGCTTTATTTTATTTTTTTTTGGAATATAATATAGAGATAAAACCTGATACTACAATACCAAGCTCAATATCATCCTCCATAAAACGATCCGTATCCCCTCCTTCATCCTCAAGTAAGGGAAAGAAAAAGTAAGTTTTTTTTTTTTTTAAAAAAAAAAGAGTTGATCAAAAAAAGAGACTTTTTTGTATTCATCCTTGAATTTGATCTTTTTGAAATTAGGCAAAAGACGGAAGATACTCAATCTGAGGAAAGTAGTCGTCCAATAATTCCCATGTCTCCTCCGTCCAACATACCTCAAGAAGTACAACCTAGTGCTACCTTTACAACTACTACTAATAATGATGATCATGTTAAAACCGATGAAGACGAAGATGATAACTTGGAAGATGACTGGCGACTTACTATTGCACGATCAAGACCAAGAAGCAGAGGTATCCGAAAGGCGTACGTTATTATTATCATATATCTGATCATTTTTATACATAATGATGATCATCTCACCTTATTCTTACTCTTTTGTAGTGATACCGAAAAAAATATGGATACACAATCTGAGTATGTTTGGAAAATGGATAGACAAAGACAAAGCGAATTACTAATGTTCTTTTTTTTTTTTCAAATAATAGCACTACTGATGAAGAATCTTCCTAAATCACCTTCTCGTCTACTTATTACAGATCTTTTTTTATGTATATATATCCCCCTTCTGATATCCTATTGATTGTACTATATATTCCTTTTTCAATCTTAATTAATACATCCCTATACATAATTTTACACTTCAACATCTTCATTCAATTCCAATAGAAATAAAAACATTATAATCATCATCAATAGAGAAAAAAAACAATAATATTTTATTCATAATCATGTTTCAAATTGACTATACTATAAATGCTTTTCTACGTTTTCCACCAAGCTAACTTCCAAACCAGTTCTATCAGGTTCAACAAAGAGTTTCTTGACTACTCCATTTTCTATAATAGCGGCAAATCGTTGGAATCGATGGTTTCCCAAGGCACCAGAAGCATCAAAAGCCAAGTTCATGGATTGAGCAAGTTCACCTTTAGAGTCAGCTAAAAGAGTAATATTGTTTGTATCCAAGTTGACGTCCTTTCCCCAAGCAGTCATGACAAACGCGTCGTTAACAGAAACACATGCAATAAGATCTACACCTTGCTTTGTTTTGAGTCGTTCAGCTGCCTTGATATAACCTGGTAAATGAGTTTTGGAACATCCAGGAGTGAATGCACCAGGAACACCAAACAAGATGGCTTTCTTGCTTGTTGAAAAAAGATCACGTACATTGATGGTTTCAGCAGGAGATGAGAGTTGAACCTTGATATTGGGCAGAGTATCACCTACTTGAATGTTTTGACGAGCAGACGCATGTAAGTGTCGTCTACCAATAGTTTGGAATGCTGTACGGAACATGACGAGTAAAATAAAATAAAATAAAATAAAGAAAAGGAAAAAGAGAATTGGGGAAATAAAAGAAAGAAAAAATCTATGCCATCGTCGGAGTGGTGATGATTTTTTTTTTTTCTTTTGAACTTTCCCAGGCTGAAGAGAATCTGGAAAAAGGGAACACAAGTGATCCACCATCAAAGTTGCCTATGATCATTCTACAATTACCAGCATCACATTTTCAATCACATTCTTTTGTCAATACGAAATAGAATTACAGTGATTCAATGATAAATATGTTGATTGGTGGTACGAACTCGCAACATCCTAATAGAGTATCAATAGAATGGTTCGATCATTATCCATGTATATTAACTTTCAATGATCTATCTTCTTTAAGTCATTAAAACATATTCATGATCTTATTCAATCATCCAAACCTCTCAAACAATTACTGCGCTTATTTTTTTATTTTTCTGCGTTTGATTAGAGATTTGTTTTCATTGAGTTTTGAGTGTAGCTATGGTTCTTTTTTATATTATGGAAATGAATGATTGATGATCAATGATATCAATATAAACTTTCTTATTCATTTTTGTATATTCTCTTTTTGGTATAATCAATACAACGCAAATCACACTTTTTTTTCACTTGCAAACCATATCATTCAATGACGCCTCTCTCTGCCAATTCTTATGAAAAAAACCAGTAGTATATCTCACTCAGCTCATAACTTCCAAATCTAAGAAGATCTCCCGAGTAGTGAAAATCTTTTTTTTGACATTTTCCCATTTTTTTTCTTTTTTTCTTCTTTTTCCTTTTCCAGCTTTCTCCTTGATTTTTTTTATCATTACTCCCCCCTTCCTTTCCTTTTTTTTATTTTTATTTTATATTCTTTATTTATTCTTTTTCATTTTTTTTTTTTAAAAAAAAAGTATCCTTCTAGATGTCCTTTCGATCTGGAAGACCAATAAAACGATATGTTATTATCTTGGGGATTATTATCATCATTGGTTATATGTCTTCACTTCAAGTAAAGACTTTTGGAAATACAAATCATCCTTTAGTGGCAGATGATGGTACTGTTCAATTTGATTATATTCGACCTTTAGAACATAGTCAACAACGTGCTGACGGTCATTTGGAAATTACTCGACCTATTCCTCCTCCTTTAACTGTACAACAAATTAACAAGAAATATTGTGGATATGATCAATGTCGGTTTATATTACCTATTGCTATTACTGAACAAGGTATTACATAATAATAATATATATTTTTTTTTTAATTCTGATACTAATTTAATAACTTTTTTTTTTTGAATAGAATCCAAGGCTCAATATCATTTTCGACAACTAGCATTTTTATCTGGGAAACTCAAACGAACCATCGTATTACCAAATGTACATAGTTCTCATCTTGGAGCTTGTCGTCAACATCCTTTTGATTTTTATTACGACTATACCTGGCTCGACAAGAATAAACAATTCTTTAACTATATCACTATGGAACAATTTCAACAATGGATTCAAGAACGACATACAGTTCAAGCAGTACCTAGTGGACAAGAAGTGTTTATTGAAATTGATGAAACGTATCCTCACTTGGCCAAGTCTACCAACTGTTTCCAACATCTATTTGATTTTACTTATAGACCTCGTCGAAGATACCAACTTGAAGATCCAGAATTAGAATCAAAACGTATAGGTAATTATACTGAAATTCTTCTCAATGCACTTGGTGATGATGAAAGACGCAAGGATTATCAAAACAACAACAACAACAAGGATATCCCTGATTTAGAAGTGATTCATTTGTTTTATGATCGACGTTTTGGATATATTGAGGAACCACAAGTAGAAGAACCACTAGGATATCATCAACGTTGGACATCATTAGCAGATCAAATTGCAAAACAATTACAACCATTTGTAGCAATTCATTGGCGTATGGAACGATTAGAACCAGTATCGAATATGCAACTTTGTGCAGAAGAATTAGTACGGAAATTGGATCATATTGATGACAGTGGAAAGAAGAATGTATTTTTATTGACAGATTACCCTCATCTATTGACATCTCCCTTGGCTAAACCTGAATCCATGTCGTTTAAACTGAATGAATTACGTCCAGAACATCATGATGCCATTAGGTATTTGTATGAACGAACTAATGTGACATTGACAACATTACAGCGACAAGATATCCCTTATGATGATTTACCCAAACAAAATTGGAATCTTATTCCTGTAGAAGCCATGTCAAAACCTGCGGACAAGAGTATTCTTGGTATTGTAGATAAATTGGTGGCCATTCGAGCTCAATGGTTCTTATATGGTCAACCTGGTGTATGTGGTAAAGATTCAAGTTTTACAAGACGGATTCAATATGAACGTATTACTGCTTATCAACATGGCGATCCAAATATTATGTCACCTTTTGATACCTTTAAATTACATGTGTAGTTTATCTATTTTCTTTTTCTTTTTCTTTTTTTAAATAAAAAATCATTACTTTTTTTTTTTTTTAATACACGAGTCTATCATTTCGTTTAACTCACGTGGATGATCGTATAGACAACAATATTTTTACCAAAAAAAGTGGTAGTGCATCTGGTGGTTTGGTTGATTTTAGTGTTACCAAGGATGAACATGCATATCATTCAAAAAACTTTTCTTTTTTTTTTCTTTTTTCTTTCTATTATTTTTTATATACATAGTAACAATTGTAATTCTACTATAGAATAGAATAATAATTAATAATAGTATTGAAAGTATAATGATAAGTCATTTATGATATCCTTTTTTTTTTTGTCTCAATTTAAAGCGAATAAAATGTAACTATATATGCTTGTACTGCATTTGTGATTGGTATTGAGTTTGAATATTAGGTCAAATCTTTTTTCCCCATTTTTGCACCTCCTCTTTTTTTTAAAGAAAAAAAATCGCTCCCCCTTATTTTTTTTTTGTTCTTTCTACTTTCTTTCTACTTTCTTATTCTTCTATTTTCATTTATCGTTTTTTGAATAACCTTATTATATTCTTACCATGAGAGAAATTATTCACGTACAAGCTGGTAACAATATAATATTGAAAGCGCGTCTCTTAACTTATACTCAAACCATCTTTCTTTTTTTTGACATTTCCGTTAAAAAATAGGTCAATGTGGTAACCAAGTATGTTATATTTTTTTTTTCTTTTCATTTTGTTATATTATATAAAACTAATATCTCTCTATATATGAAATAGATTGGTCAAAAATTTTGGGAAACTATTAGTCAAGAACATGGCATTGATCCCTCTGGTACCTATTGGTAAGTAAACAAAAAAAAAAAAAAAAGGAAAACGCCTTAGTACATATTGACTTGTGATAAATAAACAAAAATCAATCAATCATTTTTTTTTTTATATATCTCTTCTTTCTTTAGTGGTGAAAACGATCTTCAATTAGAACGAATCAATGTTTATTACAATGAAGGTTCTACTGGAAAATATGTTCCTAGGTATAATAAGAAAAGATAGATTTAAAGGGATTAAAAGGGTATATGTAGGAGAAATAAGAAAAAAGGGGGAAAGGATGAGTTAACACTCTTTTTTATTGTAGATCCGTATTAGTCGATTTAGAACCTGCAACAATGGATGCTATTCGTAGTTCTACTTATGGTAAAATGTTCCGTCCTGATAATTTTGTCTTTGGTCAATCTGGTGCTGGTAATGCTTGGGCAAAAGGTTATTATACTGAAGGTGCAGAATTAGTAGAAAATGTATTGGATATTGTTCGTAAAGAAGCTGAACATACTGATTGCTTACAAGGCTTCCAATTGGCTCATTCTCTTGGTGGTGGTACTGGTTCTGGTTTTGGTTCTCTCTTATTATCCAAGATCCGTGAAGAATATCCTGATCGTATGTTATGTACTTATTCTGTAGTTCCTTCCCCAAAAGTATCTGATACTGTGGTTGAGCCTTATAATGCCGTTTTGACTGTACATCAATTGGTTGAAAATTGTGATGCTACTTTTTGTATTGATAATGAAGCTCTCTATGATATTTGTTTCAGAACTCTTAAATTAACTAATCCTGCTTATGGTGATTTGAATCAATTGGTCTCTGCTGTCATGTCTGGTGTTTCTACTTCTTTACGTTTCCCTGGTCAACTTAATGGTGATCTTCGCAAACTTTTTGTCAACATGGGTAAAAAAAAAAAAAAAAAAAAAAAAAAATATTGATCTTACTGATAATGGATGGTGTTAATCTCTCTCTTTTTTTTTTTTTTTTTTTTTTTTTTTTTTTTTTTTTTTTTTTTATCTAATAGTGCCTTTCCCTCGTCTTCACTTTTTCATGGTTGGTTTTGCTCCCTTGACTGCATTTGGTTCTCAACAATACCGTAATCTCAGTGTACCAGAATTGACTGCTCAAATGTTTGATGCTCGTAATATGATGGCTGCTTGTGATCCTCGTCATGGTCGTTATCTTACTGTTGGTGCCATCTTCCGTGGTCGTCTCTCAACTAAAGAAGTAGAAAATCAAATGCTTGCTGTTCAACAAAAGAACTCATCTTACTTTGTCGAATGGATTCCCAATAGTGTCAAGACATCTTTATGTGATATTCCTCCTGCTGGTCTGAAAATGAGTGGTACCTTTATCGGCAATAGTACCGCCATTCAACAACTTTTCCATCGTGTCAGTGATCAATTCTCTGCCATGTATAAACGCAAGGCTTTCATTCATTGGTATACAGCTGAAGGCATGGATGAAATGGAATTCACGGAAGCTGATAGCAATATGCATGATCTTTTCTCAGAATATCAACAATATCAAGTAAGAAACAATATGAAGAAAAAAAAAAACAAAAGAAAAAAAAAAGGTTGCTGATCATTTTTATTTATTATTTTATAGGATGCTGCTATTGATGATTATATGGAAGATGAGGATGATTATTTGGAAGAAGAACAAGTGTTGGAAGAAGAAGAATAGATTATTCGTCTTACACTATTTATTTTACCCTAGTTTTGAATTTATATATTATCCTTTTTTTTTTTTATCTTTTTTTTGTATGACCCGTTCTCCCTTTTACAACATTACCCAGTTAGTCTTCTATTCCTCTTTTTTTTATTTATTTATATATATTCCTTTCTCATTTACCCTCCACCTATGTTTTATCCACTTATTTTCTCCTTTTAGTTTATTTGAATGATAATAAAAGAAACATATTGATTTCTATGATCCTCCAATTCATTCTTCTTGATTACAATTACCAATGCAATAAGACAGAAATACAGTTAGGATATGCATGTATTCACATACATATGAGAGAGGAAGTCAGAGACAGAGAGAGAGAGAGATGATTACTGTATTCCAATAAAGTTAGACATATTCATGTTTCATCATTATGATGATTGTCACCATCTCCATCCATTCGTATATCATACCAAAAAAAAAAAAAAAAAAAAAAAAAACTCTTATGTAACGCAAATCCTATCATCATTATCATCATCATCTGTATCTTTCCAGAAAAGGAATCTGTCTGGGTAATCCTTTTCATTTAAGAAGTAGATTGATGAAATTGTTTTTATCTTTATTTTTTTTCTTCTTTTTAGTTTGATACGACAACATATTTAGTTATATATGTAACTTTCATCCATGAGTGTACCTGAAAAAAAAAAAAGGAACCCATTCATCCGATCGTGTATACACAATGACAACACAAATGTGATCAATTAAAAAAAAAAAAAAAAAGGAGGTCATTTTCTTTGATAGAATGTGGTCAAACGACGATTTCATCTTAAGTCAAACAATGAGATCTTTTTTTATTTATTTGATTTGTTTTTGTCTAAATAAAGAAATACCAATATGCTTTTATTGACAATATCATATACACACAAAGAAAAAAAAAAAGATAATAATAAAAAAAAAAAAAGTAGTCTAAATAAAATAATAAAGTCAAACTAAACTAAATCTACTAATAAAGTAATTAACAAAGTAATTACAAGTTTTTGATACTATCATTTCCATTTCCTAATGATGTTGGCAACATTTCCATTGATTTTTCTCGTTCCCCACGATCCACGTCTTGTTTCGCTTTTTGATACAACCAGAGACCCACAAAAGTCAATAGAATACCAAAGGATTGGGTCCAAGTCACCTGTTGACCAAACCAAACAATGCTCATCACAATCACAAAGATTCGTTTCAACAGTGATAAGATCGAATAAGTCACAGGAGAAGTCAATGATAGAGTGGTGAAAGCAAACCAGTTTTGTCCAAAGTTCATTGTTCCATTCAAAAAGAAATAATAAATCAATCGAGCCATACTAATATCCGTTGAAGTACCAACATTACTTGTATCATCACTACTACCAAAGAGTCCTTTACCATCGGAATATAACCAAAGGGGAATCATCAATAAAAAGGATATGGAGGAACTATAGAAGAGCACATTCATCTTGTCAAGTTTGTTTGGATTACGATCACCTAGTTTGGATTCCTTGAATAAGATTTTCTTGCTAAAGATATTTTGCGTCACAAATACAAAACATGATCCAAGCGCACATGCTAATCCCACCATGTTGTTGGAGAATGTAAATGAACAGGCCAAGATCACACCCAATGTCAAAGGTAATAATGATACATACACATTTTTTGTATAACTGACTTGAAAAATCACCCGATAGAATAAAACTGTAAATAAAGGTGCCAATGCCTACCAAAAAAAAAAAAAAAAAAAAAAAAAAAAGATAAGATAACCAATCCCTTCATCAAACTAATCTTCTTTTACCTTAATCGTATGCACCAAACTAACAGGAATTCGACTGATGGCAATACTAGAGAATACATGACCTACGATCAAAAAGACAGCTAGAGGAACAATTGTCCTAGTGATATCAGTCGTTGGTTTTCGGATATGAGTAGCACCAAATAATCGAGCTGCTGTAAAACAACATAAAGCAACCAAACCAAATTGGATAAAAGTCAAAGTCACTGGAAATCGAAAGACGTTGAGGATTTGTTTGCCAGTATTGTTCGTCATAGAAGAAGCTACGTACCACATACAACAATTGAGAATGAACTTGAGTTGACTTGATGCTTCAAAGTGTTGTCGACTTGATGGAAACAGGGCTCCCACTCGGCTTTGTAAATATCCAAAAAAATCCTGACTATGTTGTAATGAAGGTATGCTGGCTGTGGATAAATCAGAATAAGAAGGTTCCGATTCAAATGGTGATAAGATATGCAAAGGTCTTCTCGAAGGAGTTGGCGATAATGCTGAAGTAGATGATGTAAATTGAGGTTGGGCAATATGTTGTGGTTGATGTAAATGATATTGTTGTTGATGATGATATCTAGATGATAACCTGGTGGTTGATCCAAAAGTACGTACAGTTCCTACAGCACTCTTCATCCTTGATTCTCCTTGAATATCACTATCACTACTCTTTGTTGTTGATATCTGTTCCATGAATTGATTTCCACTAGATCGTTGATAAGGTGATACTGTAGTTTTTGTCGTCGTCTGCTTGGATGATAAGGATGTATTTATTGATGATCCATCTACATAACTTGTCCTTTTTGAATCTTCAACATCTTTTTCCTTTCCTCTATAACTTCCGGAATATAAATGATTTGAGCCATCAAGCGAAGTCGTAGTTGGTTCGTGAGAAGCAACTGCAGCAGACATAAAAAGATAGAGTTAAGGGAAGGAGAGTTACCAATCTATTCCCCAATTAAATCACAAACGATCTAGCCACTGAAAATTTTGAAAGGCCGATCACCCCCTGATTTTTTTGATTCTCATTGTTTCTTCATGTGTATAAAAGAAGGCCATTGTTCTGGTCTTTGGCTTTTGTTAACATCTTTATTATCTTAATATTTTAATCATCACTTTCTTTTAACCTTTAATTCCCTGACATGCAACCTCTGTTGATAGTCTATCAAAGCTATTGTCCTCATAGCAACCCTAACCAGAAGAGTCTTAGTGAACGTCATGGTGAGAAACCTAACGAATTAATCCAACCTTACCAAAAAAACAAGAACCCCCCTAAAAAAAAAAGCAAGATAACACGACCAAGAAACGCTTTTTTTCTTTACAGGGCAGCAAAACGTAACGAAATCATCATGGATCAAACTAGGAATGGTCGTAAAGCGCTGTTCGAAAAGGATGTTTCCAAACTCGTTGCCGAGATGTGGCAATACGAGCCAAAGCACGTAAAAGATTTTTACGCTCGACGAGCAGAAGAAGAATCTGTAAATCACACAAGTAAACACCCTGAATACAAATACCAGCCCAAAAAGAAAAGCATTCAGAAAAAGCCATCAGGTAAACAACCGACGATAAATGAAGGTCAACAAAACGACACCAGTATGATCGATCATACAAACAAAGCTCAATTGTCTTCAGATTCACTGCCATCAGCGTGCCTGTCACAGGATGATATCGATTCCTTGCTAAGTAGCGACAACTTTGTTAATCTGAACCCAAACCTACTTGATTTTACCATGTCGACAACTAGTGATCTTCAGGGACTATTCTCATTAGATGATAATTTTTTTGAGTTCAATTTGTAATAGTATAGATTATTATTTTATTAATTAATGTTATAACTCTCACTCCATTCACCTGTCTAATAAAAATTGCATGATATAGCTGCTATTTTACTGCATACTGGACTTTCAGACTCCTACATTTATTTAAATTTTTAAGTGTTTCATTGTTTTGTTTCCCTTTCCTCTTTCCAACATTTTTCTGGAACAGCAAATGTCAGGATCACGTCGGCGAACAAACCAACAAGTGCCACCACAGGATTTTGATTGGGAATTGACAAGGTGGGGACAACAATGTGTTAGAGAAAACAAAGAGAATGAAAACAGGAGAAGAGGTGATTGACAATATGACTTTTTTTTTTTTTTTTTTTTTTTTTTTTTTTTTTGTTTGTCAGTGAACCGAATGTTGTCAATGCAACTTTAAATCTTACGACAGAACAAGTACTAGTATCTTCTGTGGAAAAGCCAAAAGCACGTACAAGGGGAAACAAGTTTGATTTTCGACAAAAAGCATCCCAAGATCACCTTTGGACTTTGAATAATGAGGCTAGTTGGAACTCTGTTGAACCGACATGGGGAACAGAAGCATATGGACAGTCCTCCACTTCTAAATACAGTTACCGTGATAACGACATTAATATAGACAATTACAATGTAACCTCTGAACCATTGATCACAACTTCGTTCAAGTTAAACACGGATATTGCTGGTGATGAACCTATTTTTGCTCCAGTTACTGACTTTACGCTATTTCGACATAAACCTGTTATTCCTTTGGCTGATGATGTTTTATATCCGTCTACTTATTACAATGAACTTGAAGAACGACAAGATGGCTTCTTACCCAACGTTCCTGTCAATTGTGTCAATGGTCCATATCAATCTGTTGATCATTATCTAGCTACTCATTTTGAACTGATGCGTCAAGATAGTCTTATTCCTTTACAGAAAGCAGTCCAAGGTTATCGATCTACGCTCTCTCTTGATAAACATACAGATCTCTTTGGTGATCTACCTACTTCTGATCCTCCAGTTCATCATCCTCAAAACTATCGAATTTATGAACGAGTAAGTTATATTTTATATAGTATGAAATATCTTTTTTTTTATTATTATTAACACTTTTTTTTTTTTTTTTAGGTACAATTGAACGCGCTTGTATATGGATCTCGTCAAATACTATATCGTATTAGCTTCCGTCTTCCTTACACTGTGCGTATATCATGGCCAACATCCAAACGTCTGATTGAAGGTTCGATAGTGCTTTTATCCAAAGATAATTTTGAAAAGGATCTCAAGATTGCAACTGTAGTCCAAAGAGGGGAGGAACCAATGAAAGGCTCAAGTCGATTTGAATATATGATTGATATTTGTTTGGAAAGGGATAACGATGAAGATCCTCTTGGTTTTGGTGATCCAACTTCTACAGATCAAGATACTTATGTTATGGTAAAATTTCGAATTTTCATTATGATAAATGAAAAACTGACTCTATTTTATATATTGGAATAGCTGGAGGCCACTGAAGGTTATTTTGAAGGTAAGGAAAAAAAAAAAAAAGAAGAAGAGTGGGTTATTGTCAATACCATCATGACTCATCATCATCATCATCATTCTTTATTATTATTATTATCTAGCTTACCGTCATATTCTTAACGTGATGAAGGAGATACCTGTGGACGATTTACCTTTCAAGCCTTACTTGGTTGATGTTGACAAGGACGTCCGTATACCATATTATGCATCCATCAAACGTTATTATGATTTGGATACTTCGACAAAGAATAAAAGATTAGGGAAATTGAAACCTGTGGATATTATGGGTACTTGGCCACCATACGATATTGGCATGGACAAGACTCAAGTGGATGCTTTACAAACCATATTATCAAACGATCTTGCCATCATTCAAGGTAATTAAAAAAAAAAAAAAAAAAAAAAAAGGGATATCAATGGATCATGAGATTCTAATCTTTAATTTCTGGTATTTCTTTTCTTTTTTTTGTAGGCCCACCTGGTACTGGTAAAACTTTTGTTGGTACTTATGCTATGAAGGTTCTTCTAAGTAATTTAGACAATGTTGCTGGACCTATAGTTTGTATTTGTCAAACAAATCATGGTATGTATATTGACAAAGAAAAATAGCAAAAATGCAAGTATTATGGATATGAAAAGTCTCATTTCTTTTTTTATATGATGATGATGATGATGAAACAGCTTTGGATCAATTTTTGGAACATATTTTCAATTTTGAAGACCGTATCGTTCGTGTGGGGGGGAGATCAAAATCTGAATTACTCAAGGACAACCTGATCTATGAATTACGCAAGACTGAATTGAATACTCGCGGTGCAGGTCGACTTTACCGAAAAAGGGATGAAATTGGCAAACGTATTGATACATTGATCATGGAATTATATGAAGAACCATGCGTGACATTGGAATTTTTGACAAGGCACAAATTACTACGACCTCGACAATTGGATAGTTTAAAACGTATGGGTGAACGAGAAGACAAAAGAAACAAATCGTCTTCAAAAAAGAATACTTTGGACAACGACGATGATGATGCATGGGTTGTTACACCACAACCAGCAACAGCGCCATTATCCAATAGTCGAAACGGTGAGAAAAAGTTTGGAAAAGGGAAACGACAAGGAAACACAACGAATTCTCTTGATTGGATGCAAGGCAACCCAAATCATTTTCCTCAGGAAGAAGAGAAACCTATCAATCCAGTGGAAATATGGCTTCGTGATGCTATCGAATATATCAATGAACAGGGTGTCATGTTTTCTTATGCTGATGAATTGAAGGATGCTTTACTGGAACAACAAAAAGGATTAGTATTTGAAAACGATGATGAACAAGATTACATTGATGAAGATGAAGTTCAAGAACTAGCAGCAAACTACCGGGATGAAGATCTACGTGGAAACAAGAATAATCGGTTCATCAATATTGGGCGGGCCTATAAAAAGGAATCAAATGATAATGTGACATCCGTGAAAGATCTTTTCTTTGGAAATGCAATGGCTGGAGGAATGAACAATAAAACGAACGATCGCAAAGTCATCAATTACAAGAAAACAGAAAGCGCAAAATTGGAACGTGAATTTACAACAGACTTTAGCTTTTTTGATGATAAAGAAGAACGGATGAATGATGATGATATTGACATGACGGAAAAACATCAAGTGCTGGAACGATGGATGAAGGATGATGATGTGACTCTATGGCCTCTTACTGTTCGATTGAAGGCACACAAGAAATGGGCAAACTTACGCAATCAATCGATGGAAAAAGAAATTATAGCTTTGGTACGACAATACAATCAAGTCAGTGCAGAAATCCGACGGATCAATGTTTTGAATGATGCTCAGATATGTCGTGCAAATCGTGTTGTTGGAATGACCAGTACAGCAGCGGTAATATATTACCAAAAGATCGTGAATTATTTGTAGTACTCATCTCTAAAACACTCATTTGTTATATTTTATTTACTTGTTTTAGGCAAAGTATCATGATTTGTTAGAAGAAATCAAACCATCCATTATGGTAGTAGAAGAAGCAGCCGAAATGTTGGAATCACACATAGTAACAGCACTGGTTTCTTCTTTACAACATCTGATCCTGATCGGGTAAGTGATGACAAATCCCAAAAAAAAAAAAAAAAAAAAGAATTGTCAATAGAAATCATTTTGATCTGACTTTCCTTTTTTTTTTTTTTTGATACTTTAGTGATCACCAACAACTTCGACCAAGTACTGCTGTCCATGCTTTATCGGAGCAACACCATTTGAATGTATCTCTATTTGAACGATTAGTAAACAATGAACTACCTTATACACGACTAT
Source organism: Halteromyces radiatus (assembly GCF_025201355.1). NCBI lineage: Eukaryota > Fungi > Mucoromycota > Mucoromycetes > Mucorales > Cunninghamellaceae > Halteromyces > Halteromyces radiatus. The sequence continues at coordinate 148,794 of NW_026251697.1, read as the reverse complement.
CTCACCAAAGACGTATGCGACCTGAGATTCGTACGTTGATTGATCCAATTTATAGCAATCCTCCACTTCATGATCATGTTGATGTTAGCAAATATCCTTCAGTCCGTGGTATGCAACGAAATGTGTATTTTTTGGCTCATGAAGAATTGGAAGAAAGTATGGTGGATACAGCATCGAAAACTAATCTTCATGAGGCGTCCATGGCAGCAAAGCTCAGTTGGTATTTGTTAATGCAAGGTTATAATCCACAAGATATTACAATCATTACTATGTATGCTGGTCAACGCTCAATCATCAAGAAACAATTACAAGCTGAGCGACGTGTTGATTGTGACACCTCGGCAATCCATGTAAGCAGTGTGGATGGATATCAAGGTGAAGAAAACAAGATTATTATTCTATCTTTGGTCCGAAGCAATATGCAAGGACAAATTGGATTCTTGAAAGTGGCAAATCGTGTATGCGTTGGTTTATCCCGAGCAAAACATGTAAGTTCATATTATTGTGTGTGGGAGAAGTTTTGTAATATGAAAAGAGACTATTTTGGATTTGTACATCTGATATTAAATGTTACTTTATTTTATTTATTTTTGATAGGGTATGTATATTCTCGGTAATGCCAAATTGTTATGTGAAAAGAGTGACCTTTGGAATGAAATTGTATCCAAGATGGAAGATGGGAATGATGATGTGATTGGTACTCAACTTGGATTGAAATGTGATATCCATAATGTGGTGACTCGTGTTCGATGGCCTGTTGATTTTACTGAAGTCAAAGAGGGTGGATGCAGCAGACCATGTGGAACCGTACTTGATTGTGGCCACCAGGTAATAAATAAAAAAGGAAATTGATTATCAAATAGGAATTAACTTTTATTACTATTATTATTGTTCTTGTCAAGTGTCCTTTACGATGCCATGCTTATGAACATGATGAAGTTCGTTGTACTGAAAAATGTAGAAAATTATTTACCGAATGTGGACATCAATGTACCAGATTATGCTCTCAAGACTGTGGATCATGTATTACTCCTATACATCGTAAACTTCAATGTGGCCATACCATACAAGGAGATTGTTACAAGATTAGACGGGAAATCAAGGCAAATGGCGGAAAATGCAGTGATTGTTCTCGTCTTTGATGATGTTACAGTTTTAGATTAGATTATTGGAGTATTTTTGATAGATAGCATAGTTTGAATTATTGAAATAAAAAAAAAAAGTTAACAGAACAAATCTGAAGGATTCTCCTTATTGGGTAATCATGTTGTACAAAGGTAATTCTTTTTTTTTTTTTTTTTTTTAGGTGACTCAGAAGGATTTGATATCACATTTTTCCCACTTGTCCTCATTCTTTTTTTTTCCCCACACTCTTTTTTTTTTTTTTCTCCCCTTTTTCTTTTCCTATACTTCAATATTACTTATTCTCTCATGCCCTTTGATACACTGGGACGATGCAACAAACGCTTACGGCATGACTCAACCGACTTTACAAATGACTATAACTTTTGGCCTTTTTCTACCTCCACTGAACCTTTTTCACTTTTCTCCACAAAGCCTGAACAAATGGTAGATTCCCTTTCGGATCAATCTTTACACGAAACAACATTTTCAAAAGATATTCAACTTGAACAACAACAACAGCAACAACAGGAAGACGAATTGAAACAGGCCGTACATCCATATTCACCTTCCCTCTCAACATGCTCTTCAATTACCATGAATTTACCATCCACACCACAATGTCCTGAACAACAACAACAACAACAACAACAACAACAACAACAACAACAACAACAACAACAACAACAACAACCTTTACCTAGGTGGGAATTGGAAGCCATTCACGCAGCATTGTCCAGGTTTCGTTTATCATATACAGAGACCGGGATTCATATGGAAGCCAATATATCAACTGCCTCCGAGTTACGCTCTCTTGTCGATGCCTTTGCACAATTATCTTGTAGTCCTTCATCCAATGTCACACAAAATTCATCTTTTAATATTGACTCATCCAATCGTCGAGATAGTGTTGTTCTTTATCGCAACAAATCCTGCAAAGCGGTACCTGCCAATGATAAGGTTCTAGTTGGTTTTTTGGGTCAAGCAATTCATCCTCATTCAAGTCATCATGGTATCATCACCTTACGACAAATAGCTGATTCATGTGTGGAAGCCTATTTTACTTGTTGGGTACGTTATACGCCTGTTCTTCAACGACAAGAATTTATGAAATGGTATACTCTACAAGACTCCCCTCAAGATACTCTGATTGTGAATGCTCTCTGTTCCATGATCTTTCGTCACGTCGTCACTCATCATCATGACTGCTCACCTGGTTTACAACACTTTTTACATGATCCTGATATGGTTCATGAACAAGAAGAATTCTTTTTCAATCGTGCTCGTGATGCTTTGGCGCAGTCGTTTGATACACCTGATCGATTCACTGTAATAGCCTTGACCTTTTTATGTGTACGTGCTGAACCAAGTCGACGACAACATTATGGTGGATTAGCTGTCTCTTTGTTACAACAACTTCATATTTATCCACGTATGCTAGCCAACAATGATGATGTAGATTCTATCAACAATATACAACAAGAAGAACAGGAAGAATCAAACAACAACGATAATGATGATGATGATTATGCTTTGGAATTGGATACTAGACTTTGGTGGTATGTTTGGCAAATCGACTTTTCTCATTGGACAACTGGTTTACCTAGAATCACTCCTTTACTGCAGTTACCCAATCAACGTTATGATCAAGTAGATTTCCCTTTGGTATTTGAACAAGATATGGATGAAAGTGACATTCCAATTCTGGTACATTCCCATACACTAGCTCTTTGGCGCATTCAAACTGATATTATCACTACGATGTATGAACAAGACTCTGAATTGACAAGTGAACAATTGATTGATTTTGATGCTCAATTGAATGAAGTTTATGATCGTGTACCAACATGTATGAAATCATTGGAAACTATGACAGAAACCAATTCTATTCATGGCGATAAACAATACAATAACGACATGGAATTAGCAAGAGCAAGAATTAATTTGGAATACAATGCAAGTAGAATCATCCTTCACAGACTATTTACTCCCGATGTTGGTGATGGGCGACCAAGTCAATCTGCTTTGGCATCATTGAATGTATGCATCCGTGCAGCTCTGGATCAACTTGATCTCTTGGCAAAATGTATCCAATCTACAATTCGATGTGCATTTGATTTATTTGAACTCTATAGGGTGGGTCGGATTCTTACTATGGCATTAGATATTTATCGAACAATTATTCAAGATGATTCTCTTCTTCAGGTCATGATGCATGGTATTCCTAGCTGCGAAGGGTTTGGATTTTTGGAAAAACAATTGGAACGTGCTTTGAATGTATTGGAAAGGACACCAGAGGGCAAAGTAGGTACTAAGATTTGGATTCAAGTGGCTGATTTTTTACATATGGAAGTACGACGACATCGACTCTATTCTAGGAAACATTCTCGTTCAACAACAACAACTGCATCATCATCATCATCCTCTTCATCACCATCATTATCAACAACAACAAAATCATCAACATCTTCCTTCCATGCTTATCCAACAATGACAACACAACAACAACTAGGGAAAAAACCAGTAACAGGACTCTCATCACAAACGCTTTCCATTATTTCCTTTGCCTCACCAATGACACCGTTGACATTGTCATCACCCTCCTCTTCTTTTTCATCAACAACATCACAAGCAACATCCGCAAAATCATCCAATAAAAAGCATACATCCGTTCGACAACGACAATCATCCACTTCATCAATATCATCATCGTCATCATCATCATCATCCAAACGATCGTCTCCTCCAATTCAAACCTTTGTTCAAGCAACCTGTAATACTTTTGATGGAAAGAATCAACCTCGTTTCCGGTATTTCAATCCAAGAAAAATGAACAAGTTTTTATTCATTGATGAAAGTCGATGAATCTTTTTCTTTTTTATATATGTATTTTTATGTCCATTACCTTATATATGTCTTTTGTTATTCAACCTATGTAGATAGCCTTGTTTTTTTTTTTTAATTCTAATTCTAGTTTAGTTCATTTTTCTCAATAAAAAATAAATAAATAAATAAATAAATCATCTATTCATCCATATGCAGTCTTTACTATGTTTATTTTTTTTTTATTTGAACGATTGGGAATACAAAATAACCTTTATTATTTAAATATATATCAAAAGAAAAAGTGTGTCCCTGATATTGTATGGAATAATCACAAGGGGAGAAATAATCATATACATAGTTGGAAAGTAGAGGAAGTATGAAAAGAATGAAGAATACAAATATACTACAAAAATAAAAATAAAAATAAATAATAAAACGAGGATGATCTAAATAACACTATAAGCACTTTTCACGGATCCAGATCTTGGTAAATGACCACCATTCATATCCATTTGATTATCCCATTCAGTTAGATAGGCATCCTTGAGAGCCGAGTACCTTAGACGACTTTCCATTTTCAACGAGAAGGCCTGTACCACAAACCAAAAGTATACATGAAGCCCGGTCCATACTACATACGATAGACCAAGGAAAGCATAGGCCACTGTTATCGCCGTCGAGCAAGTATCATTAGACCACTGGGTTTCTACCTGACAGAATAACACAGCAGACGATCGGAACACACCTGATACCACCAAAAGAAGAAACTGTAAGAATCCCATAGAACCACACGCAATCATGTAAAACGTTGGTATTCGTACTAACCATTTTCCTGAAGCCTATATATAAAAGTGAATAAATGAATGAGTTTCTCTTTTTCTTTTTATAAATGTCATTGTCCCTTATAACCGAAAACACACACATATATATATATAGATTTTATTATTCGTATTACCTTAACTATTAGGTAAATGCCAAATAGACTCCAGAAAGCATATGCAAAGTGTAACAAGACAGAGATCCACAAGACACCAGGAGAACCAAAGGTCACAGAGAAAGCTAAATAAAACAATAAAAATTAAGTAAGACTGTCAAAAAAAAAAAGATATCTTGTCTTACCTGGTTGACGAGCAATGGAGATAATTGCAAATATGAGACCATAAAGAAAATCAAGAGTAAAGATAGTAAAAGTCGCTTTCCGTAATGATACAAAGAAACAACACTTATCTACTGCCATTATGATCAAGGTTTCTTGTTTTGTAATAGATCCGTAGAAGAAGATGGTATAATAGAGGAATCAATAAGATAAAAAGAAAAAAAAAAAAAAAAGGAACCGACAAAATAACAAAAGAGAAAAAAAAAATCAGCCTGAAACATACACACACACATAATACACACCGCCTCGGATCTGACCTCCAAATTCTACTTCATCCAAAGGGATGGATCATCATCAAAAATAGTAACAATGATAAAAATAAAAAAAAAAAAATGTCAAAACCAAAGAAGTTGTTTATTGAAATACAAATCTAAATCTACAATGACTAAAATAAAATCAAATTCATTCATTTATCGCATAGTCACCTATTATAAGAGGAAAAAAAAAAAAAGAAAAAAAAAAGTAAGTAAAATTATATTAAGACACAATTTTGTTCTTCTTACCAATTCTTCAGCAGCAGTAGGATGAATAGCCACACAGTTATCAAAATCTTTCTTGGTAGCACCCATACGTACAGCCACACCAAAACCTTGTAAGATTTCATCACTACCACGACCCAATAAATGAACACCAACCACTTTTTCTTCCTTGCCAACCACCACTAGTTTATAAGCTGTAGGTTCCTTATGTTCCAACATAGCAAAGTACATATTGACAAATTTGGAAGTATATACCTTGACATTTTCATCACCATATTGTTCACGTGCTTCAGGTTCTGTCAAACCAAGAGTACCTGCTGTAGGATGTGAGAAAACAACAGTAGGAATATTATTGTAATCCAATTTGGATTCCTTGAATTGTGGTCCTCCAAACAAACGATCAGCCAATTTTCGACCTGCCGCAATAGCAACTAGATAACCAAAAAAAAAAAAAAAAAAAAAGTCAATACAATACATATATACTCTATATATATATATTACCTGGAGTCAATTCTTCACGTCCACAAACATCACCCAAAGCATAAAGACCAGGTACAGATGTATTTTGATATTCATCTACAAGAATATGACCACGTTCAGTTGATTTGACGTCAGCAGCAGTTAGATTCAATCCTTGTACATTAGGATCACGACCAGTAGCCCATAATACACAATCCACATTCAAAGTCGCAGGTTGACCAGCTGATTCATATTCAATTTCAATACTTTTATCATCTTTGCGTTTCAATGCCTTGACCTTGGTATCGAAAGCAAAATCCACACCTACGGATTGCATTTCCTTTAATAAATTGTCCTTGATGATGGGATCAAAGTTCCGCAAGATTTGTTGAGTACGAGAAAATACAGTTGTATGACTACCCAAAGTGTTGAAGATACCAGCCAATTCAATACCAATATAACCAGTACCAATCACTGCCACACGTTTAGGTTGTTCTTCCAAATCGAAAAAGCCATCAGAGTTGATAGCAAGTTCAGCACCTGGGATATTAGGCATCACTGGATGACCTCCTATATATAGATAACAAAAACAATGAGTTCAATCCATCATCTTATATATATATATATATATATATTTACCTGGAGCAATCAATATATTCTTAGCTTGAACTTGAATAGCGTCACCCTCTGTAGGTTGAACTTGAATGGTATTCTTATCGATAAAGCTAGCAAAGCCTTGAATATGATCTACTTTATCATTTCCGAGATTACGTTCATAAATCCCATTCAATCGTTTTACATAGGCATCCCGTTTCTGTTTGATCACATTCCAATTAATGCTTGCAGGTTTATCTTGGTTTTCATATCCATATTGTTTAGCATCCCGTAAAGCTTCGGCAATCGAGGCTGTCCAACAGAAAAAAAAAAGAAATATAAGAACTATTACCGTTTCCGTCCTTTTTTTTTTTTTTTTTTTTTGTTTACCTGCATTCCACATGACCTTCTTAGGTACACAACCCACATTGACACAAGTACCACCTAAACGATGTTGAGCTTCTACAAGGGCCACTTTGGCACCATGGATCCCACTAGCACGACGAGCAGAGGCAAGACCACCGGAACCACCACCAATAACAAGATAATCGTATACTTGATTTAAAGATTTAGTCATATGAAAAAAACGGCGTGTAATATAGGCCATAAAAGAAAAGAAAAAAAAGAAAAAAGAAAAAAGAAAAAAAAAGAAAAAAAAAAGGGGAAGAGGGACTTTTGTTCTCGAACCAACGAAATGCTTAGTAATTTCAATAACCGCTGTCGTCTCGAGTTAGCAAATCAAATTACAATAAAATGGTGCGACAGCTTACTCATAGGCGCGAGAAGTAAGAGAAATGTATTTATCCAAGTCATCACCTTAAAATACAAATAAAGAAAAAAAGAAAAAGGACAATAGTGAGCCGAATCCCAAGCTTTTGTCTGATAACCATTTCTTGCTCAAAGTCAACGTATTCGAAGAAGAAAAAATAAATGAAAATGTACTTATTCGTTGGCATCATCCTCCCTCCTTGATTCTCATACTGCTTTCATTTCTTTTGAATATATCTTGGTAAAAAGGGATGGATTCTTTCCTAGATATTCATGACATTCATCATTTGATAACTAGGCATTCTATATTCTAGTTTATGACATATAATGATTGGATGATTGATTTGATTTAATAGAATAATCATCATTATTTGACAACTCCAATGTGATTGGAGGAAAAAAAAAACGATATAAAAGGCACCTTTTTTTTTTATTTTCTCTTTCTTCAACAAAAACAAAAAAAAAATATTCAAAAACCAAAAAATCAAAAAAAAGTTACTTGCTTCTTTTTGGCCGCTTCGTTGTTGGTGTCTTCTTTTTTCCGGTCGCCTGGTCACATGTGACATAATATTGATTCTTGTTTCCCCGTTTTCCTCGTTGTTCTTGGTCTTGCTGTGCCTCTGGTTGTCTGTTCTTGCGTCTTCCTGTCTTTATTGTTTCTTGGATCTTTTTTTTTTTTTTTTTTTGATAAGTGCACATATACAAATGATATTTAGTTGATCATCACACTAATCATTTTCCATTTCTTCTTTTCAACCACCGAAATGGAGGGTGAAAAAAGATGCCCTTTTTTTTATGCACTTGGGCATCTTTTTCTTTTTTTTCCCTCCACATTTTTTTTCTCTTCGTCATTTATTCACTCAACGTGGTCACTTTTCATATGATAACATCTACTCTGCTTCGTCAAGGTAATGTCAACTGAAAATAAAAAGAATACTGTCTTCATGTTTTTTTTTTTAATCATACCTTCATTAATAACACTATTTTCTTTTATCTTTTCTTTCTCACTTTGGGTGGATCAACAAGCTTGTCGTCATCAAGTCTCATTAGGAAAGACAAGCCGCTTTTTCTCAACAAGTATCCTCAAGTCACAACAACAGTATCATTTTGATTCGTACAAGTTAGTCCACCATTTGGAAGAAAAGGGCTTTTCGACCGAGCAAAGTCAAGCAGTCATGGTTGCTTTACAAAAAGTTATTTCCGAAAGGTAAAAAACAGTGAATTCAGTAACCTACATCTTGTATGGTCCTTATTTCTCTCTTTTTTTTTTTTATTGGATAGTATGGCGAACTTGACTGATAATACAGTGAATAAGGCAGAATTCGACAAGGTAAAAAAAAAAAACCACTCTACTCCTTATAAATATATATTTGACAACAATAAACTATAGACGATGTATGCACGAACGGTGGATTTCGTCCAACTACGGAGTGAAGTACAATTTATGGAGAGAAACGAATATGCCTTGATGCGAGCGGAAAATGAACGACTTCAAGGTGAATTGGAAATGATACGACAAAAACTGATGGAAGAGGTGAATCGAACACAAGCTAATGTACGGGTGGATATGCATTTGGAAAAAGGACGATGGAGGGACGAAACAAGTGCTCAAGAAATCAAGATCAAGGAAACTGAAGCAAGGATTGAAAGTGAATTGGCAGGACTACGTACACAGATGGAAGCCATCAAGTTCCAAATCTTACAATACTTTATCGGCACATTGACTGGTGGTGGTGCTCTGTTCCTGGCATATCTACGGATGTTACGATGATAGGATTCCCTTCTTTATATATACATATATATAATAGATAGTATCATGATAATCTGTATTTGATGTAGTAATAAATCTGTTTTAGCCACATATATATATTTTTTTGTATATTGTTTTTATTATTATTTGAAAATGATACTAGTCAAAGTCTAACGAGTAATAATAATAAAAATGTTGAAAAGGAAGAACTCAAACAAAAAAAAAACTAGGAAATAATGTCAAACTATCCTACAAGAGTCATATAGCGATTGTGGGAAAAGACAAAAGAATGATGAAGGGTAAAGTTAAAAAAAAAAAGGAAAGAGTGATCGATATACACATAGCGGAAAAGGAGATGAAGACAAGGAATGATGTGATATAAAGGAGTCGTTGACAGTATTGGATATTGATAAAAAGCCCCATATTTATCGTCCGTATCTATAGAAAGAATAACAGTTAGGTATATTTCCATTTATTTAATAGGTTGTGTTCACTTACTTTTGCCATTCCCATTCACGATTATCCAAAGGACATACTTGACGACTTTTCAACCAACGAGAGATACAATGAAAATGAAATGCATGCTAAAATAAAAATAATATAGAATAAATCAGTTAGTTTTTCTTTTTATATCATATTCAATGATACTTACATTACAAACACCCCAAGCAACAGTACATTCTTCGGAAGTAGCGGAAGCTTGATTTGCCTGACATTCTATACCTATTAAACAAAGAGTATGTAAGTCTACCAAAGTAATATTGAAGAAAAAAAAATATAGATCAAAATATCTATTTTCAATTACACAAGTCCATAATATGATTTCTACAAATAGCACAGTTATCAACCACAATATCTATGAAGAAGAAAAAAAAAAGAAAAAGAGAGATCGATAAGAATGGTAAATTGAATCGTTTTGGTTTATTTACCCCAAGCCCATAAAGCTACAGCATTCCACTATAAAAAAAAAAGAAATAAAGAAAAAGAAATATGAATGAATATCAAGGTAAAACCAATCAAATATATGAAATGTACCTTTTTCACTTCAAAACGTTGTTTCTCTGAAGCATCCTTTTCCTTCCCTTTTCCTTTGGGAGTTATTTGTTGTTGTTGTTGTTGCTCCTCTTGTTCTTGTTCTGGTTGTTGTTGTTCTTGTTCCTGAAGTAGTGGTACTTCGTCTACATCCATAGGTGCTGACATTATGCTGATGAAGAATGGTAAGGAGACGCGTATGAAAGAAAAAGAGGAAAAGGAAAAAAAAAAAAAAAAAAAAAAAGAGAGAGAGAGAGAAAATTGCAAAAGAACGTCATTCGGATTGCAACCCCGTCACCGGTTAATTTTTTTTTTTTCTTACTGCACTTGGGATCCAATTCAGGCTGCGCCAAGGAATGATTGTCATGCCCCATGGCGAAGCTTTCTTTTTTTTTCCTTTTGAAGATCATTTGACCTTTTATTTCTTTCTTTTTTTTTCCTATAAAACAATGAACGGATGTTTGATTTCTTTTTTTTCCATTTTCTTTTTTTCTTTTTTTTTTTTATCTATAATATAAATTCATCATGGAATCCATGCTTCATCCTTCTTCAATCCACTTTTTTACAGAAATCTATCCACAAAAAACATCTAGTTTGAAAGCTTTTTTCGATGCTTACAGAACTAAACGATCAACAACCACAACGACAACGACAACATCATCATCATCATCAATGAAGAATACTACCACAACATTGATAAAGGATCGTCCAGTTCAAGAACAACCCTACCACCATCGAAATACATCCTTCCTATCACTCCATCATCAATATGATGAAGATGATGATACAGATGAAGAGGAAGATGTACTACCTAGACGATATCAACGATGGTCTTGGACAAGTTCAATTGCTGTCTCACCCATGGAAACAATTCAAGAAGAAGAAGAATGAACCTATGTTATCCCATTCAGGTCGTCTTTCCTTTTTTGTACATACCCCCTTTTTTTTTATTTATATATATACCTTTCTATCCATTTATTTACTGTTGTTCCCGTGATTTATCATTGTCATTGTGTTAGCTCTTATATATATTTTTTCACATGTGTTCATCAGATGAATAAACATTATTATCATTGATTTGACCATACTGTTCGATATTATTATTTAAAATACTGTAAAATATCATAATGGATTGTTATTTTTATTTTAATGTAAGATGATGATCATCATAGGAGGGTGATGATATCTTTGAAGGTGTCTATGTGATGCTTGTGATGGTTCCTGTGATGACTATGTCTAGATTGATTCCGATGATGGCTCCTTGATTCCGATGATGGTTCCTAGAGTGACGATCGGATGACGAATGAATGCAAGTGAGAAAAGGAATAAGACAATGGTGTAAAAAAAAAAAAAAAAGGATTTTGTCAATCCCACGCTCGAAAACGCCAAAGGGAGAAAGGAGGTCACTGGAACAATGAGAGTGGAAAGTGCATAGACATATGTATTGATTTCTGGATTGGGTAATGTCACCTATACATAAAAAAAAAAAAATATTACTTTTTATCTGTCTAAGATGCTTCATTTGATAGAACGATAAAATAAAAATATAGTGTACGTATATGTTTGAATTCTTGAGATGATGATTTATTAAGATTGATACAATTCTAAATGCAAATTCATTATAATCACAAAAAAAAAAAAAAAAAAAATAGTAAACCGATGATTATCGCCAAACTATATATAATATATATATACACTATCATACTAAAAGAAAAGATTCTATTGTAAATAACTAATTTTATCACATTTCAAAACCTTCTTCGGCCAACCAGAGAGCAATGATCCGCATACTAGCTTGAGCAATCATATTGTTTTCCAGTTCATCCTCATTGTTAGCAGTATCTTGCATAAATTTAACTAGTTCCATCACCACATCCATCACTTCAGTCAGAGCCTTTCTAATCTTGAGCAAAACATCAGCGTCCATGCCACTATCGGATTCTTCATCATATTGATCCGCCAAGTATTCAATGGCAGATTCCAAGATTTCAAAATAAACGGGGATCATCATTGAATGCCGAGCCTCCTTTTCTTCATCCACTTCAACAATGCGTCCACTACCATCGCCACCATGCATGGCCACCCAATGATCTTGTACCATGTCCAACATCACCCTTGATTCCACAGACACCAAATGAATCAACAAGACAGGAAAGTTGGCATTGAGATACATTTCACTTGCACCAGATGTCATTTTCCCTTTTCCTTTGTTTTGTTCTTGTTTCGCCTTCCTGGTTTGTTTGAGCCATGAAAAAAGCCAATCTGGTCCAAAATACCGTAAAAGACTGGATGTCACTACCATGGCTTGATCACGTACTCTATCGCCTAATTTGCTACCAAGTACTTGTCGTAAACCCATTCGCATATTTTCCAGAAATTTATCCATTGTATTTTTTTTTGTTGTACCCTGCCAATCTCGTTTCAATGCTTGCATCCATTGACTTGATGCACTCATCATAATATGATATAATAATGTCAAACTATCCATCTTGAGCTTATCTTGAGTATGATTGAATAATGATGCTGTAATAGGGAGGGTGGTGGATTGTAATGAATATTTCAATGCTGATGTCAAACTTGGTATTTGCTTTGTTTCCAACAGTTGAAACGACCGAGTATATGTTTGTAATAATAACTGAGTGCATAACTCTCGTTCTTCTTTACCTATCCAATATAAATAACGATGAGTATGATTCAAGAAAGAAGAATGAAGAACTTACTTGTTTCAGTATTAGCAAATACTTCAAAGATGTTTTTCAAAACATCAGGATCCAACATTTTCACTAATCCTTCTTTTGTTGTTGATACATTGATTAATATATGAAGTACTTCTTTTGTGGTGTCGGTTGTATCACTAAAAAAGAAGGAAAAAAAAGTCAAAAAAAAAAAAAGAAATCGATTTTTTTAAAAACAAACTTACTTTGGTGTCAATATGATAGAGAGTGCTGGGATACGATCTATCATAGATTGTGTGGGTGCCATAGTTTCATAATGAGCAAAACAAGCTAAAATGTTGACAGCTATTTCCTTAAGTACATGATCAGGTACTTCACTATTGACTTGCTGTTGATCTAAGATAAAACAAAATAAATTTCTAGTTGTATATATATATAACTTACTTGTTCGTAGTAGTCGTTCAATGAATTTAAAGTTCATACGGTCAAAAACATATTGTATAGAATCATGATCGTCTTGTTTCAATAGTCGAGGTAATAATAGCATACCTACAAACTTTGATTCATCTGAGGCACTTGGTGATATCAATTCAAGACAACGATCTATTTCTGCTTGACGATCTTTATTGGAAGAGCTGATAGAAGTCATGATTTACACAAAAGGAAAGAAAAAGAAAAAAAAAAAAAAGAAAAAGCGTCTTTTAGAGGTAGTTCGTGTTTTGAATCCCCGGTATTAACATTTGTGATCCACTAAGAGATATTTTTGATCATCATCAATCATCATCAAAATAGTTTCCATTGAAATTAAAAATAAACTTTTTTTTTTGAAATAAAAAAAAAGAAAAAGAGAAAAAATATCAGTAGTCGCAATAGGTGACAAAGAGGTCTTAAATATTCACATATACGACTCTTGCTGCCTGGCACCCCGCTGACAAAGGAAAAAAAAATTTTGATCAATCGAAAGCAAAACAAGCATCCAATCATCTTTTTCTTGTGAACCGATGTATTGGATTCACTCAAAAGGTAACATGCATAAGAAATAACACCATCCATTTTTCTCTCTGATAGGCTCATTTTTCTTTATTTTTCTCACGGAAAAAAAGAAATGGGTATTTGAAAACATTTAATGAAAGAACTCACAGATCGATAACATCTTTTTTTTTTTATCCCACACCAAAACACATTCACACAAGCACAATATAGTTTTTCAGTTGAATGATGATGATGATGAATATGATTTTGTTATTTACCCATCACAGATACTTGATGTCAACAATAAATGATAATAATAATAATATACATTGCCCCTGATGATCTCGAATTCTATTTTAACATCACTCTAGGAGGTGGGTTTTATTTTGTTGTAAAGCCACGTTTTATCACTTGTTTTAGGTGATTGTACGCGGATAGAGAATCATATTTGGTAAGCCGACCGAATTTGAAATGAACATTTTTGCAGGATGAATGGTTGATTTGGCTGAAATGCAAAAATACCCTGCCAATCAATCTATTTTTTTTTCTTGTTCCTCTTTCATGTTGGGGTAATAAAAAAAAAATTGGGAACAAACATAAAGTGTTCCTTCCTTTTTTTCTTTTTTTTTTCTCTTTTCTTTCTTTTCTTTCCTTTTTTTTTTTATCCGCTTTTCCTTCCCAGATGATATGACTGCCTCCACGACATTGTATGGTTCTTTCTCAGTATTCAAACAAGAAGGTATCCGTCAATTTTACTGTAGATGGTCTCAAAAAGAAGATGATTTGTTGATTGAAGCCATCAAGAAATATGGTTGTCATAAATGGTCTTTGATTTCACAAAGTATTCCTGGTAGAACGCCAGCTCAATGTTCTACTCGATGGCATGGTGCTTTAAAGTATGATCTCTTCAAAAAAAAAAAAAAAAAAAAAAAAGGAAAACACTTTTTTTTTTTACTTACCTTTTTTTTTTAAAAAAAAAATGATAGCTCCAAAGTACACAAGGGTCGATGGTCAACAGAAGAAGATGATATTTTACTCGATGCAGTACGCAATTATTTGAATCAAGATGCATTCACTACTAACAATTTACCATGGAATCTTATTGCTGAACAAATCCCTCATCGAACAGGTATCCAATGTCAATCACGATGGACAGAAGCACTTGATCCAGCAGTACGAAAAGGTAGATGGAGTAAAGAAGAGGATGAACTTTTACGCCAAGCTGTACATCAATTAGGATGTTGTTGGATTCGTGTTGCCGGTTGTATCCCTAGTCGCACGCAACGTCAATGTCGAACACGTTGGAATCAAATAAAAAATACACGTCAACCCAAACAACGTCAGCAACAATCACAGCTTGCCACCAAATCATCATCCATCTCTCACAACAAACACCGTCGTCCTTCTTTACCATCATCTCCTACTTTATTATCATCTTCTTCACCAGCGAATATTACTACATCTAAAACGCCTTCTATTCCAGCCATGATCATCCCTGCCTCTGATTTCGTACCATCCTTCTCTATACAATCTTCCACTCTTTCATCCATATCATCATCACCCACATCATCATCATCATCATCATCCTTATCTTCATCACCCTCTCCATTATTACAACCTTCTTTTCCACATTCTATTCCTTCCATCACTATTCCAAAAGATCCCTTTCCTTTTCTCCTTGATCACGATATGACTGATTCCTTTTATGCCAACGATACTTCCTCTATATGCCAAGATCATCACGTAGATCCTTCTTTGACTTGGTTCTATGGTACTTCCCCTTCTTCTTCCTAAACATCCGCCTTCTATATATTATTTATTGTTTTGTTTACCTTCTCATTCTTCATACTTGTCTTCATTTCTACTTATTTTAATTTGATAATAAACATTCTTTTTTTTTATTATTTCCTCGTTTGGATTTTTTTTTGAATGCTTTGGTATATTTAGTTTTTATTAATTAACGTGGAAGACTGGAATTAATGGATGATATTGGATGATATAAGATTGATATACTGATGATGATATCTGGGAGAAGGATGGTGATACTGACTTTTTTTTTTTATTTTACTATATAAATTGGGAGGCAAGGTATAAAATGTTACTAAGACAATTCAAATAAAATGTTTTTTTTTATGTTGTGTTCAAATGTGACGTGATGATGATCGGTTTTGAGCGAGAAAGGAAAAGATAAAGATGTTGTTCGATTGTATACAGGATGAAAAAAAAATGACATGAAGTTTGGGATTTTACAGCCAAAATTTTCAAACTCCTCAGCCAAACTTTGGCTGTAAAAATAAATCGTCGAGGGTCCATCAGGCAATTTTTCGAAAAATCGATGAAATCCTTTTAGTGCTCATTGTACGTTAGATGATAAGGTAAGTGATGAAATGATATTAGATGATATTAAACTACTTTTTTGAGAGGAATCCAATGATGGTAATTTTATTGGATGATGATCATTATTGGATGAGAGATGGTAATATTGATTTTTATTTTTTAATTTACTCTATATAACTGGGAAGTAACATATAAATTGTTATTAATATAATTGAAAGAGAATATCTTCAGGTATGCTTGATTAAATTTTGGTGCTATGATGATGATTTTGAGTGAATTACAAAGGTTTGCAAATCAGCTCATGTCATGATTTCTCCAAATAGATAGATCTAAATAGTTCATTTCATAGATTTCAAAAAGGATCAATATATTCAGGAAGAAGCAAGAACTGCGTCGTTTGGCAGATAAACATCATGCATATTATGAGAGAAGGATAAAAGTGGTCCGAGCGTTGATAAGAAAATAAAAAAGGAAATAAGTGGAGATGACTATAGATTGTACGTACGGATAGGGCACTCTCATTTGCACAAACATCAAGGAATTATCATTATCACTATTAACATTTTTACTGTTGTATAACTAGAAATAGTACATCATGTAAAAAAAAATAAAGTCTCCATTGAACTTTTGTTGCTTTCTTTTCTTTATTGAAGACCAAAAAAAAAAAAAAAGGTTTATTTTACAAATAAAGAAGAATACTATATAAAAAGATGGGGAAAATAAGTACACATGAATACAAAAAAAAAAAATATATATAATACATCTAATCTATGGGGGATTGTTTGCGTTGTAATTTTGCTTGGTATTTTTCCCGTTTGATTTGTTCAGAATCAGCTCTTGCACGTTCCAAAAGAGGTCGATATTTTGTTGTTCGAATGACTTTACCCGCACCTAAAACAATGGTTGAAGTTGGTTTGGGTGTATAAACAGATGGTTTTTCCGATAGATCTTCTAAGAAAGTTTGATATAACCATGAACGGACAGTTTGATCATACCATAATTCATTCCAATGTTGTTGTAATCGTTGAGGTCGTAATCCATATTGCCAATCCAATTGTCCTTTTTCAAATTCACAATCATATAATAATAAAGGTAAATCACTTGCTAATGGATAATCCGGTTTGGCATTCACCTTGTCAATATCTAATAGATCCAACACAATTTCAGGTCGTTCCAATCGTTGACCCACTAGGAAAAGTACTGACATGATACAACGTACTTGATGCCATAAGAAAGCAGTTCCTTTGATAACGACTTGATAATGTTGTTGACAGGGTACAATGTCGATGGATAAAATATGTCTATTGTAACTTTGTTGTTTAGAAGGATCCAATTTGCAAAAATTCCGAAAATCATGAGATCCAATCATATAATTTGCTGCTTTTTGCATAGCGTCCACATCTAGATCTTGCTTCAGAAACATATACCTATAAGTTCGAGATATACAATCAAAACGAGCATTAAATCCAGGAGAGACAGGTGACCAAGCCAATACACGGATATCTTGAGGTAAAAGTGCATTCAATGTTTCAACATATGGAATAGGTCGATCTTTGCCACTACTTTGTCGTACATTCAGAGCTACTACTTGACCTAGACCACTAACACCTTTATCTGTCCGTCCGCAACGCGTAAAATCACAAGAAGTAGGATCTTGAATCAATTTGCAATATTCTAGAGCCTTGAATAATTGACCTTCCACAGTTTGATCCGTTTCCTTTTGAGAGGCAAAACCAAGATAGTTCCAACCCAAGTAAGCTACCTTGAGAGCAACACGATGTTGAGGGTATTTATTCATGTTGAAAGGTTTCTTGACTCTATTATTTTTATTAACAGTAGTTGATTCAAGTACTCTCAGTCGATCGATAAGTTGTTGTCTAGTCCATGTGTTATATATATCTGTTGAAGTTGGTGATAACTTTTTAAACCAAGAAAATAGTCGTGACCATGAAGACATTGTACTAAATTAGTTGCACTGAAGTAGATAAAATAATAAGACATGAGTGTTTATTAAAGAGAGAGAAAAAAAAAAATAAAGTATATTTGAAAACACATACATAGATTCGACCTTTAAAAAGAATAATTGTTGAGGGATGGGAAAAAAAAAGAAAAGCATAAACAAAAAAAAAAAAAATGAGAGAGAAAAAATAAATAAATAAATCAAGTCCGATGTTCATTTTCGATCTTTCTTCTTTCCCTCTTCTTCACTTTTTTTTTTATCAATATGAGACGTCCAACTCATCAAAGACGATTATCTATGCCAAAACTTACTAAACGTTTAACCAATATTGTTATACATGATGATTAATATTGAGTCTGTTCCAGTAAGCACTGTGCCTTCCACACCTATGCATGAATCTTTGGAACCTAAATCTTGATCTATGGGAAAAAGTTATTATCCAAGCACATCAAAAAAGATCATCCATTGCCTCTTCCTCTGATAATGATATTGAATCTTCACAGACATCGATTGCCTATCATATGAACTCAACACAACTTGGAAAAATATTCTGTCTATCAAACCGTGGGCTTTTTCTCTTCTTGATAAATGACTTCAGCGATGGAATCAAACTCAACAATTGTACAAGAAAGAATTTAGACGTAAACGTTGTTATTATCTTAGTATGGAATTATTGATTGGTCGTGCTTTGAATAATGCTTTATATGCACTTCATGCTAAAACCAAATATTCTGAAGCTGTACACTCTCTGGGATTCTCCATGGAAGATTTATTGGACCAAGAACGAGACGCTGCTTTAGGTAATGTCTTTTTATATATTTGTATAAAGTGAAAAGAGTATTACTAACTCTCCCTTTTTTTTCTTTTTCGTTTTTTTTTTTTTTGTTTTGAAAAAAAAGGAGAAAGAGGCTTAGATTTGGTCATTTTATGTATGGTCTAGTGATTGGCGTGACATCTGTACCTCTTGATATACCTGATCCCCAGCAGTAACAGCCCAACAAATCAAGCATGTTGTGGAAGTGATGACGACTAAGACAAGCGATTTCAATGTGATATAACCCAGCCATGCGACAACTAATCACATCATCATTCTACAAGGTATTTGAATTTACGATATCAACAAGGCAGAAAGACATCAAAACTGTTAGGAAAAGAAAATGGAGTTACTATACAACATGAATGGTTATCAAGCAGCAAGATGACATTGATACTTTTTTAACTAGGTATTGATGGAAAACAATGTTACCCTACTTTATGACATGAAGCCATTCTTCTCCAATGCCGAACACAGAAAACACCTTGTCAAATGAAATATCAGCGTGGAATTGTGGCTACTGAACTTGATGCTTTTTGCGGTAACCTGGTGCCTTTACATGAACAAATTCTGCAATATTTATATTGGATGTATTGTCGTTACGGTGTCTACTGAAATCTTTCATTTGAATCTTCTCATTTTTTGATACGGTCCAATGATACAAAGGTAACCAAAGAATGACAACAGCAGGCACAGAAAAAAGATAATTGAGTAAGGGGAAAAAGGATGACTGACCATATTTGTTTTCAACTTTAGGGAAAGATATACATATGCGAACTTACCTTTGATGCAATATTATATGAAGCGAATGAGTCCAAACAACCATCAGCGACGTCTAGCATTATACATAATATCATGACAGAAGATATTCGACACTATCAAAAATATCATGGTGTTGATTGATGCCACTCTACAAGCAGTTTTAAATTGCATTCAGGCTGGTGATGATCCTTCTATCTTCAACTCTCTGATGGATACTTTGGTGGGACCATTATTTGATTTCAGAAGACTCTGATGATTCTTTGAAACGACAAGATGATGATGATGCGCTGGACAGGAAGCAATGGGCTCGAAAACTTAGTCTTTGTATAGGGACATCAAGGATTACGATGAAAGGATTTGGAAAATTGAATCTTTACCCATTGGTACTACCTAGTATGATTATTTTTTCACTTTTTTTTTTTTTTTTTTTTTCGTTGTTGTTGTTGTTATTATTATTTTTATTCCTTGTTTTGATTATGCCAATAATAATAAAAGATACTGATTTATTCATTGTTTTTTCATTGTCCCAATTTGGAAGGCGGGGTATTAAATACAACATCATAAAAGGAAATGAACTCGAAGAAAAAAGTGTTTTCATCTACTCTTCTTTTTATTATTTCTAAACAACAAAATGCATAGCAACAATGATAAAAGAAATTTAACAAATGGTAGTTATCAAAGTGCTTTTTCAGCATGGCGAGAAAAAGCCAACAACAACAACAATAATAGGTCATCATCACCAGCACAACAAGATGCTTACAAACATAATCGACGACCCATCCATGGCAAATCAGTGGCTGCTCTACAAAATCAATGGCTTGCTCAACAAGAACAATCTTTAAATGGTAGTGTTCGATCCAATACTTCCTCCCTTCGATCATCACCCTCTGGTTATCGATCAGTATCACCTTTACCTATTCGATCAAGACTGGCTTTTGAATCTGGAAATGATGATGATGATGATGAGGAAGAAGAAGAAGAAGAAGAACCATTAGAAGAACAAAATCAACAAAACAGGAATGGTGATGACGATGATATCAATAGTAAAAATATGCCGGATTTGGATTTGGCGGCAGAACATGGTTATTATGAAAATAATAATAATAACAATGATAGTGGTATAATGGATGATCAACAAAGTGATCATAGTTCTTTCATGTCAAGTCCCTCCATCATTACGGTATCTGGTCAACCTCCTACTCATTTTGGTTCCACTCAAGAATTTAAGGTGAGACGACTTTTTGCTTTAGGGTTGATGAAAGTTTAACTGATGAAATTTTTTTTTTTATTTCTATAGGTGGCAAGAGAAGGCTGGCTTTATAAAAAAAATAGTTTAATGGTAGGTTCCTTTTTTTTCCCTTTTTCTTCTCTTTTATTCATTTTTTTTTTTTATTTTATCAACGAATAGCAATGGCGACCAGTTTATGCTGTAGCGAAACATGGGAATGCAATCAAACCTGGGGCTTTGTATCTTTACAAGGATGACAAGGTAAATAGAACAATAAACTTGTAATTAGCATCTCTGACTCTTTTTTTTTTTTTTTTTTTTTTGCTTTTTCAGTTTGCCAATCATATTCATACATATGATATGAGTGAAGTGGTGGAAGTGGAACCTCGTACTCAAGATTATCGGGCAGGTATCAAGTGGGAATTCCGATTACTGGTGAAACGAGATGATGTTGTTTTAGCAACCGATGATGTGACAGCACGAAAGGATTGGATTAATTCTCTGACATCCATAATGGGCAAGGTATCACTGGCCAGTCATACAGAATTGCAGTCTCGAACGGTTTCCATGGAACAATTGAATCGACAACTTCAAGTAACCAACACATCATTGGAACAAGACATTGCTCAACTCAAACATGACCTGATGGAAGCACAAAAACGAGAACGGTCTTTGACAAGTGAACATACAGCACGTGAATCTGGTCTAACAACAGAACTCGAACATGTAAGACAAACTCTCCAAGAACAACAACGCGAACTCGGTATATGGCGATCCAAGGCAGATGAACTGGAAAAACAGAAAATGTCCTGGCAAGCAAAAGCTCAAGATTGGCAAGCACAAGCTCATGAATGGCGTGATCGCGTAGCAGTATTAGAGGATGAACGTGACCAACTTTTGGATGAAAAGGAGCTTTTGGTGGAAGAAAAGGAACATCTTTTGGATGAAAAGGATCAACTTTTGGATGAAAAGGAACAACAATGGGTCATGATGAATTCTGCAAGTTCTTATCAAAACAGTAAAAACAGATCTGGCTATCACAATGGTGGAAAACGACGTGGTCGCAAGCAACGTGGTATGACCAACAACAATAGCAATGATGATGATGGTGATGATGATGATGATGATAATAACGGTGAAATTGGCTCAAATCAAAAGGAAGCACTTCGTGATGTTAAATACCAACTACAATCTCTTCGTGATCAAATCAAAGATCCTCTCTTGCAAGGTCATGTCATGGATATTAAGACTGGTGTATCGAAATTGGTGACTACTTTTGATGATTCTCGCCGTGGATGGACCGAACTTCAAACTGATATTGTCAAATTATTGGAATCTGAAGGAGATGATCGTGTTCAACTATTGGAAACCTTGCAGTCAGATCTCTCTCATCTACGTGATGCTACTTGTGGTGATTATGATAAACTAGCGACTCTACTAGCGGATATCCAATCATCTCAAGCCGTGCTTCTGGAAACAATGATGAAGAACGATACCACAGCCATGGAAGGTGCTATCAAAATCTGGCAAGAACAACAACAAAAGCAATCGCAAGAAATGATGGAATTACAACAGACATGGTTAAAAGAAACACAAACCAAACTGATGGATCAATCCAAAAAGACAGGCAAGGATGAATTCACACGATTGGAAACGCATGATCAGCAAAAACGTATTCTGTCAGTATTGGAAGGTCAATTGGATACTCTCAAGAATAATCAAGAACGAGATCATGAAGAGTCTGATAGAAGTTTCAAGGTCCTTGGTCAATTATTCCAGCATGTGATCCAACAATTAGATGATATGGTTGTACCGGATATATCTCACCATTTGGAAGAACTTGTGGAGCGACTAGCTACCATTGATCAGCGACTTCATCGTATTCAACTATATCGTCCTCAAAATGGTGGTGATAATGATGATCTTCAAAAGATGCCCATGGATGACGAAGATATACGTGAACTTGTGCTTGGCACCCGTGGATTTATGGAACGTACTTTACGAGTACTGGACCGATTTGGTGGAAGTCAATCTGGATTGGAAGAAACCGTGCGTCGAGCTGTCAAGAGTGCATTCAACAGTCATCTGGATGTCAATTGGAAGGACCCTCAACAAAATGAAGAAAAACTCAAACGATATGAAGAAAATGCTCGGGGTTACATTGACAAGGCGATGTCTGGTATGAGAGGCCATTTGGAAGACTATACTGGGGTGATGTACAAGATGATTGAAGACTTGATTTTACATGCAGTACAACATTTGGAAAATAACAACAATGAAAGAAAGGATGATTTACAAAAGGAACAACAAGACCGATTATCAACAGAAATTGATCGATTGAAGAAACAAAAGGATGAATTGGAAACACTGATCAAACAATTGGGCAAGGATAATGATCAAGTATCTTTGGAACTTCATAAGAAAAAAATGGAATTACAAGCATGTCAAACTGAATACGATCGACTACAACGACAAATCCAACAAGCTCGACATGATAGTTTGGCAGCCATGGCCCGTGATCTTGAACCACTTGTTCGTCAAATTAATAAATTGAAACAATCTGTTCATGATGAACATCAAGAAGAAGAAGAATCTACTAATCGACGCTTCAAATCATCCAGGGATCGAACATTGTCAAGTTATTTGAATAGGAATTAGACTTGCATGAAAAGGTTGCGGAGTTGCGCATACGCCACCATCTCTTATTATATTTTTTGTACCTTATTTTGAAATAAAAAACCGTCTTTTTTTTTTTTTTTTTCTTTTTATTATTATTATTTCCTTGTTTTCTTATTTTTCCCGTTTTATATATCTATATTTTATACCCCCCCTTTTCTTTTATATCTATTCTCCTTTTCTTTCTTTCTTTTTTTTTTTTTATCTTATTGTTTTATTTATTTATTTCTTTTTAGAAAAATGACTCGAGGCCTTGAATTAGATGTCTCCTTTTTATCTGGTGATACCTCAGAAGTAAATCTACCAGAAGGTTGGGTAGTAAAAGAACGTAAACGGTCACTAGTTGAAGTAGAAACCAATATCCGTACTCTAGGACAATTATTTCGTACATTGACTGATCTCAAGAAACAGTTACCTTCTCCTGTGGCGGCGGCGGTGGAAAACAATAATACTATTAGTCTTCTTGGACAACCGGTCAAAGCAAACAACCATGACAGTGGCGATCTTATTCCAGTGACACCTATTGATCAACCTTCTTCAGCACAACATATTCTTTCGAAATACCCAGCTTCTATCTTTGATCGGTTGATTGAATTACATCTGTGTTGTTGTACATCTTGGCGTGATCCTGACCAGTTTATGATGACGTACCGTCAAGGCCGTTTGGCGCCTGGTTTGATGTATGCGATCTTTGCTCATAGTGCTATCCATGGCATGATGTGTCATCCCGAGGCTTTCCCACAACCATACCTGGTATCGCTTGGACAGGATTGTTATCAGTTGGCATGTGATTGGGTGGAATTTGATGTCATCACGACAAGTACGGTGGAGGCGTTGGTGACCATGCATTTGTATTGTTCCTTTTTACAACAAACAACAAATCATCATTTTTTTGCATTGGCGAAACGACATGTTGATTATTTGGATGTCAAAGGTTGGGGATTTCGTGCTTGGTTACGACGCATTGAATTGGCAACAACGACTTTGGAAGATCCATGTCCATTTGTTTTAAATAAACCACAACAACAACGACAACAACAATCATCAGCATATCCTACGCCCAAGAGTGATGATGGATTTTTGGATCAACAACAAATGTGGATGTATTATGAAATCAAAGGTTGGGAATTGATTCAAACTTCAGCTTCTGTGTCATCTTTACAAAGTTGGATGGATCAAAGTACTGCAGATATGGACAATACTCCGTTATGGCAAACATTACGACTACAGACACTTTATTTGGCAGGGATCCTGAATCGATATCAAGCAGATATGATGGATGTGTTTGAACGTGATGATCGATGGTTATTGGATGATCAAGTGACAGATTATTTTTCGGTGCCTACTCAGAATCGGATTGAACAAGGCTTACATCGGGCCATGTTGGCAGGTTATAAATTGATTCAAGTGGTTTTATATTCTTTCAAGATCAATCATCGATGTTTGTTACCAGAAGTAAATTTAAAAAAATAAATGCGTATGATTTATTTTCATATTTTCTTTTTTATTTTTATTTAGATGATGAATATCATTTCTGCTGCCGTTACCATTCTTTATTTTGGTCATCAAGTGACGTTGGATGAAGTGATTACACAACAGGCAGAACAAGCTTTAGTAGATCTGGTTAAAACATTTGAAAATGAAAAGGGTATGTTGATGAACCCCACCATCTCTTCTTCTGTACTGAAATGGAAAGCCATGGTCAATTCATTTGGAACATCAAGAACTTTTTGATTATTATTTTTATTAGATACAAATTCAATAAAGTTTTTTTTTTTTTTTTTTTAAAAAAAAAATAAAGATATATTTTATTTTATTTGTTTGTTTGTTTGTACAGAAGAAATAAAAGAAGTAATGAGTGTATATATAGTGGAGGGGGGAATCAAAGGAGAAAAAGAGGAAAAATGTGACTAAAAAAAAAAAAAAAAAAAAAAAGGAGAGGAAATCTACCTGGTGTAAAAATCAGTAGAATAATAAGAAAAAAAAAACAAATCAGGAAGTTAAATAAAAAGTGGCTCATCAGGAAGGTTTAAAAGCACTAAAGGCGGCAAAGGTATCTTGTAACATGGAGGTCAAATGATGAAGATCCAATCGATCCAAGTGTCTATCTTGACGTTGATCATGAAGTTGTCCAACCACCACACGTACTAAATCCAATAAGATCATCATTCGTAGTTCTGTTTCTTGAAACCATAATTGCCAACGAGGATGTTCCATACGCATGACAATGTTCCCACCAATGGTATAAATTGTACCTTCATCATCATCATCATCATCATTCTGGTCATAAAGATCGCCTAATCGTCCAAATTGTACATCACTTGGTTGTGTAATAAAGAATTCAGGTAGTTGCCGCGCAAAAGCATTGACATCCGAGACTGAGAGTAATCCATGTTGCACCAGACGACAGATAAATAAGATACAGACACGGAGACCCATCTTTGCCGTTTCAGATTGATCCTTTTTTCGATATTGTTTAGTTAACTGGACAAGTACACGATGAAGATGAGACATGAGCAAACGACGATGAGGTGGAGCCACAAACAAGACATTCAGAATACTATCCAGGATAGATAAGAAATCCGCCATACGTAGAGCTGCACATGTTGTTGAAGTATCATAAGAAGAGTTCATGGGTGTTACATTGTTGTTCATGGTGGTGGTAGTGGATGACGTATTTGAAGAAGCTAAAGAAGAAGAAGAAGAGGTGGATGGATTGGTATAATATTGTTGATCATAAAAAGGAGGACTGAGTTGATTCCATTGGTGATCAGAACAAGTAGAAGGTAAATCTAAAAAGATAGAATCAATAAGAATGGCAAGACAATGGTCTAGTAAAAAATCCAACGTGGCCGCCATGCCATGAATATCGTCATTGTCGTCTTGATGAGGAGTACGGTCATTGATGGCGACAGTAAGGTGATTAGCAACAGATTGAATGGTAGTGGTAAGATGACCGTAACGTTCCAGATAAGCAACAGCAGCATGAACAAGTTGAGCAAATGGATTGATCACTTTAGGTCGAATAAGATTGATTTGATACTTGGTGAGAATCAATTCCCAGGCTAATCGTCGTAATGATTTAGAACAGGTGCCAAAATACCACAAGTCAGAAAATGTCAGGTGCTGGGCTACTTTGAAAAGAAGTTCATAAGGTAAATCTGAAAGGATGATGGTCATATGTTTGTAATATTTTGTATAAAGAAAGAAAGAAAGAAAGAAAGAAAGAAAGAAAGGAAAGAAAAAAAGAGATAAAAAAAGAAAAAAGGGATGCAGAAAATGGTGAATTTTTATGACCTATTTTTATGTGGGCGTTTGAGTCACCGATAAAAGCATATCCACGCTAACAATTTCCTACTTGCCGATCCAAGGAAGTTGGCAATGGCTTTTTTATTCTTACAACTTATCCTTTATAGGGAAAACTCATGTGAGGCTACATCGGATCGCCAATATCAAAAAGGGATTCCCTTTTCTGGTACTTGATTGTAACATACGATGATATCATAAAAAAAAAAAATAAACATACTGTAAATATAATTTTTTATTATAATATATTGATATAAATATTATATAGTAAAAAAAAAAGGGTAAAAAAAATAAAATAAAATAAGTACAAGGTAGCGTCAAGAACGAATTTGAGAAGGAGGGTAAAATGCTGTTATTACGGTCAACGTAACCAGAAATAATCAAAAAGGAATGATGAATAAATAATGTCAGTAAAGAGTAAAAAAAAAAAAAAAAAAAAGTAAATAATAATGATGATGATAATGACGATGATAATATGATAATGAAGATAATGAAAATAATAAATAATAAAAATGATGATGAAAATAATAATATAAAGTTAAACTAAACACATGACAGCAAAAGTTAAAATATATAAAAATAGATAGATAAATATGGAGGAGTATAGAGGAAACATAAAAGTATTTATCAATCTAGTTTCATATCCATGAGCTTTCTTGATCGTCCTTTGCTTTTTGTATTTGTTCCACCATTACCACGTCTTGCCCTTTTGTTTCGCTTATCATCAGTTGTTGTTGTTGCTGTCACTGTTCCCGCATTCGAATTAGTGGTAGAAGTGGCGTCATTGTAGTCAAAACCATACATGGTTTTCACCTTCCTAGTAGCACGAGTTTCGGATGAATACATTTTCCATTCATTCAGTAATCCAATGCGAATATCATCTTGTCCAAGCCACTCTAGTATATCAGCAGCAGTATCACGATCTTGAGGTCGAGTACGAAGACATTTAAGTAATAATTGTCGACTTAATTCACCATGCACTTCATGTTCCAATGCTCGTTGAATCCTATAATCATCTTCTGCCACATATCGTAGTCCTTGCAAATCTGTATCCAAAATTCCTCGCCATGGCTCTGTTTCCGTAAATATTTTCCAAATCATGACTCCAATCGAGTAAACATCTTCTGATTGTGGATGAATTAGCCAAGGTAGTACTTGAGTATCTGAACGTGTCTTTGGAAGTGTTTGAATGGATCTAAAAAAAAAAAAAGAGTAATCATATTTGAGTAAAATCAATAATATGAAATAAAGTTATCTTACCTATACATCCTATATCCATGATCAGGTTTGCCTTTAATCCAAGGTAAAGATTCACACCATGTTTTCAATTCTTCTTCGCTTTCAGGTACCACATCACCATCATATTCACCAGCAGAACGAGGTACATCCACAAACCATTCACATAAATCTTGAGAATCACAAAAGACCGCTTTACCAAAATCAATCAAATAAAGACATATTTTGCTAGTGCCATCTTCTAATTCCCCATCGATCGTATTCACCATAATGTTGACTTCAGATAGGTCCCGATGAGCAAGTCCAGCCTTGTGGATTGTTTTCATACAATCAAGCATCTGATAAACAATGTCATATTTCTGATAAGCTGTCAAACGATGATGGGAGTGGGCATGTGTATATTGTTTCAATGTTGTTTGGTATCTATAACACAAATAAAAATAGATTATAAATATTCTATATTCAATATGATATCTCTCTTTTTTTTTTCTTTTTCTTCATCTTCTTACCTTTCCATGGATAATCCAATAATATCACCATTGTTATTGTAAAGAACTTCCCTTAATTGTGCCATATGTGGTAAATTACGTAGTTTCCTATGAATAGATGGTATAAATATACTATTGTGATAATCTCATTTTTTTTATTTTCTTACATGAGACATGCCACTTCAGTGATACGTTGATACATGGTCATTTGTCGGAATGTCTGTACAACCACTTGATTCAAAAAATAAACTTGTTTGAAGAAACCTTCAGAATCGGGTGCACTCCAATTGAGGTGATCATATTTTTCTTGAACATTGACAATATCGGCACCTTTCGATGTACAAACTATAAAGAAAATAAATACAAAGGAAGAAACAGAAATGAGTTATGATCTATATACCTTTTTTTTTTTTTTTTACCATTCAGTAGTTTTTGCCAAACTTTGTGAGACATTTCAGATTTTCTTGAATGTGAGACAGGGATAGTCGGAATGACTGTTTCCAAGGCTTTGGTTTGAGGAGAGACAATGGATGAGACTGATTCTGGAGATAGTGTAGATCGCTGATTATCTTCTGGTGTCGAAAATGATGCTGAAGAGAAAGACTCATTGGGTTTTTCTTTCTTGATTGTCATGATAACATCTTCCTGTTGCATTTTTCCAGTCCAAGTATCCACATCCATAAGATCCTTATCCTTCTGGTCTTCATCACCAACATGATTCTTATTTTCATCGTCCACTTCCATTTCTGACGATGAGATTCTTCCAACTTGCTGTTTGATGTTTCTAACATTGATAACTGATGTTGTTGTCGAAGCGGATGGTTTGTGATGTTTTTGTTTTTGTTGTTGTCGATGATTTGATGACTGTCTCCTATCAAGGATTTGTTCTCTTGAGTCTTCATCTTCATTGTTATCATCAGTCTCTGGTAGATCCAATATCTGTTGCACCATTTTCTTTAATATCCTTTTGGTTTCACTTTTGTTGTTGTTGGCCGCGGCAGAAGTTGGCTTGTTGTTGTCATCCATCACTGTAAATTTGGAAGTTGCAAACATACGTCGAAAGTAGTCCCTTTCAATTGTTTCATTGACACTAAATACCATCTTTTCTATCACCTTGAGAGGCCGAAGATGGATCCAACCTTTGGGAGCAAAATCATCTGTTTGATCAATGTCAAAGAGAGGGCTTGCTGGGTAAGCGATCACTACATCCGTTTCCACCTTATGAGCTTTTGATCCAGTTCGAGTTGTTTTTGTATTGTAAAAAATCGCCAATACACCTTGAGCGCGAACCTGTCGAAGTAGTGTACGATTCTTAGCAATGTAAAATCTTGGTACTGGTGGATGATTCCCAAAAGGATCTTGTTTCATTTGTTCAACCGCATGGAAAAAGGGTCCGTTAAGTTGAAGGTATAATTGTTTGTCGTAAGTGAGTCCTTTTGGTTTCTTTGCTTTTGGTTCCAAAGGTGAGATAGCTGCAATACCATACAGAATACTAATGATAATGGATTTTAGTTTTAACATTAACATTTCCTTTTTTTTTTTTTTTTTTTTTTTTTTTACCTTTGTTTGGAGAAAACCTGTTTCATAGGTGGGTATGAGAAATCAGATTCTTCAGGTAATGCATCAGAGGTATCAAATTTGAACTGGCATGTAACACGTTGATGTAATGGTTTTCGATAATTACTATATATATATAAAATAAAAGATGAATAAAAAGTTCTCATATTTTTTACTATCTGTTTTTTTTTTCTCTTTACCTAATTTGCTTCTTCAGGTCCAGTACCACCTTGTAAAAAAGATTTTCCAAGTTTTCAGCGTGCTTTGGTATTGCACCAGCATTCCGGTGAAAAGATTTGGCGTTCTTCCAGATTAGTTGCATATCTTGTTCAAACTTGGCAAAACGAGTATACAATCCATTCCACATATTTTGTTCAATTGTTGATAAATCCATGGGGTATTTGATTTCTTGATGATAAAATACAGCAGATGCAGGCACAGGTTGAATAAATGGCCAGCAATCGGGTGTGGATAAAAGTATATTGAGAATAAATCGATAAAGTCGTAGAAACAAACGAGTAACATTAGATGGTGTATGATAAGTGACTGTAGATAGGTCAAAAGTAACCTTTTGAGATGATACTCTTGACTTGGTATCTCCATTGTCTTTGGTGTTGTTGATGTTTGTTAAATTATTTGATTTTTGTTGCAGATGTGTCTTTGTCTCGCTGTTACCTGCTGAAGGCGTTGCTATAGAAGGTGATGATGATGAAGGCATAGATGTTTGTACGGTATGTATGACAATATTTTTCGTTTTCAATCCAGCCACTATCATTCGTTGTAAAGCCACTAAATCACCATTACAGATTTGAGATCCAACTGTTTGCGATACCTCTTTATCCCCAGACGTTCCCAAAATCATTGTTGTAATCAATTGCATCGCAGCTGCAGGTAGTACTTGTTCTGAATCCGTTGGTAAATGTTGATCTATATCTACAGTTGGTAATTCATCGACAGTCATCACAACACCAAGATTCTTCAAAATGGCAACCGTAAGACGTCGAAGGTTCACCTTATCCAGTTCAGGTAACATTGGGTCGGTATCCTCTTTCACACAAGGTCTTGGACTTTGTGGTCGTCGTTTCTTAATATGAACTCGTAATTGAGGGCGAGGTTGTAGAACTTGCTTTGGTGGAGGTGGGGAAGCGGTTTTCTGTTGAAGCATGGGTGACTGTTGCATACCGATCATTGATCTATTTGACTGTGGCAAATGTTCAGTAGCAGTGGTTAGTCGATTTGTTGTTGGTGAGAGCTGAGTAGTCATATCAGAAGTAGTAGTAGTTGTAATAGTCGCAGTAGCGGTAGTAGAAGCGAAAGAAGAAGGTGATGGAGCAGTAGTAATATTATTATTAGTAGTAACAGTCGTCGTCGTCGTCGTCGTCGTAGATGGTCTCTTTTGTATCGGTGATTGAAGGTCAGTAATGATAGATCGACTTTGTACTGGTGATTGGCGACTGGTAATGGTAGGTCGACTTTGTACTGGTGATTGATGACTGGTAATGGTAGGTCGACTTTGTATTGGTGATTGATGACTGGTAATGGTAGGTCGAGTTTGTACTGGCGATTGATGACTGGTAATTGTAGGTCGAGTTTGTACTGGTGATTGATGAGCAGCAGCCGGCCGAGTTTGTGCTGATGGATGAATATGAATATTAGATGCATTAGCTACTGGTGAATGAGTCGATAATGAGTGCTGAGCAGGAGATGATAATGGTATAGATGCTGAACCTAACGGTGATCCAGCGGGTATGTTCATAGGAACACGTTGTATAGGTGTTTGCTGCTGCTGCTGCTGCGGTGGAGGAGTTGCGTATGGTTTCTGAGGTGAAAAGATTGAAGAAGAACCAAGTCGTTCGATATCAGAAGTTGTCGCCTTATCTTGCAAATTCAAAGGAGAGTTATCGTAAGATGATTGAGGTGGTATTGCTGTTGGTGTGGTAGATACTGATGTGGTACGATACGGAATGTTGTATATGACTGGATTGATTATCAAATTATTCCCTAACGAATCTGGATCTACAAATGGTTGCCTATTAATAGTAGGAGTAAGTTGTTCAGAGTTGGTAGGTGAGTGTGATCGTTTTCGTGATGATGATAATGTTGGAGAAACAGTGTTAGCATGTTGATGCAAGTTGTAACTTCCTGGAGAGAGTAAAGGGTTGGATGATATGTGACCAGGAGATATGTGCGCTTGACCTAAAAAAAAAAAAAAAAAAAAAAAAAAAATACAAATACAAATAAAGAAAATGAATGGGTCAGACATGATACGTGCATACTCCTCCCCCGTTTTAACCCTCCTTTGATTTCTCTTGTATACATACCAAGAGATGATTGACTATGATTGAATGTTTGCTGTGTACGATGTTCTTGATATGAAGGATGTACTGTTTGATATGAAGATGATTGTTGTTGATATTGTTTGTGTAGATGTTGTTGTTGTTGTTGTTGCTGTTCCTGCTGTAACTGTTGCTGTACATGTAGATGCTGTTGCTGCTGTGCTTCTTGTTGTTGTTGTTGTAAAGTAAAAGTCTGTTGGAATAATTTTTCAATATCTTCCTGAATATCAGTTGATGGCATTTGACCAGAGGTAAAGGACAAAGGTTGTTGAGGTGAAGATAAACCATTGTCTTCCGTATTGGATAAGTTCAAAGGATTGAAAGGGGATTGTTTCCAATATCCGGCGGTACCCACCATACCGTTGATAGAGTTAAGCGTCGAGTCAGGGTTGTCCGGCAAAGACCAATCCTCCATCTGGGAGTGAAAAAACAATAGGTATAAAGAGCAAGTATGATGTAAAAAGGTTTGTAAGATTTGGTGATAGGAATAAAAATTGGCAATAGGTGATACAAGTATAAAGAAACCGTTTGAACCTGTAAATGTTTAAAGGATGAGTTAAAAAAAAAACGTCGTCATGCTTTGTTTTGTTTGTTTTAATAATATTATAAGTATAGCAATTTCAATAATAAACATACCAACTATCTATTATAGAATCCCAAAATCAGTCTGTTCCTGTAGTGGTCTTATATAAAGAAGAAGAAGAAGAAGAAGAAGAAGAAAAAAAAAAGGGATTGAAGTCAAGAACAACAAAGAATACTAAAAAAGAAAAAGAAAGAACAAAAAAAAAAGTGGGAAAAGAACAAAATAGAAAGACAGCCAATCAGCCAAATCGCCAGCCAACCAGTCAATCTATTCTGAACGTCATCGGCCATTCCCAAAAAGGTAATTACAGATCATAGAAATTAGAAATCACTCATATATTATATATTTAAAGATGAAGAGTTAGTTACTAATAAATAAAAAAAAATGTTTTCTATATGATTTACATTATATAATAAACAATATTATTACAAGTAGGATAAATATTGTATGAATATATATATATATATATAAAAGAAGAAGACCCTAATGTTCATACGGTATTGATCATTGTAATTTAAGCAAGTGGGAAAGAATAATTATTTTTTTTTTCTTCTACTCCCTAATTATAGGTCTTACATTTGTATTAGTCAAGGTATGATGCGGGAAAAAACAACCTTATCAATTGTAGAACTCTTTTTCATAAATAAACCCCTTCCCCACCGAGTAACCTTCCTTTCCTTTTCTTTTCTTTTCTTTTTTTTTCTTTTTTTTTTTCTCTTCTTTTTTTTAAATTTCTTACTTTATTATTTTTATCATGGTATCTAACTATCAAACATATGATTTACCAAATTCAAGAATGGTAAATGATACTTCCTTATTCGACGCGCTTGTTCATGATATAAATAGTAAGTTCATAACTATGGTTGTCATCATTAAACAACTTATGTTTTATAATTAGATCATCGTATAAAATCATTCATTAATACTGAATCCACTTCTTCCAATGCCTGGTTCAAAGTAAAAGAAAAAAAAAAGAATTTTTATGCTTCAATCCATCATTTTCTTATGTTCACCCCCTTCTTTCGTAGAGATTGAAATCTTTCTGTGTCTCAAAACTACGCCCATGTGTAGGTTAACAAAATGTCTTTTTTGAACTTGATTTTTTAAAATACCGCCTTTTTTTCCCCTTTCTCATTTTCTTTTTTTTTTTATTATACATAGACTTCTACCAGCACTATAACAACAACCTCATTTCGTCAACATGATATCCTCTCCCATCATTCTAATGACTTTTGTTTTATGCTTGACCAAACTGCTATTCATCGTTTATCTATCATTGATGCTGAAGCCATCTATCAAGGGGTAGCCTCATCACAATCCTCTCCACATTCCTTTTATGACAAAAACTCTACCTCCCGTTATTCAATTCAACCAAATATTAAACGGCAATCACCAACTGCAGAAGGGACTCATATTCAGGGGAGAAGCATACAGGACAAACGATACTATCCACATCGTGAACCACACCAACTTCAGAATGACATGCATTGCAGTTCATCTCCGCAACATCCACGCTATCTTCATTATTCTGCTGATACATTATCTATATCATCAACATCAACAGCATCATCCTTATCCTATCTTGATCAACTCAACAAAATGGAATATCGTAAGGATAGTAGAGATACTGATGCCAGTTATTCAACTATCCACTCTCTATACAGTACATTTGCAACATCCATAGCCAACAATATTCATGCGACTAATATCTCTTCACCCTCACCTCCTCTTTCTCCTATATCTACTCAACCAGCTCATGTCTCCTATTCTTCACCATCATCATCATCATCATCACCGCCATCATCAACAGCACAGACAGCATCTGACAGCCCCTTCTTGGATTGGATACATAGTTCAGCACCATCTCTCTTTAATTCTCATCATGAAAATACTCCACCAACTATGACTTCATCTATGTCTCCAACTTCTTTCTCTTTGAACGATGTCTCCTTTGCTGAAACTCTTGCTAACGATTTTTGGAA
The DNA here is from genome assembly GCF_025201355.1 of Halteromyces radiatus. NCBI lineage: Eukaryota > Fungi > Mucoromycota > Mucoromycetes > Mucorales > Cunninghamellaceae > Halteromyces > Halteromyces radiatus. The sequence continues at coordinate 113,696 of NW_026251697.1, read as the reverse complement.
TGGAAATCAAATTGTGTGTGATGATGTCAAAGCGGCTATGTGGCTAGGAACAAAGTAAGGAGTACATTCAAAAAAAAAAAAAGAAAGAATATTCATTAACAGCCTCTGAATTTTTTTTTTTTTTTATATTAGTGATCCATTTCGTACAGCTGTATTGACATCTTATATGGCTCATTTTGATTTTAAAGATCAGCGATTGGATCAAGCATTTCGAACTTTATGTGGCAAACTTTATTTCAAGGCAGAAGCACAACAATTGGATCGTATCATTGAAGTATTTGCAAAACGATATTGGGAATGTAATTCAACAGAATTATACCATAGTGCTGGTAGGTATATATAAAAAAATGAGGAATGTTAATCTGACCTATATTTTTTTTGATAATTAGATGTTGTTTATGCTATAGCATACTCTTTACTGTTATTAAATACAGATCTCCATGCGGCACATCAACATCATCAAAAGATGAAAAGAGCAAGATTTGTCAAAAACACTATGGAAACTATTACAGCACTCATCTCTTCTACTTCAGAACTCGTGAACAATTTGGATTCGATACGTAATAGTCAACAGCAACCACCGAGACTGAAATCATTACCACTGCAGCATTTAAGAAAATCGAAATCACATCACAGTCTGTCATTGGCACCGGTATCCTTGAAGACACTTGTGTTCTGGCGCAACAGGAACAATCACAACAACAATAATACTGATCAACAAGAATGTGTTGGACATGATATAGGAGATGACATCGACGACGATGACGATGACGATGACGACGACGATGACGATGATGATGATGATGATGATGATGACGGTAATGATGATGGTGATGATTGTAAACAGGACAGGAATATCCAAGCGGAACAAGCAACCATCAAACCGAAAAGTTCGTTAATGAAAGATACAAAATCTCAATCATTGATGGATTTATCACACTACTTGAAAACACGACATACATTTCTGGATGGTCAAGTTTGGACAAAAGAACAAAAACGATGGTTACTCAATATCGAACAATTGTTAAAGGTAAAAAAAAAAAAAAAAAAAAAAAATAGAATTTATGGCCTATATGATCTGACTCTTGTTTATTTTATTTTTTTTTTTTTTGTTGATATAGGAAATGTATACATCCATCAAATCCAAAGAAATAATTCAGCCTACCTACGATCATCCAGAAACAAAAGGTGACCGAAGGTATTCTCTCGAAAACGAAACAAGGAAGACAACGATTATTCGACGCAAGCGAGGACAAAGCGCACCACCGACGTCCGGAGTGTCACTACAACAACGATCGATTGGAGCCAATAATGATGAAAGCAAAAAGGATAAGAACAATGACAATGATGATGATCAGCGCCGACTCCGTAAGTCACTACCCCCTCTACCGTCTATTCAATTGCGCAGTCACCAACAAAACGACGCCGTAACAAGCATACAACCAAGGACATTGGAAGGATGGGTGATGCGTAAACAACTGATGAAAGGAGCATGTCAAAAAGCAAAACAACGCTACTGGAAACGATGTTACTTGAAAATTGACAATGGAAAGGTATCTATGCGACAAGTGAATGATTGGATTTTACCTGCACAACACCTGATGTACCAATTGACACGACATCAAAACAATGGACCATGGCCACTTAGACGGAAATCTACCTCTTCACAGGATGAAGAGCTACAAGATCGTACTGATCATCGTCATCTCTCTTTGGGCAAGGTAAGAAAATGAAAAGTAAAAAAAAAAAAAAAAAAAAAAAATGGAATTGACCCACTCTTTTTTTTTACTATTATTATTGTTATTGAATGGATTAGGAAGAAATCAAGGATCTCAAACACAGTTTATCTAGTTTATTACCACCACCAGGCTGGCATGGAGAAAGAACACATGTATTTTGTTTACAATTGACGGATGGCATCAGTTGGTTATTTCAAGTGGAATCGCATGAAAAAGGCAAGTTATGGACGGACGTGCTGAATCATTGGGCAGCGTTACACAGCAAGGAACCATTACAGGGTGCAGTGACTAATGTGGATTATGGTTGGCAACATCATTCAACAAACGATCGACTTGCGTCTTGGGAAATCCCTCTCTCTTGTATGATTCAAAGCCAGCAATCAAGGAAAGATCAATTGGATTCTATTCTTGCTTATCTTGAAAAGTTACATATACAAGTGGAAGATCATAGGAATTTACGTGAATTGGTAGAAAAAAGGGTAATAAATCTTATTATCAAAATAATCCCATTTTTACTCATTTATTATTTTATATATCCTTAGTTTTCTCCGCGCACTCCGAATGGGATCAAAGCCATGGCCAATTGGGAAAAGAAGATGCAATATCTTTTATATGAAAAAGTCAAATTCCAAACATACCGAGACACGTTGATGACTAAGTGTTAGTTTAGATAGTTATTTTTTTTTCTTTCCACGTGCATTTTGAATAAAAACAGATAAAAAATCACCCCGCCTTGTTATCCCTCTTCCTTGTTGAAAATCAAGCTTTATTGTCGTACAAAACTTTATACATACATGCATATATATTATTATATATAAACTATATAAAAAAAAACACACCCAAAATGAAATAATAGGAAATAGGATTCACCGCAGTAGCAGAAGAAGAAACTCGTAAACGACCATTCTTGCCAATTGTATCATCAGGGAGAGGAGCCGATAATGGTGGTCGATTTGTATTATTGTTATTATTATTGTTTGTATTATTGGTATTGGTATTATTATTGTTATTAGTATTGGTATTATTTGATGATGATGAAGGAGTAGCCATGGCACCACGACTGGCCGTCATACCATTGATAGTAACAATATCATTGCCTATTGTTGTACTACTGCCACTACTACTACTACTATTACTACTAGTACTACTCATCGTCGTTGAAGTGGGAGATGGATCATTTGTGGTGGGGGTGGGGGTAGATTGTTGTTGCGCCATCACGATGGAAAGGAGAAGAATACATATGATATGGAATGGTCGCATGATTATCAATCAATCAATAAAAAAAAAAAAGGTATAAAAAAAAGTGGATGATATAAAATTAATGCTAAATAAAACTATCAATAGGTTAATAGTAATTGATTAAGAAAAACAAACAAATAAAAAAAAAAAAAAAAGAAAAAGAAAGAAAAAAAGAAATAGGATGGAATCATCGTAAATAAAGAGGAGAAAAAAAAAGGGAGTTGTATTCCAGGAGAAGTGGATGATAAAGAAGTAGAAGTGTTGATTTAAGAAGGAGAGAGGGGTAAGGTAATATATACAAGTCGAAAGAGAGGAGAGAAACATACAACTTTTTTTTTTCTTTTTATTAGGATCATTCAAAATAAACTATATATATATATATATATATATAATAAAGGGTAATAGTTGACTAGCTAGATAATCAATAATAAAAGAAGACAGAGAGTATATAAAAAAAAAAAAAGTCTCATGAATCACTGTTGTTTCAAGATCATCAATTCCCGTCGTAATTCTTCTGCTTCCTTTGCAAAGCTTTCTTCCCTTTCATGTAAATGACTGATATATCCAACAGCTATGAAAAAATAAAAAAAAAGTGTCAATATTTTATGCATTTTATGATTTTTTTTTTTTTTTTTTTTTTACCTTTACTAAGGATTTCCCATTTACTTGTTTTTAACCCCTTGTCAACCGGAAGTAATTCCCGTAAATCATCAAATAAATCCTTCATTTCTTTACGCCGTTTTCGTTCGGCCAATTTATGACTGACACGTAGTTCCGGTGATCTTGAATAAGGCGCCTGAGAGCTGAGTCTTCTTGAAGATGCATGATTGTTGATCGTATTATTATTATTATTTGATGGTGATGAACATACAGAAGAACAAGTGGATGGTTGAGTAGATGATGGTCCAGAATAAGATTCTCGTTTATTGGTTGGCGCTATGGCAATAGAATGACGGCGTAAATGAGCATCTTCCAATAACAAACTGGCTGGTGAAGAAGTATGTCGAGTTCGAGCAATGGTATGATTTGGATAAGTAAATTGATGCTCAAGTTCACTTGTCAATTGACTAATGGAGGGTAAAGAGTCTCTTCGCCAAGGTGAATGTAAAGGTGGACTAGATATCAGGTCAGGGCGGTGTTCCAACGGTGAAGGTCTCAGGGTATGTGAAGGTGAAGAAGGTGGTGAAGTATGAGTAGAAGGTCGATGTGGTGAATCTATCATGGACCCTCTTCGTGAATTGACTGGACTTGGTGATGCATAGTGACAAGGATTGGTATGTGACCGGAAGCTTGGGTTAGTAGGTGGTTGTAAAATCCTAGAGTTGGGATCTAAACTTTCATAGTCCATAGTCTTTTGCGATACTTGGTCTTCATCATGAGGTGGTGTGGAATAATGATTAGAAAGAAGCATCGTAAATAATAAATAATAAGTAATGTTAGAGAGAAAAAAAAAAGAAATATATATGTAAAAGAAAGAAAAAAGGGTTTCCACAAAATAAAAAAAAAAAAAAGGTCAGCCTGTATACACAAAAAAAAAAAAAAAACATAGTGGACGAAAAAAAAAAAAATATAAGAATAATTCGACTCCGCAAACACGTGCGATCTGTAGCAAAAACACATGCATAGAGATTTGTTCAAGTTTTTTCACACAGGTCCTCTCTTTTCCGTGGTCGTCTTGTTAAAAAAAAAAAAAAAAAATCCATTTTGAAAAGATTCGGTACGTATTTCCATTTTCGTCCCTACGCCTTTTTTAAGCAACCATAGTAATAGCGTACATATGATAAACTATGTTTTTCCTTCATTTCCATATAACATATTTTTTTTTATCTATATTTTGTTTAAGATCTTATATACATTTTATGATAAATAATCACAAGAAGAAAAAGAGAAAACAGTTTACAATGATATAACAACATCTTATCAATTTACATGTAAGGAAATCAGATCAATTAAAACAAAATCAATTATATAATATATATATATAAAAAGAAAGACTGTTTTTCTTACAAGAACAGCTTTGAAAAAAAAAGGAACATTCTCAAATTGATAGAGAGAGGAACCACACAGCACAATGCTGAAAATTCAAAGTCAGGGAACGAAGTATGGGACTCGATCGATCTGGGTTCCCCCGTTTTTTTTTCTCTTCCTCTACCCCCCAAAAAAAATATCACTCACCATGTACAATTAGCTTTTTTTTTTTGTTGGCTATAAAGATAACAGGTTAATATCAACATTATTACTTTGTTGACAATTTTAAAGTGTTTATTTTATTCATTGAGACCCTTTTTATATGTAGGAAAATTCGGTCTTTACAAAAGGGAATGTTCAAATCCAACGAAAAGTTTTATTTGAAGAAAACTGTTAACATTATTTAATAGGTAAAGAGAAAAGAAAAAAAAACGTAATAACTATAATATGACTTGTCTATTGACGTATTCTATTCAAATAGGATGATTCATAACAGTCTGTTATGCCATCAACTAATTCAAAGCAAACACTCTGAACGCATAGTATTCAACAAAAAAAAAAAAAAAAAAGGAAAGGACGAATAGATCAGCACTTCATTCGGGTAACGATCTATTTTATGTGTATAACAAGCAACCTTTTTTTTTTTTTTTGTGTGTGTGTGTACCAAAATAAAATGGAAATTGTAAACGGAGTGTATCGGATAGGAAATCAAGATCAGGTCGATCACTCAACATTATCGTGGGATATCAAGATATAAGTAAAGTTTGACTTGTAAGGAATGAAATGATGGTAACACGATGTCTGATTATCTGTTATTATTCTTATTATTATTATAATTAGTATTCATCTTTTATGACAACAAAAAGCACTATTGCACAATCCGACAAATTGAGTATGAATGATATTTTTTTTTTTGTTGGGGAAAAAGATGGCTATACATGACGCTTTATGCACTCATTCATTATTATTTGTTTTTCAAAATAGGCAACAGTTGGATCCATATTCTTGGGAACTTGATATTACCAAAAAAACGTGTATGTGCGTGTTACAAGAAAAAAGATCCATCCACTCATTTCCGCGATTGCTTATTACTTTATCATAGACAAGTTGCTGGATCCCTCTTATTGACTTCCAAGGCAAGTAATTGGCAATTTATTTTTTATATATCAATGATTTACTAACAATGAATTTCAAATCTTGATAGTGAATCTTTTCGTTATTATTAAGTTTGAATTCGCTTTTCTGTCATTATTAATTCACCAAGTCATATCACTCTGATCAGAATGATGAATATGGATGCAATCAAGGAGCAATTTCATTTTGGTGTTCGAAGGAACGCGTTGGACGATGTGAAGATCTTTCTGATAGTATCGATTTTTAGGATGATAGCCTTTTGTGATTAAATAACTTAGTTTTTTTTTTTTTTTTTGAAATAAAAATGTGGAAGTCGAAAAAAAGAAAATTGATAACTCTGATGATTGTCTGTTATGATACCTAGGGAAGATAATCACGAGCAAGGATGTTTATTCTTCTTGTTGTAAGCGTGAAAAAAAACAATGCTGTCTTTATGTACTTTTTACATCCAGGTTTACTTGCATATCTAACCAAATCGATATTTTTTTCCAATGTAAAATCAATCCCAATACTTTTATATCACGCTTTTCTTTTTTTTTTTTTTATTAAGTTATGCTTTTGGAATTAAAAAAAAAAAAAGAGTAATAACTATACTACACTATAGCCATGATCAAAACCTACTACTAAAAGGAAGACCAACTAGGAGGCTTGTCTATATTTTCTCTTTGCAAAACCATCAATCCAAGATCTTGATAGCCAGAGAGCCCAATAGTAGTAACCAGGGAGATAAACTTCACGTTCACGAGCATCGGAAGCCAAAAGGATACGTTCAGCCACGACTTGAGGAGACAATTTCCCTTTGGTTGAACCAGCAATCACAGACGTTGATGCATCAAGATCCACCGCTGATTGACGTAAATCAGTATCCACAGTACCAGGACATACAATTCCCACATGGATGTTGTACGGAGCCAGTTCCACACGTAAAGAATCAAAAAAGCCATGAACAGCATGTTTGGAGCCACTATACAAAGATCGTGTCGGTGCGCCTACTTTACCTGCCATGGAGGAAATCACTATCAAATTGGGTTGTCGTTGTTGGAAAAAACTCTTGAGAAGGAAAGGTAAGACCAATCTTGTTGTATGTACTGCGGCAAAATAATTGATATTGGTAATATCTTTCATAGCTTGATCGACTTTTTCTTCTTCTTGTTGTATGATCTTGTTGTCACTAATGATAATACCACTAATGTCCATGAATGGCCGAACAGAGATAGCACCTGCACAGTAAATCACAGTATCTATTCCATCTTGAAACGGACTTGTAGCTACGATCCTTGCCATATCTTCCACTTGCGTCACATCCCCTGCCATCCCCACTGCCAATGAAGCACCTGCTGCGAGACATTCTTCAACTAACGCATCCAAAAGTGGTTTACGTCTTGCCACGAGAACAAGCTTAGCTCCACGTCTTGCATAAAGTAATGCCAATGCTTTCCCAATCCCACTGGAACATCCTACCAGGAACACTTTTTCGCCATGGCTTGCTACCACTTGTAATCTTGTTCTTCGTTTTTTCCTGGATACAAGGTATGCTGTAAAGAGTGCAATACAGATGGATATAATGGTACGGTTTATCATGTTAGATATACACGAGAAGATTAAAAAAAAAAAATAAAGGGAAAAAAAAAGAAAGATGCTGAAAAGTTAAAAAAAGTTGAAGACGAAGAAAAAAAAAAAAAAAAAAAAACTTTAGTAGGCGGCACCTAAATTGCAGACAAGTCTGATCCTCTGAAAAATCATGCATTGCATTCGATTAGGAAAGGATGGAAATCATAAAGAGTGGTTCCCTAGAAAAGAAAATGAGCATAATGGAAGTGATTCGTCGCTGCTTTCTCCAGGATGAAAAAAAGAAAGATCATCATCCGTCGAACGATAATAACATAGCATCAGGTAATCTATCTTACATTAGATGATTGTATTTGAAAAGAGAAATTGTGATTATCATGGAAAAAGATGAAAACTCGTTCATGAGATCAATATATAGAGAGAATAGAGTCAAGGTAAGAATGATTTTTTATTTTTTATTTTATTTACAGCTAGTCTCTAAAAAAAAGAAAAAGGAAATAAAGGTCATCAACATGGGGTAAAAAAAAAAAAAAGCTAGTATTCAACAAGTGAGTAAACCATAAATGTATAAAAATAAGAGAGGAAGAAACTTGTATATATATACTATAATAGGAACGATGATGATGATAATGAAGGGGAAATGTGACCATTCTTCTATAAAGTAAAATTAACGAACGGGAATGGAGGGGGACAACAATAATGAGAATAATAATAATAGTAAAAAGAAAAAAAAAAAAGGGAAGGAAACTACAATAAACAAGGGAGAAGAAAGATACAAGAAGGTCTATGATATACCAAGGGAACGTTTGCTCATTTCATAAACAGCATAACTAATACTGACAGATGGCACAACCTACAACAATAACATTAAAAAAAAAAGGAGTCAACTTTATGATTCATCTTAATTAACTTATTCTTTTACCTTGAACAAAGTTGGTCCTAAACCACGATAAAAACCTTTGACACCATCGATTTGATAAGTTTTCTTTGCTGCATCCCAAGCAGAGGTATATGTATATGGATGACCAGGAGTACCTTGAGCTTGTAACCTAAATACGAGAAAAATCAATAAGACAATTGAATACATATTTTTTTTTTCGTCTTACCTGGTTCGAATCATATTCAAGGGATAAACACTAGTAGCACCAATACAACCACTCACCATACCACAAGACCATAGGACCAAAATATTTGGTTGAGGAGCTTGTTCACCCACACGTCCAGTAGATTGAGCCTTCATATATTGTAGATAAGTCACTTTCAATGTTTCATAGATCCCCATATCTAAAGCTTGATAAGGAAACACACCCATGAGGCCTAGAATATAAAATAAGGATGAATAAGAATATCAATATTTTTTTTTCTCTCATTGCCTTCTTACCCAAAGTCAGTCCAGGCCAAAAGGAGCGAATCCCTTGACTACGATACATTTGTTTTGCTGTATTCAAGACAAGTGATTTTTTAGCTGTGGATGCTGTTTGTACTGCAGTTGTAGATGATGACGATGATGATGATCCAACACTTGTCGACATGATTCTTGTTTTTAAAGTTTCCACAGGATAAATACAAAATTGAGAACAAAGACCAGCCACACCACCAGCAATAAATCTTGCACCAACAGGAATAGCATTCTTATCCTCTGAATGTGTCAATTCTGCAAGTACTGTTTTGGCCGTTTCAAACACATAAAATTTGATCCTAATGAAAAAAAAAAAAATCAATAAAAAAAAAATAAAAAAAAAAAACATTATTTTAAACTTACGAAGATTCAGGAACAATTTTGAATACATTCAAACCATTACCAACAAAAAATGCACGAAAACCACCTTGGGAATATATACTACGTACAGCAGAAACAATACTTGAAGAAGTAGAACGAGAAGTAACAGCAGTACTAGTAGAAGAAGCAGCAGCAGCGGCAGCAGTGGATTTGGCATGATATGAAGTTTGAGTAATAAGATATACCTTGAGTCGATCGAATGGAGCAGTACAAGTGCGAGAGACAGCGCCAGCAATGCCGCCGGCGGCTAGATATTTGTAGGCGTTGCGTGCAGCTTCATCCGTATGAGGAAATACCACTTCAGCATCATGAGTCAGTTGTGTTGATGTTTGATAATATCGATAGATTTCCGTGATAGTTGTTTCCCTTGGTAGTAACTTTTAACATAAAAATAAATAATAAATGAAAAATCAACATTCCTATGATATCAACACGTGGGCACAAACAAATGTAAAAAAAAAAAAAGTTCATTTCCTTGTTTGCTTACCAGTAAGAAATCCCGCCAATCTTGAAAATCAATATAACCATTTCCCTCTAACAGAAAGAAAAAAAAAATAGTTAAGATCAAAGATGTATTTTTTTTTTTTTTTTTTTTTTTTTTTTTTACCTGTATCAATAACATGAATAAAATCTTCAATTTCTTCCTTTGTCACTCTAATACCCGCCGATTTGAGAGCATATTCCAATTCGTTGGGATGCAAGCGATTATCACCCGATTTGTTGATTTCGGCAAACAAGGACCATAAATCCTTTTCCTTTTCCAGTACATAAGCCCTGAATTCTCCATAATCAATCAAACCATCCCTTGCTGTATCACACATTGCCAATAAATCCGTCGCATAACGTGTATGTGCAGGTAAATGTGTCAGTTTCAGAAACCCACCAAGAATACAATCAGCATCAAGTACTCCTGTACCATGTCGGTCCAAAGAATCAAACAAACTCCGGATACGTGCTTCTCGTTCGCCAGCCTTTTCATCATAGTATGGATGTCGTACCTGTTGTGTTGTTTGATCTTCTCCTGTTGTCGTTGTTATCGTTGTTGTTGGTACCGAGGTGGTTGTCTTCGTCGTCGTCATCATACTGGGAAAAAAAGAAACAAGTGTGAGATGATGAAGGTACGTATAGATAAGTAAAAGCCAATAACGTCGTAGAAAGGAGTATCAAAAAAAAATATGAAAAACCAAAAAAAAAAAAAAAAAAAAGAGAGAGAGAGAGAGGGGAGGATAAATACAATGAATGAGAAGAAGAAGAAAAAAGGTGTGTGTGTTAAAAAAAAACAGTAACGGAAAAGGAACAAATCTAATCTAGTTTAAAGGAAAATAAGGGAGTGGATGAAAGAACGAGAGAGAGAGAGTATATTATCGAAATACACTCTTGAGAGTGGGTAAAAAAAGGGAATCGTAATGAAAAGTCAAAAAAAGAAAAACAAGTGGTGTTCCAAAAATACGCTATAAAAAGAAAAAGAAAGGAACGAGGGGGGAACGAAAAAACAAGTGAGATATATCATTCTTTTTTTTTTTTTTTGTCTTCAGCTTTTTAAAAATCAACCAATGAAAAGCCACTTTTTCAGTCATCCGTCAAAACTTTATTTAAAAAAATCTAAATGACATTTTTATCTATTATACACTACTTCTCTTGATGTTTCTAAATCCATGGTTTCTTCCGCCTGGGATATTTGCCAATCATCATCATTTTCTTCTTGTACAGTTTCTTGTTGTGATGGTATTTGAACCATAGGAATGTTACATGATTCGATTTGATCTGTTGTTCGTACTGTAGAACCATAGTTTGGAGGTGGCGGTAATAATGTCATAACAGGATGGCCAGAGGAAGCTCGTTGTTCAATTACAAAGTAATGATCGTTTGGTAATTCCATATTGCGTAATAATTCATTTAACCTTCGACGTCTTGCTCGACTGACTTGTCGTTCCAATTGGAATACTTCACGTGCATGTCGCTGATGATAACTAAAAAAGAAAAAAACACCTAGACAATATAAACCCAAGGGTAACCAGAGTAACTTGGCAACAGGAGGAAGACCAGGTACAAACACAGACACCGCACCCACAAACACTAGAACAATGACCCAAAATGCCATATAGAATCCAGTAAACTGACTTGTAATAAAGGATACAAACATACTTTTGACACTGGCGAATGAATCTCCTTCCGATGAAAAGAGTTGATGCAGAATGCCATTGTTTTGTTCTTGGTTGTACAAATGTTCCAATCGTCGAAGTGCTTCCATATCTCTTGCCTGTTGTTCTTCTTGTTCCGGATTATCATATCGTTTGTATGTTGGTGGTCGTGATAACATTGGTCGCAAGTTACTACTATGTCGAGTGACAAAGGAAAACCTTGATGTTGGCCTACTGAGGATGCTGCTACTGTTACTGTTGCCACTAACTGATTCTGAACGACCAGGCACCCTAATGCTTCGACTCGATATCTCATGATTACTTTGTTGGACAATGTCAGATTCTTCAAGAGGTACTATCCGGTTAGGGTAACTGGTTGGATTCAAAGTAGGATTGCGGTAAAGACTATTGCCATCGTTGTTGGTATTGCTGTTATAAGACGACATACCGTCATTAGAATCATGTGGTAAAATGGTGGCACTCTGGCTTCGAAACAGTCGTGAAACAATGGATGGGCGCTTCGTACTTGGTTGAGCGGATCTACATGGACGAAGAGTTGTTGAAGATGGGTTATTCGTTGAGATGGGAGTAATATCGATATAGTCAGAGGTTTCATTTGCATGTATGATAAAAGCTGTGTCAGGTGAAAGATGGGCAAAAGACTGAGACCTGGTTAAGGTTTGCAATGATGGTGGTGGTTGCAGGAAACTACTAGAGTCGGTATTGTTGCTGGTATCGTTACTGACAGTACTGGGTTCCGTTGATGTGCGTTCAGTCACATGATCAGCTATCATACCAATAACCTGAAATAAAATAAAAAAAAAATAAAAAAAAGGGAAAGATGAATAATAGAATATTGGAAAGAGAGAAAATTTCTTTAACTGAAACCCTGATGATGCGCTAATTTGAGTCCCGAAGGCTAAACCAATCCAATAAATTTTACCTTTTAATCAATACGATTTTGCTTTGAATAAGTTTCCGCAAGTAGTTTCAATTGTTGAGGAATTTCATCCAAGTTTTCGCGGTAAAGTACCATTGTTCGCATCACTTCACTTGGAGGAATTATAAATTCAGGCATCATTGCTTCTAGTTCGGGGAATATATCATCCAATGTCAAACCATTATCATGTAGTTGAATCATTGAGAATATTCTTCGCATTTGATAATGAGTTGCAAGTGTCAAATCCAGATGAGTATCCATTCGTCCTATATTAATATAACAATAAGATGAGTCGAATTATATTTTTAATCTTTTTTTTTTTTTTTTTTTTTTTTTTTTTGTTTACCAGGTCGAATCACAGCAGGATCTAATAATTCTTTATGATTGGTTGTCATGATGAAAATAATTCCATCTTCCAATGTATGTCCATCCAAAATAGATAAAAAGGTACTAAGGTTAAATCCATCAGTCTCTTCTTGATCTGTATTTGATGAGATGATTTTTCTATTTGTTCGATGATGTAGAACCTAAAGATCAAAAAAAAAAAATAGTGATTAGAATGATTAACAAATAAAATCAATTTTTTTTTCTTACTGTTGTTTGAGTATCCACATCTTCAAGTACTACAATGACATTAGCAGGTAAAGAGGCAAAAGCTTGAATCAATGCAGTATCCGATCGAATGTAACCAAGATTGATAAAATATAATGATGCTTCTAAATGTGAGGCAAGAGCTAAAACCAAACTTGTTTTCCCTGTTCCTGGTTCACCATGAAACAAATAACCACGACGAAAAGCCAATCCAATACGTTTGTAGAATGACTTGTTGTTGACGAATGATGTCACATCCTTGATCAATCGTTTTTCATTTTCAGGACAAAGGGCTACAGTTGATAGTCCTAATGTATTGGTCAAAGGACAAATCCTTGTCCATTTCGCTTGTTGAGGTACATATTCATATCGTGCTCTTGTTCGTTTGTTGCGTTCCATATCCATGTGTAAAAGATAATCTTTGGCAATAGTATCCAAGAAATTTGTCAATGTAGCAACAGTAGAGTTCTTATCCATGGTTGATATTCGTAAAGGAGGATCAGGATTCATATTTCGTAACGAAGGAGGCAGACCATGTATCATATCTGTTGGAATTTCTGGAGTTGTAGTTGGTGAGGTAGTTGTATTCAAAAATGTAATCTGAAATTTGAGCTTATTATATTCAATAGTTTCCACTAGATACAAACAAAAAAAGGTAAATCATAAGAAAAGAAAAATGAAATATCCTTTCATTTTTTTTTTTTTTTTTTTTTACCTTGTTGAGGTTGAGGTACCATATTGAAAGGAGGTGGTTCTAAAGAATGGTGATCAAAATCAGTAGTTGGTTTGAGATTATATGTACCAAAAGATTTTTGTTGAGCTTGAGTTGATAACAAATGACAAATAGCCTGATGATAAACATTAGTATCTAGTATTATGAAATTAAAGAGAATGGATGAATAAATAAATAATTCTTTTTTTTTTTGTCATAACTTACTTGAGCGATAATCATCTTGTACAGTAGCATTAATTACAATAGAGATCAATTGTTCTTCTTGAGGTACTTTCTTTTTTGTTGTTTGCGCCAATTGTTGAAGAGTAAAATAAACAAGTCGTAAGAAAATCAAGACAAAGGTGACTATGGTGTTGACAATGAAAGTATCAACAGAATATATTCCAGTCTTTTCAACGAGTTGATCTAATCGATTGGGTAGATATGCATAAAGTAGAGTTTCTATTTGATGAAAAGAAAAAACACTAGATAAAGGAGCTAAAATACTTGATAGATCATTGGATTCACCATTCATAATATTGTATTGGAAGAAAAAGAAAAAGAAGACATCAATTGAAGCGGAGGAGCAAAAATTTATTGAAGTAAAAAAAAATTGACTATAATTTTGATTCTAAGCTATTATTTACATTAAAAAAAGTATGAATAGATTGAACAAGATCATCCACCTGGGAGACTGTATTATGACCATGTAAACAAATACGAACACGTTCTTGACCTTTAGGTACAGTTGGAGAACAAATAGGTTTGACAATAAATCCAAGTTGATTGAGATAACTAGCTAAAGCACGTACAGGAGCATTTCCATTCAATACTACACCTTGAATTGGACTATTAGAAGGTAATAAATTACCAGTTGGTAAACAAATTGTATTTCTAAATCGTCGAGTGAGATTATGTAAATGATCTTGAATCTATCATAATAATAATAAAAAGATGAGTGAATGACAAGGTGTAACCTGATCATTACCTTCTTTGTTTCATCTGATTCTAATTGATTGTATGCTGTCTGGATTAATGCCAAACTGCTAAAAGACATAAAAGTAGAATAAATAAGAGGTCTAGCATAATTAATCAAATATTGTCGAAGAGTTTCAGATCCAAGAATAACAGCTATTTTCATCCATATATTATATATAAAAAAAAAAAGAAAAAATGAATAAATTATTATTATCATTTTTTTTTTTGTTGGGGCAAAAAAAAAGGAAGGGAAGGAAAAAATGAATTCATTTTTGTCAGCTTTTTCATTTTACCTCCGTTACTTGCCAGTGCTTTGCTAAAAGTATGGAGCCGTGCGAAGACCATCTTTTCCAATCCAAATTGTGATACAATACCCCGGCCATGATCACCATATACACCAGTTGCATGAGCCTAACAAAAGAAAATAATTAAAAAAAAAAAAATTGAATATCCAAAAAAAAAAAAAAAAAATAGAATCATATTATATATATACTTCATCTACGATCAAAAATCCATTTTCTCCATTCGGCCAATAAGAACGTAAAACTTGTACAATTTCATTCAAAGGTGCAATATCCCCATCCATAGAATAAACCGTTTCCACTGCCACAAAAATATTTTGTTTGGTATCTTTGATCCCTTCCAATTTCATCGTCAAATCACCCACATCCGAATGAGCAAAAGGAATAAGTTGTGCTGCTCGTGATATACGCATCCCTTCGTGTACACTTGCATGAACCAAAGCATCATAGAGAATAATATCACCCTTTTGTGGTACTGTGCTAAATAACCCAGCGTTGGCATCAAATCCAGAGTTAAAGATCAAAGCTGATTCTGCACCGTGAAACTTGGCAATTCTTTCTTCAAGATCATGTGCATACTGTGAGTTACCATCTAATAGTCTTGATCCCGTTGATCCCAAGATAAACGGCATCGATTGTAATTCATTCAAGTATTCTTGTCGCATTGTCTTACTATAAGATAATCCCAAAAAGTCATTGGAAGAGAAATCAATATTATCCACAGGGTTCACCACAAGTCGTCGAAGTTTTGCAATGTCACGTCGTCTATCCAGTGTTGCATTCATTTGAAGTTGAAGTTGATTCATATTATTCATCGTAGTCGGGTAATAATAAAATAAAAAAAAAGAAAAGAAAAGAGAAAAGAATGAAAGAAAAAGGAACCAATTTTTTTTTTTTTTTTTTTTTTGGGAAAGATGGGATTGCATTAAATTGAAACACAGCGAAACGCTTTTTGCAATCTTTGGGGTTTACAAAGTGAGAGATCAGGTGGCTGGCTCTATTGAAAACAAAAGTTGTCAAATAAGCTCAATGTCCATGCGTTCAGGGCGATCTTTACCCTCTTTTTTATTTTAATCTGTCAATAAATAAATTAACTTGGTTTGCATAATCATCAGTGATAAGCTCCGTATTCATTTGTGTAGTATTAGAATGTTAAGAAGAAACTGGAAAAAAAAGGACAAGAAAATGGAACAGAGAAAGAGAGAGAGAAAAAAAAAAGGAAGATCAAAATTGGATCATCTTTGTGTGTGTTACCCTTTTTTTTTCTGACAGATGTTTTTGTATCATGTGAAATAGTATGATGAGAAAGAAATGGTCTTTGATTTACATGATAAAAGATGTAGTACAAAAAGAGAGGGAATCAATAACCATACTATTTGAAGATGTCATCCAGGAAAACCAACATGCATTAAAAGCATCATTGCAATGTTAACAAAGTGGGCTTTATTAAAGAGTATAAAAATAAAGCAACGATGATCTTAACATCATAGAGAAATCGAGTTGGTCATAACACTTAGCGAATTGAATATATACATTGGATGGTATTTTTAAAAAGGTACAACGAGTCGCTATAAAAAAAAAGGAGAAGATAATATCAAAGAAGAAAAGATCGAACTATACAACAGATTGAAGAGTTTTTTTTTTATTATTATCACAAGAATTCAATTTTGTCGGGGGTAAACAAACAACAAAAGAAAAGGAAAGAGTAATAATAACAAAAGGTAATAGTGAAATCAAAAAAAAAAAAGGATAGAATAAATAGTGTATAAGACTACGATCAAAACAATATACAAAGGACAAAAGAATAAGAATAAAAAGTAAAAGAAGGGTTATCTAGAGTTTTTCAGTGATTTCAGGGACAGCCTTAAAAAGATCTTCCACAAGACCATAGTCAGCCACTTGGAAGATGGGAGCATCAGCGTCCTTGTTAATGGCAACAATAGTCTTGGAATCCTTCATACCAGCCAAATGTTGAATAGCACCGGAGATACCTAAAGAAAAGAAAAACAATGAGTTAGATAAATTTTCCCACGGTTGTAATCCTGTTCTGCTCCGAAGCTTTACCAACAGCAATGTATAATTCTAATTCAAAAAAAAAAATAATAAACGATGAGTAAATGAATCATCATCATCATACAATGAATCCTTTTTTTCTGTCTCTCTCTCTCTCTCTCTCTCTTTTTTTATTTCTTTGTTCTTACCAGGAGCAACGATCTTGCCAGTTTGACCAACTTGTAAAGAATTGTCAACGAAACCAGCATCAACGGCAGCACGAGAAGCACCCACTATAATCGAAGAAAAAAAATAAAGATTATGAATTTTCTTTTTTTCAATTTGATATATATTATATTTACCAGCAGCATTCATCTTATCAGCCATAGCATACAACAATTGGAAATTTTCACCATTCTTCATACCACGACCACCAGAGATAACACGACTAGCAGAACCCAAATCAGGACGATCACTCTTTTGAATTTCTTCACCAACCCATTGAGTAGTACCCACCTTTTCAGCTTCAGGAGCAGCTTCAACAGTAGCATCAGCATTACCACCAGATTGAGCAGCTTCAAAAGCAGTACCACGAACAGTGACAAATTTGACAGCATCGTTGGATTTGACAGTAGCAATGGCATTACCTAAATAAAATCATCAAATATTTAATACATATATATATTAATAAGAATAGTAGAATCACTTACCAGCATAGATAGGACGAACAAAGGTATCTTCAGATTGAACAGCAGTGATATCAGAAATAGGAGCAACGTCCAAAAGAGCAGCAGCACGAGGGAACACGTTCTTACCAACAGCAGTATGACCACCAATAATGTGAGTAAAGTTATACTTATTTTGAACAGCCAATAACAAGGAAGTGACATCTTCAGCCAAGTTCTTTCCATAAGTGGCATCGGTAGCAGTTAAAACTTTGGAAACACCTTGATAATCAGCAATGGACTTGGCAACGGCTTCAGGAGCATCACCAGCAACAAGAGCAGTAACAGAACCTCCCAATTGTTTGGCAGCAGTCAAAGCATTCAAGGTAGCATTGGAGATCACACCATCTTTATGTTCAACAAAAAGTAAAGTGTTAGCGCCAGCACTGGAAGCGTAAAAACGTTGAGCGGTCACGCCAGTCTATATAAAAATACACGTTTGTTGAAAAAGAGAGTAATTGATGAATAATGTGATATACCAACATATAATATATTAATATAGACAAAAAAAAAAAGAAGAGAATGGTTTAGTTATATTATAAATAATGGCTGTAAATCAATGAAATTGATTCATTCTTTCTTTTTTTTTTCTGTACCTGACGAAGAAAACGAGAAGCAGTAGTAGATAACATTATGAGAGGGGAAGTTCAAAAAATACAAAAAAGGTGAAAGGAAAAAAAAAAGAAGAAAAAAGAAGAGGAAAATAAAAAAAATCAAAAAAAGATTGAATTTGAATTGTGGGGATGTTGAGAGCAAATGAGGTCACCTCTAAACCGCCGGGGCAACGACTAGGGCAAAAAATAAAAAAATGAGCGGTTACTGAAATCTACATTGATTGGTAGAAGGGGATCAACCAATCAAAGAAGAAGATGAACAAGTAAAAAAAAAAGTTATTGTGCATAACTAGTACTTTGATGATGATGGCTAAAACAAAATGATATGACCGTATTTATTCTATAGTGATTAAAAGGAGGAAAATATTTCAGATTCGGTTGTCAAATTCAGAACAAACCATTAAAATAAAATGTCACTGTCTATGTATGACTTTGTTGGTAATAGGAATCAGAAGATTTTTTTTTTTTTTACTCTATTTTGATTTACTACCAATAACTATACAATAATAATGATAATAATCAATCCGATTATTGGTGAAACCAACCACCCAACATTTGTACACATATTTTATTTCTTGATCATCCATATAAAAGTTTATTCTTTTTCTTTTTTTTCCATTCTTTTTTTTTAATCATCATCATCATCATGTCTTTATTAAAATCGAACAATAATACAGGCATCATCAAGTTGTATATGACCCTCCTATTGTCGCAACTACGTAAAAAGAAGACGATTGCTCTTACTTTTACCTTGGCTCTCTTGTATTCATTGTTCAAAAAGATCAACGCACCACCTTCTTATTTGCGTCATTTGCCATACGTCAGCTTCTCTACTTTTTTCAAGTGTATCATTGCAGATATGCCTCTTGATCGTTATTCTAAAGAAATCATCTCTCCTGTATTGAAGAAGTCACCTGATGCCTTTGTGGTAATAAAAAAAAAAAAGCTCTTCGTCAGTGAAATGATCATCCAACCATCTTTCTATTTACTATTATAGTGTCCTACTGTTGGTTATTGGGCTATCATGCTTACTGATCCCATTGCCGTCAAACAATTTCTAATGAGAGCAGGTATCGTATAAGAAAAAAAAAAAAAAAAAGAAACAAGTACTACCGTTATTCCTATCATATGAGGTTAATTGATCATATCAATCATCCATCATCATCCCATAATCCATCTGTTTTTATATTTTCTTTTTTTCATAGATATTTTTCCAAAGGCAGAAATTAACTCTGGACGTCCAGGTTCATTAATTCATCGATTTGTAAGTAATCCCAACATTGTCATGTTGAGTGGGGATGCTTGGAGAAGACATCGAAAGGTAAAGCAAAAAAAAAAAAAAAAAAAAAAAAAAGATATTTGATTTGACTACCATTACCATTTCGGTTTATCGCAGATAGTCAACCCAGCTTTCAATTTATCTATGCCTATTGGACTTTTTGGTGAATTTACTCAAGTCATGTTCAACACTATCGACAAATTAGGTTCAAAGGTGGATGTATTGACACTTTTTGAACGATTGACTTTAGATGTGATGGGACGATATTTACTTTGTAAGATATCCTTTTTTTTTTTTATGAGAAGATTCCATGGTAACGCAATGTGACACGGATGATTTTTTTTTCTTCTTAAAATATTTGTAGCTTTCGACTTTAAGGCACTTGAAGATCAAGAAAATGAATGGGTATCCGTTTATAATAGTGTTAAAGATGGTATCATGAGTCCTTTCTTTTTAGTCTTTTCTATTTTTGATACAGATTGGGTACATTTGTTTCCAAAGCGTGCTAAAGCCCATGACAATATGACACGCTTTTTAAACATGTTGGATAGCATCATTGAAAAGAAAAGGCTGGCTTTGAAAGAAAACAAAAATAGAAATCAATCCTTGGATGCACAAGATCGCGACCTTTTGACCATGATGATTGAAAGTGAAGATGGAAATGGCGGTGCCGCTTTGTCCAACGAAGAACTTCGAGTAAGATAAAAAAAAAAAAAAAAAAAAGGAATGATTTTTTTTCTCTATATCCAACGTTAATGAACATCTTTCTGTATTACCATTTTTAATAAGAAAAACTTGTGCATGTTCTTCTTGGCTGGTCATGATACAACAGCTTTCACCTTATCTTTCATGGTCTATGAACTAGCAAAGCATCCGGTATGATCTATAAAAAAAAAGGGGGAATGGAGAACAAGGTCGATTTATCTTATCATCATCATTTTTTTTTTTTTTTTTTTTACTTAGGATGTACAAGAGAAGGCACGACAAGAAGCAATCAGGATTTTGGGTGATAAACCTATGGATGTATTGCCAACGATTGAAGATATCCGCAAAATGACATACATCAATGCTGTCATGAAAGAAACCATGAGATTACATAATCCACTGTTGGCTACTACTACTCGACAAGGTAAAAAAACATCTATCCAATGGAAGAGCATCTTTTTTTTTTTTTTTTTTTTTTTTTTTTTTTGTTAAACTTACCTCTCCACATTTCAGCAACGGAGGACTGTCAGTTAGGTTCTGTTTATGTACCACGTGGGGCCTTTGTTTGTGCAGATATGACGAACCTTCATCGAAATCCTAAAGTTTGGAGTTCACCATATACATTCAATCCAGATCGCTTTTTACCAGGTGGTGAAGCTGAACGTCATCCAGGTAGTGGTTTAGCTTGGTATGTAAAAGAAAGTCTTTTTTTTTTATATTCTAAAAAAAAAAAAGACATTGTAACGATGAAGATGATGATGATATTTATATAAACAATATCTCTTTTTAGGATTCCTTTTTCAAATGGTAGTCGAATGTGTGTTGGTGCCAACTTTAGCATGAATGAACAGAGAGTAGTGATGTCTATGCTATGTATGTAAAAAGAAAAAAAAATCATGATCATCAGGACTCTACAACTGGTTTTTCACATATATATTAATGCACATGTCTCCTCTTTTCATTTATTAACAGTGCGAAAGTTTACATGGAAGTTACCTAGCGATTCTATTCATGCCAATGGATTGATTACTCGTGGACTTGCTTTTAGTATTATATCTACTACTAGCTTGGATATCAATTTCGAAAAACGATACTAATCTTCAAACAAGTATGTCCTTCTTCTACTTTATGAAATCATCATTTCAAGAAAAATAAAAGTCACCAATAAAAGATGTAATGAACAGATATTTAGTATAAACTACTAATATAAAATAATAATAAAGTAAAAACCTTATATCTAATGTTACTGATGTAATACATATAATGACTATGTAAGTGGTGATGGATTGATGATGATAGGTGGATGATGTTAATGAATAAATAAATGAGCGTTAAGAACATTGAGGACGATGGTAACCAAAATAATCTTGATAATGAGAGAGATCAATGAATATGACTTTATTAATAAAAAAATACGAAAATAAATGTTTATACTATATTGATTTAAAGCTGCTAATATAACTAACCCTAACTACCAAAAAAAAAAAAAAAAAAAAAAAAAAAAAAAAAAGAATCATCGCCATAACACAAGAGTGGCCAGACGAAGACCATCAAACGGATATATGTACCCCACATCCAGTCCATATACATGTTGAACCTTCATTCAATTTATCCAGTTGTACATTCACTTTTTGTCTATTTGCTGTCCATCCAGTTGAAATCCTTCTCGCCGTATATCTATCCAGTTGATCCAGTCCTGCCTCCATTCCTACCAAAGCAAGCCAAGCGTGATGACAAAGATGAAGAAGAAAGTGTAGAATTACACAATCTAGATCAGAATATAAAAAAAAAGCGGTTGACAAAGAGAAGCAAGTATCAAACTATATCTAAAATAAGAGAAGAACAACAGTAGTCTATTAATAAAAAGTTAGATATAATATCATCATCACTTTCTCCTGGTTGATATTACCTTTTCCTTCCCTCTTGACTACCTATGGGGTATCCATCGATATGTATTTATATTGATTGTCATTCATAATCTTAATGAGTATTTATTTAGTTAAACGACAAAAAGGATTTGAATCAGTAAATAATAAAGACTGTAGTTTTGATTGTTATTACCTTTTGGATATAATAAAATTGTTTGTTATGTCTATAGAGCAAAGTCTTGTCCAGGGATAGTGTGATAGCTGTTCAAATGATAAATCTCCATGCCTTCAAAAATCAAGTATCTAGGATATTGGAAAGGAATGTGGTAAGTATTGAAATAGTATTGATTCATTTTGGTATCTACTCTTCAATCATAAAGTCTACATAAGGATACCTAATAAAAATGGCAATTACCATACCAATCTCTAAGGTTACCAAGTCAAGTTTTCAACAGAATCAACACTACATGATTGCGTATAATGTCCTTCTTATTTCGGCCACTTTGTAAAGTCGTGTCAAAACGTAAAAGAAGCTGGTAGGAAAGTAACATATTCAAGAAAAAAAAAAGAAAAGAAAAGTGAGTGTTTTGGCAATGGATAATTAATAATATATTTACATTCTTCAATTGGCTGTCGTTCAGTTGCCATATCTTGATAACGTTGTTTCCACCCGATTGTCGTATTCTTGTTCACCATCAAATTGTACTATAGTTTCTGCATCCGTATAGTCATGTTGACGCGAAATCCAAAAGTCCCAGTGATAAAAAGAAAGCAATCAACAACAACAATATCCGAAGGAATCAATAAAACAGTACCTTTATTTAAATAACAGCGATAAAGTATAGTAGTGGAGTATAATAATAATGGAAAAGTGAAGGAAAAAAAAAAAAAAAAAAAGAAGAAAAAAAAAAAAAAAAAAAAAGGAAGGGAAATAAATAATTCTGCACCCAAAATCAGAATGTCAGACAACCCGTATATTAGCGTTTATAAACTTTTACATAATTGTTGAGAGTATTCTTGAATTAAGGTTCTTATATTGATTGGTGATTCTTCTTTAGATTTTCCGAGCGGTACATCATTCATTATATGTGTGGCAATACCAATACCTTTCTTACATTCACCAGCCATAGGTAACATTCCCAATACTTTAGGCATTGCTTTTTTGCTAGCTATTTGCTTAGCCTTAGCTATTATATTTTGGTGTTCTGAAATCTTCCAATCAAATTTACAAATATCTTCATGATTGGAAAATGCTTCACAGCTAGCTGATAAAACAGATGCTATCCATTCTGGCGTCATACCTTTTGGTGTTTTGGGAACTTTACTTCTAACATATGGAATAATCTTATCAGCAATCTCTTTTGAGGCTTTATTTATGTATGGTTCTGCTTTAGAATAAGGAATAGGTTTTCCACATTGGATACAAAAATCTTGGATCATCCAACTGTATACTTGAGGAGCATATGTTTCTACCTCGTTGGCAATTTCCATACATTTTTTAGGAATTATAGAAATTATAGCATAGCTATTAACGAAAAATAAAGTAAAGATGTAAATGAAGATAATCGGCTTCATGATCATATTGAATACTGTTACTGTTATTATTCTATTTGAATTTATATAAGAGTAAAAAAATATATGCAACACCCCCTTGTCATCTCCTTGAGAAATCAAAACTTGAGTTGATGATAGCCACATTGCATAGATAAAAGGTTGATCATACTTCCTATACCTTTAGAGAGTATTGAATATCGCGTCAAAGAAAAGAATAAAATAAAATAAAGCAAGATCGTCTTCTCTTTCTTATTATTATTTTTGTCCTTCTGATGTCTACTATAGCAAGCATCCGACTTTGAAAAAATTATAAAGCAGAGAAATCCTTGCAGCGAATGACAAGAAAATAAGATCATTTTAAATCATGGACTCCTCATGGCGATACCGCCGGTTTGAATCTTGGTTTTCTCCTGTTTCCTTGATGACCCTATCTGAACTACTTTATATGTGCCTGCAATGATGAAATTTCGTTCTGAAAAAAAAAAAAAAAAAAAAAAAAACAGGATTGTCCAGTGTTGTTTTCTGCGTTTTGTGGAGAAATCACGCACAAAAAAAAAAAAAAAAAAGAATAACAGGATTGTCCAGTATTATTTTCTGCGTTTTGTGGAGAAACCAATCACAAAAAAGGTTAAAAAAGGAAAAGAATACTAGGATACATAATTGTAAAAAAAAGACTGAAGATGTATACATGACCATAGAATACACATACATGATATCACAACCATAATTTTATTTCATTTCCAATGATTATATCAATATTGCTAAATTGTAATGATGATAATCTATACTATCAACTGTCAATAAAAAAAAAGGATAACCAGGTAGTCGTCTTCGCTGTTATCACCATTTTCGTTATCGTGAAAGGTGTGATCTTGTTCCCTGTCGTCGTTGTTCCCATATTATTACATGTAGAAAGAGGTGTCGTCTTTTTTCGATGGAATTTCCATAGTTTTGCCTCTCCACGGCTGTTATCCAAATATCGACTTTTTTTTCTTGTGTTTCTTTCTCTAACGATGTCGTCCATTGCATCCCTGAGGCCACAGTCAACGTTTTTTGCAGATCTTCAAGTCAGCAATCATAACGTAGTCTACATAAAAAAAAAAAGATTATGAATCCATTTACGGTTTTACTTCTTGGCCTATTTTTTTTTTTTTTTTTATTTTGTACGATAAGAGTCAGACAAGAGAACCAAACCAGAAGAAGATCATCAAAAAGAGACATGTGTAACAGCATTGAATTGCCTTTTTTGTCCAGTCGAATCCAGTTATATGTCCATCTTGTACATTTATGTTGTATTTCCTTCCAATTGTACACTTTATTCAATAATAATTGACGGAATTCAAAGAATAAGATGTCGCAAAAATAGGAAATAAAATATCGTAAGGATAGAAAATAAATGACAGAAGAAAAAAAAATATAATTGTCGCATAATCAAATAGAGAATATAAGAAAATAGATATCATGAAAAAAAGAGTAATCAAAAAAAAAAAAAGGAAATCCACCAATTGAGTTCACCAAGTTAACATATAAAAAAAAAAATGAGTGATATTTATCCAGATAAAAATATTTCACTAGCTTACCATTTAAGTGTAATGTGATCACTGCACCGCTGCAGTGAAAGTGGGTGACCTGGCGATAACCAGCCCGGAATTTGTTGAATATAAAAAAAGAAAAGGCGGACCGTAACCACGCAAATGCGCATTAGCGACCACGGTCAAGCCCAGAAAGCAAAAAAGAAGTAGGTCAATTGAGATACAGGCAAAGGTGGTTGAACTATAAAAGAATACTTGTAAAGAAAAAGATAGGCCAAAAAAGAAAGAAGGCAGACCAAAAAGCAGGCAGGTAAGATGAATGTAATGTAAAGAAATAAAAAAAAAAGTTAAATCAAAGGGATCCCTTTATAAGAAAATGAATCACCCTTGCAATTATGAGCTAATTTTAGTAGATAAAATGATGAGACAAGATGTAAGCGAGTTTTATCATCTTTTTTTTAAAAATATTAGCAACATTTCTATCTTTATATTGTATCTAATTCATCATCATTTTTTTTTTAGTATTAACAACATTTCTTTCTTTAGATTGTATCTAATTTATTATTTGTCTTTTTTAGTATCTACTTTATTATTTTTAGTATCTACTTCATCATTTTTTTTTAGTATTAGCAACATTTCTCTCTCTATAATAAAGTTAATTACATAGGTGTTCTACATTAAATTCTATTATTACAATATCCATGTACTAAGTGATACATGATACTGACTTTTTTTGCCGTGTTTTATTTGATGACTAGATTTTTTTTTTTTTTAGTTGTTCTATTTTAAATGGTAGTATGATTGTGTACAGCACATTTATTATTGTATTTTTTAATTTCCATAGATGTTTGATGAATCATCGTTATTATATTGATTTATCATGTTGGCTGATAAAAGAGTGTTTTGACATTTTTCAAAGAAAAAAAGAAAAGAAAAAGAAAATGTTGTTCTGTCAGAAGGTAACTAGAATGAAGTATTTTGTATTTTATCAGAAATTTGTACAGTGACTGATCATAATGTTCCATCATCCATTCTATAATCATCCATCATACAATCATCCATCATACAATCATCCATCATACAATCATCCATCATACAATCATCCATCATACAATCATCCATCATCCATCCTATAATCATCCATCCTATAATCATCCAACATACAATCATCCGTTATCACATATCATCGATCATGAATCATCAATCAATTGATACCTAAAAAAGAATGGACAACACCCAAAGCTGCTAAAAATATGAAAAGCCTATGTTACTTTTCTTTTGTATCTTTTATTATTAATAAACAAGTTATCATCAATATGTTATGTGTTTTTAGTGTACTCTACCGACATCTCTGGAGCGATATCTGAAAAAGTGGTAACGCGACATTCATTTTGGGAAAGTACGATATTTTATTTTATAACATCACGAAAAGCATTTTCTTGTGACCCGACAAAAAACCTTGAAAACACTGTATATCCACCTGGTTCATCCATTTAGATCCATCCTGTTGATCCAATCTTGCCTCCATTTATATATAAGGAAACAAAGTGTGACAAGAACGACGAAGAAAGAAGAATAGAATACACAGTCTAGATTCGAATAAAAAGGGATTAAAAAAAAAGAAATAGGTCGAATATCAAACTCTGCGCAAACGAAGAGTAAAATGGTAAGTTATTAATAAAAAATAGATTCGTAATGTAGATTAGCAGCATTGTAACTTACATGTTCAAGAGTGATTGATCTAAAGACAAAAAGAGAAAAGGGAAAAAAAACGTACAAAAAGGAAAAAAAAAAAAAAAAAAAAAAAGGAAAAGAGAAAAGAAAAATGTCAGCGCTTTATTTTTTTTTTATGTCAGCGATCATCCTTTAATTTAAATTTTATTTATAAACTTTTGCATAATTGTCGAGAATATTTTTGAACTAAACCTCTTACATTGGCTGGTCCTCCTTTGGATTTTCCGGATGATACATCGTGCATTATCAATTTTGGAATACGTACAAGTTTTTTACATTCACTAGCCGTAGGTAATAACCCCATTGCTGTAGGTATTACTTTAGGTAATGCTTTAGATATTGCTTTGTTGATAGCTATTTGCATAGCTTTTTCTATTTCTAGTGGATTATTGATAGCAAATTTACATATATCTTTGTGATGGGAAAATGAATCTTCAAGAGCTGATGAAACATTCTCTACGAATTCGGGTAGTATATCTTTTGGTAATTCGGGAGCTCGACTTCTAATATACGGAATAGTCGTTTCGGCAAGTTCTCTTGTAGCCCTTTCTATGAACAGTTTTGCTATGGAATAATCAATAGGTTTTCCACATTGAGTACAAAAATCTCGGATTGTCCAACTTTTTACTGGATAAACATATTTTTTTACTTCATTGACAAGTTCTATACACTGTTCAGGAATTATAGAAATTCTAGCATAGCTACCAAAGAAAAGTAAAGTAAAGGTGTAGATAAAGATAATCGTCTTCATGATCATATTGAATACTTTTACTGTTATTATTTTTATGAGTATTTATAGGTAAAAATATACGCAACACGCCCTTAACCCTTATAATCTCTTCCAGAAATAGAAATTCGAATTGATGATCGGCATATTGCATCATATTGATAAAGAATCAAGGGTTGATCATACTTCTATGCTATTAGAGAGAAGTGAACATTGCATCAAAAAAAAAAAAAAAAAAAAAGAGAATAAGGTCCCTCCTCTTTCTTTACTAGCTTATTATTATCATTTCCCATTTACAACAAATACCTGATTTTGAGAAGGATATAATGCAGAGAAACTCCTGCAGTAGATGACAAGAAGATAAGTCCCTTTCAAATCATATACTCCTCGTACCGATATCGCCGTTCTGAGCCTAGAATTTCCTCCCACTTCTTTGATGATCCTATCTAAGTTAGATCATAATGATGATGGTGTCGTTCGTCTTGTCCCTGATATTCGATTGAATCGAGGTGTGGAATTGGTGTAGATGTGGTTAAAAAAAAAAATAAAAAAGAGACGAGAACAAGTCTGTGAGATTTATTTTTATTGAAAAAAAAAAAAAAGATCGGGTTGCGACTTATAAGCATTTTGCATCCTACTATGGGTATAGATAGATATTTAAAATAAAATAGACAGTGAGAGTGAGATTCCTTTATAGTCCTATTTGGGGATAAAAAATTGTTATCAGTGGACGGGCTTCAAAAATTAATCACCCCTTTACGTGCGTTTTGCTCTTTTTTCATTTTTTTTCTCTCTTTTTCTTTTCTTCATCCACTTTTTTTTCCACATTAGGTGTCCTCTTTATCTGTGCGATCTTGTCAAGGTAGATTTTATTGGATTTGGAGCGTTTTGAAAAAGGGATTTACAAAATACATGGGGAAACTCTTTCATTTTGGATGTAGGATTTAATACAGGTAATAACAAAAAATATTTCATATAGTCTTGTTTTTTTCATATGAATTGCTTGACCTAGATTTATTTCATTGGTAATGTGAACTGACTGGATAGGAAACTTCGTTTGGTTAGAATCTCTTGGCGGTGGACGAACGCTTCTGGCGTAATAGATACAGTAGAATGGATAGTAGTGATAGTTTTACTAGTTAGTATATGGAAATATCTTTTTTTTGTTTGAAATAAAAATTATATTGCATTTTATGATACATAGTTTCCGTGGTTTTTTTTTTTTTTTTTTTTTTTTTTTTTTTTTTTTTTTTTTTTTGAGCAAGAGTAACAGTGAGGTAATATAGAATCGTTTTCCTCAACTCCATCCGATGAAAAAGATTACTATGACGACTAGGCGATTCCTAGGCAATTCTAGGCTATTTTCAAGTATGGACAATTATTCATAGTTAGATACAAACAATGAAAAAGAATATTTTACAATATGATTCTCATTCTCTTTTTCTTAATTATTTTGGGGTGTATCGGTCACTATCATTATCAAACAACAAGCATTATCATCCTGGACATATTTGGATCACAACATCAAACGAAAGTGGATAAAACAAAAAAAGGGACGAACAGCCAATAGCAAAAAATTACATAGACAACGGCTGGAAGGATCTATTACAGGAATCTACTGAAAACGCTAGTCAATTTGTGTGCAAATGGGTAATATTCCTCTGTTTTGTGTCTCCCTTCCATCTGGATCTTTTTGTTATTATTGATAGTTTCATCTTATTATACCAATTATTTCGCCATCTTCTTTAATAAAGTTTTTATTCATATTTTTTATTATCATATTTAATTGTATACGATTTATTACCAATCATCATCATCTATTATATCCATCGGTTTGATCCAATCATCCATCCAATCCATCATCATCCATCGTCAAGCATAAAATATCAGGCACTATTATCCAATCTAGATATTCATCAAAATGCAAAAATGATACAAAAAAAAAAAAAAAAAAAAAGGAAAAGAGACGAGTATATTGAAAACAAGCTTTATTCGAGTTAATATAAAATCATATTTGAATAAAATAAAATACACTGAAGCAAAAGATCCAAAAAAAAACAGAACAGTCAACATCTTACCATTTTATGTTAACATCCCTTTCATCCAATTGTTATTATTGGTTGGATCAATTTCTAAATTAGGGACTCGACCCTTTTTTTTCTTCCCTTTCCACTTCGTTGCTTACAAAGCAGAAACTATCCCATGATGATGATCGAATTTACTCACTTTTCCCCTTGTCAAATAGACAGCCTTTTTTTTCTTCTTTCAAATGTAAAATGATATATTAGCATTTTTTTTTTTATTTTTATTATTTTATACATTTTGATCTAGGTTGTCAAACATCATACATTGCGGCGTAAAAATAACAAAGAAATGAACAAAGCGCATTTGTTTTACTGTAATCCTATATACGCGTTTAACCGTAAGGCTTAGAGATGGATTCGTTCAAGAATGTTCAAGATTTCCATCAAACCAATCGCAACAACGGAACTAAAACAATTTTTCTTTTTTCTTTTTTTTCTCTGGAACCGGATTTCTCTTAATCAAGCTTTTTTTTTTTTTTTTGAAAGATCTGTGAAACAGGTATACCATGATCATCATTTTTAGTAATGGATGATGTTACCTCATCATCATCATCTAAATGCAGGATATCCCATGAAATCAAACCATTATCATAAACATACACGTAGATCGTTGAAAAAGGAAAACTTTTTTATAAGTATAAAGTGTAAATGACATTGATATATTTTATTGAAGATAAAAAAAATAATATGTATTATCATAGGGAATGTATAAAAGAAAGAAAAAAAAACGAATGTAATCGATGTGAAAGACTTTCTGCGATGTTGATTGCATCCAATAAGACATCGCCAGGGAATTTGCGTGTCATGCCCCAATCTTCGAGGTTACGTTTCCGGATTTTGTTGTAGAGCTTGTTACCAAAAAACGGTACCATGACTTGATGAAGTCGGTTGTTGTTTTGCAGTAGGAGAATGGAAGCTAATGACAGGATAAGATGAGTACCAGACTCCAAGGCTAAGTTATTGGTTTTCACGAAATCGCTTCCTATAAAAAAAAGATGAATAGTCAATCTATTATCCAGACAATATATATGTATATATATCGTACTTCTACAATCACAATAAGCTTGGTGACCAAATCTAGAGGAAGTCGAGCATTCATCATAGCAGTAATACCCATCATTTCTTGAATGTCCTCCGCAAATAAATCCAGATATTCTTCACCAAAAATATTGCCCATACCTTCAGGCATCCTTCCAGGTTTGATAAGCAAGATGGAGAATGCAGCCCTAAAAAAAAATATAAGAATAATAAAAACAATAAGGATACCATCTCTTTTTTTTTTTTTTGAAAAAAAAAAAAAAAAAAAAAAAAAAAAAAAAAAAAAAACTCAGTCATCGTCACTTACAAGATGTGATACAGCATAGGTGAGTTTCCATATGGAGTTTTTGTTGATGATTCGCAATAGAGAGCTGGAAATCATAAAAGGCTTGTGAAGCGTTGAAATCATCAATAGAGTATCAGTCATTGTTCTGTTGAGACTTTAAAATAATATTGATAAACCGCCTATAGACATGTTGTGGGTGTGGAAAGGACGGTTGTCGAATACAAATTTCCAATGATGATGCCAAATGTGTTGGATGATGACAGCGCATAAGGTAAACATCTTGGAAATAGGTGGAAGGCTCGGTACAGGTTGGAGATTCAAAAGAAAAACACTGATGTCTTGTTGATTGAAGAAGTAAACCGGAAGCTGTATAGATAGCAGATTCAAAAAAGAAAAAAAATAAGAAAAGAGGTTCAAAAAAAAAAAAAAAGAAAGTGCGGGAGATTGATAGTCAAAAGCCGTAATATCGTGGAACTCGTCGATATCACCACTAATTTCTTCCTGTTGCTGCTGTCTTTTCTTGGCAGGCCCTTCAGTTAGATCGCTGTAGAGAAAAAAAAATTAAAAAAATATATTGTCTTAGTTTCGTGATGGATAATATCATATTCAGTTTCATTCATTTACCTTTTGCGCTTCACTTTTGTTTTTTTGTCCTCTTGTTCTTGTTGTAGCTGTGGTTGTGAATAAGAAGAGCACTGAATAGCTCCAATGATATTATTGTTGCCGCCTATTGTGAGCAATGTACTTGTTGATAATAGTCGACTTGTCCGCTTTGTTAATGTCATCCAGCAGTGAAGTGACCTTCGATTTTGTCAAATTCTAAGGGAAGATAAGATAAAATCAAATTAGGTAAGATATGAGGTGATTGTTATTTTATTTTTCAATAAATTGACCTACCTTCATTATGTGCAAGGCGTTTTTTAATTCAGAAAGCTGTTGATCACTGGTGCCTTGCCTTCGTTTAGCCCCATCCAGGTCATTCTTGTAAAATTGTAGGTATTTCGCCACGTTGTCCTCAGAGATGCCTATTGACTTGATGTATAAAGAGAAGAAAGAAAGAAAATAAAATAAAATAAAAATA
Organism: Halteromyces radiatus; assembly: GCF_025201355.1. Classification (NCBI taxonomy): domain Eukaryota; kingdom Fungi; phylum Mucoromycota; class Mucoromycetes; order Mucorales; family Cunninghamellaceae; genus Halteromyces; species Halteromyces radiatus. The sequence continues at coordinate 81,384 of NW_026251697.1, read as the reverse complement.
TCTTTTAACAAAAAATAAAAAAATACGGACTTCGAAAATTATCATGCTGATGGTCCATAATCATGGTAAATCATTACACAAATGATGTTTCATCACTTTCCCTATATAGTCAATAAAAAACAACCATCATCATCCGATGACTGATAAAAAATATAATTCACATCCGTTTCTATTCTTAGCGTCCATGAAAAAGAGCCAATTTGTGCCATAGAAAAGGTAAGCTCCTTTTTTGCAATTTTTTTTTTTTTTTCGTTGTTTGTCGTCACTCTTTTCTATAATAAATAAAAAGCAATCATCATCCAATGATTGATAAAAAGGGTGCCTCCTTTTAAGTTTAGCATCCCTATGAAAAACTTACTGTAGAAAAAGTAAGCTCCTTTTTTTTCATTGTTTCTCTTTTTCTATCATCAATGGAAAACAATCATCATCATCATCATCCGATCACTGATCCAAAAGAAAAAAAAAGAAAAAAAAAAAGAAAAAAAAAAAAGAAAAAAAAAAAAAGAAAAAAAAAAAAAGAAAGAACTAATCACCCCTTTCTATTTTTTCATTTTCTATAAAATACTCTTCCATGATCTTTCTTTATTTTACTTTGCTTTTCTTTATCCTTTCCTTATTTGACATTCAAATACTGTCTTGATATATTATTTGATCATCCATTGTACAAATCATATGATGGTAAGTTCCTTTTTTTTTTTTTTTTTTTTTTATCTGGTCAATAGGAATTACACTAACTCCTTATATCTACGTTTATGTTAGTGATTCTATGATCCAAAATCATCTTTTTATTTTTCTTGCTTAAAAAAAAAAAAAAAAAAAAAAAAAACAAAACAAAAAGATGATTTTGGGTCATTAAAATAGTGGTCATCATGGAAACGGAAACCCGAATTAGTGTAGTTTAGTTTGCCTTGTCGTTTTACCTTTAGTTTACATGATTTGATTTGATTCTTTTTACTACTACTCCCAATAAACTTTTTTTTTATTGTATACTACTGTTTTTTTTTTTTTTTTTTTTTTTTTTTTTTTTTTTTTTTTAAAAAAAAAAAAACTAGCAACCGAAATCATCAGACATGTATACCCAATCTTGATGACACCAATTGCATCGTCAATATCACAGATACCATACCATGGTTTCCTATATATTTGATAAAGAGACTTCAAGCATCAACACAACTGTTTATTGCTATTCATGATAAAAAGAAAGAGAAATTATACTAACATGTATATATATGTACAATTAAAGAAGAAACAGAGAGGGGATCATTGATAGTAAGAATAAAGGTAAAAATAAATTGTACTAATTTATATATGCAGCTGAAGAAGGGGAGAGGGGATCATTTCAATGCATCTTGGACAGTCAGTCCTACATCGGCAATGCCCACACATTCTTGTTCCAGCAACGCAGTAACATTTTCCTGTTCCAGTAAGTCAGCCTATATATATATATATATATATATATAAAGGTTGATGAGTTGTTTATATGATTTGCATATATTTGATCTTTCTTTTTTCAATATCATCATAGCTTACCTTCAATTTCAGTAGTAACTCAAAAACCTTGACCCACTTCCAGCGATCCTTGTATGAGGTTGGGATCCTTGCACACCGGGTTTCAATAAATGCATATCGTTCTTTGTCAACGATGCGAGTAGTGGTGAGAGTCATTTTGTCGTGGATAAATTGCAGTCCAAAGACCTGACGGCGTCGGAATGTATTGAAGGAAGCAGTTTGGTAGTTCTTCATGTCCATCTTGAGGCAATTGCTAGTATTGCAGATTTGTTTGATTGTATCTTCTGCTGAATGTTCCACATCATCGCTATACATAATATAAAGAGGGGAGGAAAGATATCAGCTTATTATTTTTTTTTTCATATCTTTCTTACCCTGATGATTCTATTAACAGCCGCTCAACACTGTCTTTAATAGATATACCGATTCCATCCAGTAGGGACCGGAGCATAATCTTGTTCGGGAGACATAATGATAATAGGCGGTTGGATACCAGACCTTTTTCGCACCTACATGGGGAATTTAAATAAAATGAGCTTTTAGATGATAACGTTGTTACTGGTTTTTTGACTTCTTACCAGGTAAATTTCATGAGATGGGTGATGCCTGCAAAAACCTTGAAGATTGGTATGAGATGTTCGGAGAATGGGGTCCTTTCATTCGCTGCTGTTGCTGTTGAATTGTTATCAATGGTGATATTACAATTGATATAGAAATCAGTGAGAATGTGTCTAATCATTTCATTGTTCATAGATTCTTCCTTGTTTTCATTATATCCGTTTGACCAAACGTATTGGCGGATATTGTCTAGTGGCTGTTTCAACGCTGCAACCAAAAATTCCATTGTTCCGGGGGCGTCATTCAAACTTTGGTTTCGAGCTTGCTGTTCCCTGTTTATCTTATAGAGTTGTTGACTGTATGGCGTTGCTGATGATGATGATGATGATGATTGATCTTCCGAAAGAAGGATATCGAAGTTTGATTTCAGCTTGCAGAAGTCGTCGTTTTGTAGGTGAGGTTTGTGCGGTGAGATGAGATGGATTTGAGGAATGATTGCATTGTATGTTTTATTCTTTTTCTGTAGTCGAAGAATGTTCTATAATAATAAAAAAAAAAAAGAGTCAATTCGAACCTCAAATTTTCATCCAATTAAACTTACGTTTTCGTTCAGGAAAATATCATAACCATCATCGTCATTGGTATCATTGTTATTATTGTTGTTATCCGAGTCGTCCTTGCCATCGTTGATATCATCTTGCCGCCTTTTTCCATTTCTTTTCTACAAAAAAAAAAAAAAAAAAAAGAGGTATGAGCCTTGTAGTCATCCTTGCTATTGTAAAGATAACGCGACTTCATTTTTTTCTAACTTACCGCCGTTTCAGGCCCAGAGATATCCTTGCTAATATCTTGTTGTTTTTGTTGTTTTTGTTGTTTTTGTTGTTGTTGTTGTTGTTCGTGTTGTTGTTGTTGTTGTTGTTGTTGTTGTTGTTGTTGTTGTTGTTGTTGTTGTTGTTGTTGTTGTTGTTGTTGTTGTTGTTGTTGTTGTTGTTGTTGTTGTTCTCCTTCTTCTTCTTCAACTTGTTGTTGTGGTTGCTGTGAGAAAGAAGCATATTTCACACTGCCGGCTATACCGTTGTTTGATTTTATGATATATTTATTTATTGTCGTCGATCTTTCTGCCTGATTGATTTCTGCTAAGATTGATCGAGCTTCCCCTGGTGTCAGTTTCTGTCGTGACGAAGAGGAGAAAAGAAAACAAGTTAGTACCAAAATGTAGCCATAGATATTCCTCTTCTGTTTTAATAACTGCGACCTACCTTCGCTGAAGCCAGTGCATTATGAACAGTATTCCGATGTCGTCGACCAATGATTTTTTCTGTCATAATCGATAAATCCGTTTTATACCATTGCAGATATAAATCTAACATGTCTTCGCTGAGAATATGTTGTTTTGCTTTGATATGTGACAAATAACTTTTAAATGAGTAAGTAGGAGATGCAGAAGGCACAGTGTCAAAGTAGTCCGCAAAGTGCGACATAGCAGGAAGATATACAAAAGAAAAGGAGGTACTAAAAAAAGGAAAAAAAAAAAAAAAAAAAAAAAAAAAGAAGAAAGGGACAGGTTCTCCTGACGCGACGGAATAATTAGAGCCACACAAATGCCGCTCATGGCTTCTTGTGGGGAGATCACTCGATCACAAAAAAAAAAATTGAAGTCACACTCACGTCAAAGAAATTTTATCCGGAGAAAAAAGAAACCGCCCCAAATTTCTCTCTTCCTCTCTTTGGACACATCTTTTGGGAAGTCAGAACTAGGGCGAAAGTCGACAAATGTTCACTCATACCGTCGGATCATTAGTAAAGGTATGACTTGGACTGTTCTGCTCAGTTGTCTTGTACTAGGGTGCCTATCCTGGGGTCGACAAATTCCACAGCTTGTGTGGTGGCAAGATTTCAACAGCTTGTCGTTGCCTTGTCTCTTGGTAGTCAAGTGACTGATATTGCTTTCCATGGTACAACGAAGATGTGAAGGGATGGCCAGAACTTGGGCGAAGGTCGACAAATGTTCACTCATACCGTCGGATCATTAGTGAAGGTATGACTTGGACTGTTCTGCTCAGTTGTCTTGTACTAGGGTGCCTATCCTGGGGTCGACAAATTCCACAGCTTGTGCGGTGACAAGATTTCAACAGCTTGTCGTTGCCTTGTCTCTTGGTAGTCAAGTGACTGATACTGCCATCTCGTCCTGTATGATGAACTGATTAACAGCAATATGAAGCAAGTAGAATGGTAATGAAAAATATAAATTCTGTTTGTGTCATGATGATAATACACTTTTTTTTTCCTTGATAGTCAAAGAACAAAGTACTACGGTTGCAAGGTCATGTATCTTATACTTTACTCTATCTGAACTGGATCTTATCAAGTCTTCCAAAGGAAAAGTACATTCCGAAAACGAAAAGGTGGAAGGATAATGGATACTTGGTTCAATAACACTGATGATTCACAGATATCCTTACAGTGATCGGTCTCTCTTGGCTGATTATGATTATATGTAAACATATAGATTCCTCTTTTTATCTGTTTGTTATCCGATATCTCTCTTTTTTTTTTTTTTTTTTTCTTTTTTTTTTTAATCTGTTTATTGTATATTATCATCTTCAAATAAAATAGTCTTCTTTATAAAGCCATTGTCTTTATTCTCGTGATTGTCTCCGTTAATCCCCAATCACCATCAACAGCCATCATAATAGGGATACAGTAACATGAATCATCATTTTATCCATCTTTATAAGGCCCAATGGTAAATCATTCATCATCAACGTCAATCTCATTAAAAATCATCACACATACATCTTAAAGTCGATCATCGAGTATATTGAAAAGAGTATTTTATTTGGATATCCTTTTTTTTATATAAAATCAATTGAATAAGATAAAAGATGAATACTACATTATTTTTTCTATTATTCTCTATACTAAAGGGAGAAGGATGAAGGACGGTGATAGTTCTTTTGTCATGAAAAAAAAAAAAAATATAGAGAGAGAGAGACAGAAGAAGATCATCAAAAAAGATACGTGTACACAACATCTAATTGCTTTTTTCTTGTGCTGTCCATCCAATTGATCCAGTATTGCATCCATTCATATATAAGCAAGGAAAGCGTGATGACAAAAGATGAAGAAGAAAGCGTAGTAGGTTATCAAGATATGAATAAAAAAGGATTGAGACCAAATATCAAACTATATAAAGAGAAAGAGAAAAGACAATAATAAAGTATTAATAAAAAAATTAGATTAATATCATCACTCAATTCATTATCACTTTCTCTTATTGATAGTACCTTTTTCCTTCCCTTCTCGAATGTACATCGATATATATGTATTTCTATTGATTTTCATCCAGAATTTTAATGAGTATCTATTTAGTTAAACAGTAAAAAAGGATTTGAATAAGTAAATAACATGAGACTGTAGTTTTCATTGTTATTACCTTTTAGATAATAATAAAATTGCTTTGTTATTTTCTATAGAGTAACGTTTTTTTCCAGGAATAGTATAATGGATTAAATCACCACGTCTTCAAAAAATCAAGTATATAAAATATTGAAAAAAGAAGATAGTAAGTATTAAATAAAGTTATTGAATCATAATTAACGTTTATTGTACCTTCAATTATATATCCACCTGGTTCATCCATTTAGATCCATCCTGTTGATCCAATCTTGTCTCCATTCATATACAAGCAAACAAAGTGTGACAAGAACGACGAAGAAAGAAGAATAGAATACACAGTCTAGATTCGAGTAAAAAAGGATTAAAAAAAAAAAAAAGAAATAGGTCGAACATCAAACTGTGTGCAAGCGAAGAGTAAAATGGTAAGTTATTAATAAAAAGTAGATTCGTAACGTAGATTAGTAGCATTGTAACTTACATGTTCAAAAGTGATTGATCTAAAGACAAAACGAGAAAAGGGAAAAAAAGTACAAAAAGAAAAAAAAAAGAAAAAAGGAAAAGAGAAAAGAAAAAGGTCAGCACTTTATTTATTTATTTTTTTTTTTTGTCAGAGATCATCCTTTAATTTAAATTTTATTTATAGACTTTTGCATAATTGTTGAGAATATTTTTGAATTAAACTTCTTATATTGATTGGTGGTCCTCTAGATATTCCTTTTGGTATATCATTCATTATCAATTTTGGAATACCTACAAGTTTTTTACATTCACCAGCCATAGGTAGTAACCCCATTGCTTTAGGCATTGCTTTGTTAATAGCTATTTGCTTAGCTTTTTCTATCTCTTTTTTATGTTGTGGATTATTCATATCAAATTTACACATGTCTTTGTGATGGGAAAACGCATCTCCAATAGCTGATGAAACATGTACTACCCATTGGGGTGTTATATCTTTTGGTAATTTGGGAGCTCTACTTCTAACATACGGAATAATCGTTCCGGCAAGTTCATTTGTAGCACTTTCTATGAACGGTTTTGCTTTGGAATAAGGAATAGGTTTTCCACATTGAGTACAAAAATCTTGGATCATCCAACTTTTTACTTGAGGAGCATATTTTTTTACTTCATTGACAATTTCCATACATTGTTTAGGAATGATAGCATAGCTACTAAAGAAAAATAAAGTAAAGATGTAAATAAAGGTAATCGTCTTCATGATCATATTGAATACTTTTACTGTTATTATTTTTATGAGTATTTATAGGTAAAAATATACGCCACACGCCCTTAACCCTTATAATCTCTTCCAGAAATCGAAATTCGAATTGATGATCGGCATATTGCATCCTATTGATAAAGAATCAAGGGTTGATCATACTTCTATACTATTAGAGAGAAGTGGAAATTGCATCAAAAGAAAAAAAAGAGAATAAGGTCCCTCCTCTTTCTTTACGAGCTTATTATTATTAATTCCCATTTACAACAAATACCCGATTTTGAGAAGGATATAATGCAGAGAAACTCCTGCAGTAGATGACAGGAAGATAAGTCCCTTTCAAATCATATACTCCTCGTACCGACATCGCCATTCTGAGCCTAGAATTTCCTCCTACTTCCTTGATGATCCTATCTAAGTTAGATCATAATGATGATGGTGTCGTTCGTCTTGTCCCTGATATTCGATTGAATCGAGGTGTGGAATTGGTGTAGAAGTGGTTAAAAAAAAAATAAAAAAGAGACGAGAACAAGTCTGTGAGATTTATTTTTATTGAAAAAAAAAAAAAAGATCGGGTTGCGACTTATAAGCATTTTGCATCCTACTATGGGTATAGATAGATATTTAAAATAAGATAGACAGTGAGATTTCTTTTATAGTCCTATTTGGGAATAAAAATTAAAAATAAAAAAGCAAAAAATCAATGTCAAATTGCTATCAGTGGACGGGCTTCAAAAATTAATCACGCCCTTTGCTTTTTTTCATTTTTTTTCTTTCTTTTTCTTTTCTCCATCCAATTTTTTTTTCCACATTAGGTGTCCTCTTTGTCTGTGCGATCTTGTCAAGGTAAATTTTATTGGATTTGGAGCGTTTTGAAAAAGGGATTTACAAAATACATGGGGAAACCGTTTCATTTTGGATGTAGGATTTAGTACAGGTAATGAAGAAAAATATTTGATATCTTTTTTTATATGAATTGCTTGACCTAGATTTATTTCATTGGTAATGTGAACTGACTGGATAGGAAACTTTGTCTGGTTAGGATCTCTTGGTGGTGGACGAATGCTTCTGGTGTAATATGTAGAGTAGAGTGGATAGTAGTGATAGTTTTACTAGTTAGTATATGGATTACTTTTTGTTTGAAATAAAAATTATATTGCATTTTATGATACATAGTTTCCTTTTTTTTTTTTTTTTTTTTTTTTTTTGAGCAAGAGTAACAGTGAGGTGACAGAGAAATCGTTTTCCTCAACTCCATCTGATGAAAAAGATTACTATGACGTCTAGGCTACTCCTAGGCAATTTCTAGGCTATTTTCAACTATGGACAATTATTCATAGTAAGATACAAAAAAATGAAAAAGAATATTTTACAATATGATTCTCATTCTCTTTTTCTTATTATTTTGGGGTGTATCGGTCACTATCATCGTCAAACAACAGCATTATCATCCTGGACATATATGGATCACAACATCAAACGAAAATGGATAAAACAGAAAAAAGGGATGAACAGCCAATAGCAAACAACTATATTAACTACTGTATTTTATTATACTTTCAATAAAATCATCTTTATTTTATATCATTCCATCTCATCTGATTCTACTCTAGCTGTTTGCTAGTCTTAGTAGTTACGTACATACGAGTTAATTTATATTTTCCTTCTTTTAACAAAATAAATCATTATTGTCATTATTGTTTTATCATCATACCACTCATTCGTTCATATCATCATATTATATGAATATGATAAAAAGGGAGAGATGTACTTGTCATTAAAGTAGAGTATCATAGAAGAAATGATGCTGTAGTTAATAATCATCTTATTACTGTAGTTATATTGAAAAACAATCATTTCTTTACATTCATATTTATTATTGTTTTCTAATAATTCAATCCAAAACATCACCTTATTGTTATTATTATTATTTATTCATCATTCTAATTACTTTTGTGCAAACATAAGCTTCTTCCATAGACAGTATACATGCAAAAGTTGGGCTCAATATGAGGCGTTGGAAACAAGTATCAATCAAGGTGGAAGAGAATAGGCATTAATTAAGCAGATGGATCAATTCATCTGCGTCTTTATATTTGAGTAAAAAAAAAAAAATCTTTATTTTTGTCTATATGATGAGATATATATATGCAGTAAGATGTCTAAAACTATGTACAATTATATAAAACAGAGGTATGATAATAATAAAAAGAATAAAAAGATACTATAAAATATAAAAGATGTTGGAAGAGTAATCTATGAATATATAAATATGTGAAGAGTAGAATTGATTATTATCCATCAGTTTGATGTATCTTGATCCCGATGAGCAAAAAAGTGTTTTCCAACTTCATAACTAGAGATCATGATACCACTGGCTATCGAGACTTTCATCACTCTAGGAATAACCCCTATTAATAAAATACGAATTAGTATATACAACACGGTAATGTCCTCTTCCTTTTTTTATTTCTCTTTGCTTACCTCTAAAGAATCCAGGAATACCTTCAGTGACAGCTAGGTTTTGAATTAATCGTAAAAGATGTCGTTCTTTATTGGAGCTGACTTGCCGTCTTGTCTTGACTACATCAAAGGGTGTCGTCACTACTGCTGCCACCTTTCAAAAAAGAAAAAGTATATTAGTAATTCATCCTCCCTAGATCCTTTATCTTATAATCCTAAATTCCCACTTACTGTTCCAGAAGTAGCGCCAGCCAAAAACGAGAATTGGAATTGTTGCAGATGTGTTTTTTGATGATCAGCGTGTAGATCGCGTTTAAGTTCTTCATACATCATCCAATAAATAGCCGAGAAAGGAACATCTCTTAACATGGTTGGGACCAAACCTCGCCACAATGATAGAATACCTTCATTTTGAACCATTAGTCGTACACCTGTCAAAGCATCTATCAATTATTATTATTAATAATAATATTATAATTTTAAGAAAGGGTAATGAATGACATGTCAAATAAATCCTACTTTTTTCTTTTTCTTTTTCTTTATGTTTACCTTTAAATCCACCAGCACCTTCAGCTGATTGAAGTCGAGTACGAAATAATTCCATAGGAGAGATTACAGCGGCAGTTACTGTTCTTGCCAATCCACCAATCCATAAAGGAGCATAAGTATCCATGGCAGTCCCTTGAAACCTAGATCTAGTATGATCCCGAATATAATCGTATCCAACATAATATATTGAAGTGGATGGAATAGCCATTAATAATCCCGGTGATAATCCTTTCCATAAAGCAAACGTTCCTTCGTTTCGTACAATTTTAGTCAGTCCATCCTAGAAAAAAAGAATACATCAATACCAACCTATTTATTTGAATTTAGTTTAGTTACCATTGTTCCCAAATATTGTCCTTCCAAGTTGGGCATTTTGGCCACTTCTTGAAGTCTTGTTTTGACAAGATCAAATGGATTCACTAATGTTAAAAAAAAAAAAAAAAAGAGAGAAAGAGATGGAGGGAGATTCTTGGTAAGACTTATCATTCAACATTGATGACAATGATATTTTTCTATAATGATATTGTACGAGAACTTACCGAAAAGCATAGTAGCTACAGCCCCTGCACAAGCAGAAATCACTCTTTCAGTAGACGAAGTTGTTTTCTGTTGTTGTTGTTGTTGTTTTGTTGGGTAGACATTGAACAACGATTGTTGTTGATCTGAATCTTGAATGGTTGCAGCTGTATTCATTGAAGAAAACCCTTCCAACGGAAATAGACAGAGATAAAGAAAAAAAAAAAAAAAAGGAATGGAAGAAGAAGGACAAAGAAAAAAAAAAGTTAAGAAATTTTTGTTGTAGAATCCCTTTCTCCAATTTCAGTCGCCGCACTGGACTAACGACACAAACGATAAAAAAAGCGATGGATAAGGAACGAAACATAAACAATGAGATTGATCGATGTTTCATTTCAGTCGATACAATCTGATAAGCTCATTTTACTACAAATGTTCCTAATATGATTAAAGTAAAAAAGATGTCAATATATTCAATAGTTTCGTTTGTATGAGTCAGCATACCTATAACAAGAACAATGGCGTTTCCTTGTAAATCTTATCGTTGATTGGCTAGATTACATAATGCGGAATATACCGACATCTTTTGAGTCAAAAAAAAAAAAATAGATTAAATGAATCAGAACTCCAAATTTGGGTGTAATGCATATGAAGGCTATATTGTTAAAAAGAAAAGACAGGTTTTATTTCAAAAGGGGTAATATCAAGTAGAATAAAATAGATACATATGATGGATGATAACATACTTATTAAAGATAAAAAAAAAAAAGGAAACAAAAGGAAGTGATTGTGTATATATAACAAGAAGGTAAGATCAATAAACAATAAGGGAGAAAAAGGTTAGAAGACAGTGAGAAGGTAAAATAACATAAAAAGACTACTAGTACAAAGATAAAGCATAAAAATACACAAAGATGAAGGAAAGAAAGGTAGGAGAAGAAAAAAAAACAAAAAGAAGGGATCATTAGAGTTCCATATCGGCTACAGTCAAGGTTTGGTCAATTTCTATTGGATCGACACGATTTGGTTCCATCTTGGATCGAAAAGAGGAGAGACCATATCCAACCATAGTGAGTCCCATACCAGTAATGACAATGCTTACTATAATTAATACACAAAAAAAAAAAAAAAAATGAACAAAAAAGAAAAAAAAAAGAAAAGAAAAGAAAAGAGAAAAAAAAAGTTAACTTACATAAACTTTGCCAGATTGTTTCCCATTTCATTCGTTCCAAAGCCATATTTGCATCTGCTTGCATTACTGTCAACCGATGATTGACTTGTTGTGTTTCAATCATGATCACCTTTTGTTCTTGTCGTATATCAGCTCGAAAATCATTCAATGTGAGATCAATCGAATTTTGTAAATAGTTAACATCTTCGTTCAAATGCTGTTCCAAATTTTCAATATCCCTGGCAATCGTGTTCAAATTCGATTTCAATAATGCTGCATCGTTTTTCCGAGTCAATGTCACTGCGTTTCGAAGATCTTCAATACTGGCATTAAGTATATGTGTATCCTAATATTGAAAGAATACGTTAGTAAATACAATTTTTTTTTTGTTCATATGTTTAATAATTACGTTTTCCAATTGAGCCGAGCTGAGTAAATCAGCTTTTGTCGTCGTGACCCTATCATCAATTGTCATTTTTAGCATGTGATCATTTCAAATAATAACAATAAAAATAATAATAATAAAAAAAAAAGAAACTGTCATACTTGGATCGGATCTGTTCTTGCATAATTTCCATAAGAAAGCGAGCTTGGATGCGAGTAAAACCACCTTCTGATTGTAATCTTTCCACTAGAGCAAAAGTATCAAAATGATGTGATAATGGTGAAGATGATGAGGGAAAATCATATACAGAAGGTTTTCTTTCTTGTAACCATTGTGAGGATCGTAGAGAAGGAGTATATTGATCCATTACAGCCGGGGACGAGAATGAAATATCTTCATCAAGTAAGACAAAGTCTGATGATGATGTTGAGGAAGGAACTTGGGATGTAGTCACCACTTCAGAAGATGACTGTCTATTGGATGATAATGATGGTGGTGGTGGTGGTGTGTTGGTTGATGATGTATTTGTAGTAAGATCTTGGGCTGGTTTGCGTTGTGGTGCTGCAGATGATATATAGTTTCGAGATGGTTGTTTATGTACAACAGAAGTGGCAGATCGTGTCAAAACGAAAAAATGGGAAGCTATAGATGAATAAAATGACAGTAAATAATCAATATGACTCCTTGGTGAATTTCAGTTCCTTTTTCTTTTTTTTTTTTTTGTCTGTCTAGGTCTTGCTCCTCACAAACTCTTCTACTTTTTTTTTTCTTTACCTTGTGCGCGGTTAAACATTATTGGGTAAATCAACAGTACGTAAAATAATGATAAGGAAGGTATTTTTTTTCTTTCTATTGTAACAAGTGAGTGAAAAGGGAAAGTTGGAAAAAGGAGAGCAAACAGAAAAAAAAAAGCTATAAATATCACCCAGCCAATCAAATTGTTCGGGTGACAAATAAAAGGTGCAGAAATCAAAGTGCGTGAGTTCCTTTTTTCGGGGTACAGTGTTTTCAAAAGTTTTTTGTCGGGTCACAAGAAAATAGTTTTCGTGATTTTATTAAACAAAATATCGGATTTTCCCAAAATGAATAGCGCATTTCCACTATTATAGATATCGCTTCAGAGATGTCGATTAGAGTATATTGATGGATGGGTGATGGATCCTTTTTTTTTTTTTTTTTTTTTTTTTTCTTTTTTACATCGTCATTACATACTCACATTTATGAATATATGGTATAGGCAACTCCAGTAGCAAATTGACCTCATAGTTGACAAATGTAATAAAACTGCATAATGTTACTTCTTTTTTTCTTCACATACAAAATAAATTTCTTTTCACATGTGAAACCTATTTAAAAGTGCCATTTTTCTGTTTTTTTTTTTCTTGTTCTTTCTTTTTTTTCCTTTTCTTTTTTTTGTCTTTTCCTTTCTTTATGTTTTTTTTATATCAACTTCTAAACCTCTCTACAAGCTACAAGTCTCTTTATCTTTCTATCCATATCAAATACAAGTCTTATCTGAAGTACAAGTATAACGACATCAAGACGGGCTAAGGCCTATTTGCTTCTTTTTTCTTGTTGCTCTGTTGTTTTGATCCACTGTTTCCGCTCCTCATCCTTTTCTTCTTCTTGGTTGGCTGTATCTTTGTCGTAGGATCAAGATCTCAAAAATCATTACCTTACATGTGCAGATCAGTCAACCCTCGCCTTCCTCTATTTCCACCAGTGGTATCAACAACAACATCAATAATATCTTTTTGCGTGTCTCTCTCTCTCTTCTCTGTGGCTCTTACAATTTTTCCGTGTACTGAAAACACGTAGATGTTTACAGTTTTGTAAGTTTTTTTTTTTTTTTTTTTTTTTTTTTTTTTTTTTTTTTAATTGATGAATATGATGATGGATGATATACTAACGAATTTTTTTTTTTATTTTTCCAATATGATCTCTCTTTGTATTTCCTATTTGATTTGTCCTTCTATCTCAATTTTTTTTTTTATGCGTCATCCATTATCTGTTTTGTCCGTCATTCATTCTCTATCCTTACGATATCTTATTTCCTATTTTGGCGACATCTTATTTTTGAAACTGCGTCATGTATTAGTGGACAAACTGTATAACTTTTTTACGCAAAAAAAGAAATAAAATAGTAAGAAAAAAAAAAGGTATGAGAAGATTTATTCAATAAAATAGACAATAATAAACTAAACATATATATATATATTTATAAACGTAGGTATGACTACATCATCCAAAAATAAAACTAAAGACACGTCTGAAGAGACCCATAGGTTGAGCATTATCTTGTTGTAGTTCGGTATCCTTATTGTCATCTACATGTTTGTCTCCATTGATCATATCAGAGCATTCTTTCTTAGTTAAATCTTGATGTTCCTTATCCAATAGAGATTTCGTTGATGTATCATCGAGCTTGTCATAACTATATATATATATGTAAAATATAAAACAATGAGATATAAATCAATCGATCACTACCTTTAACTATATTTTTTTCTCTCTTTTTTTTTTTTTTTCTATTACCTGTTAGATATCATTGAGGTTGTAGTATCATTTGTGCTTGTTATATTTGTTTCACTGATAGAACCAAAGTCATAACCATAATCCATATCATTGATTGAAGTCGAATCATCCATATCATCTTCTTTCTTGATTGTGGCCATAGTTGGGTATGATTGTTCAAAAGTTTTTGAGGTATTGTTGAATGAGGCAGGAATAAATGAATGTTGACTAAGATCCAATTCATGATCATCGATCTGTTGGCGTAACTTTTCCAAAACATTGGTCACATTTCGTTTTCTTTTACTGTTTTCTGGCGGAGAAGTGGGAGTGGGCGACATAGGATGGCTCTGATCAGATTGATCCAAGATTGTCATTTTGGTTGAGAGATGATTGGTACTTTCGGTAAAGGGATTGATACCAGGAACAGGAGATTCTGGAGAAAATGGCCGCCTTGATTGATCTGAGCACGTTGTTTTCAGTTTGGAAGGCGATCCAAGCACGACAGTTGATTGGTATGGTGAATTTCTCAAAGTATTGTTGTTGCTGGTATATTCCATATCTAAATCTTCATCGATATCATCCATGGTATTGCTTGTAAAGTCCACAAAATTACTTTTGATTGATCGTAGTTTCCGTTTCTTATGTTGATGCTGAACAGGGGAATTATCGTTACTGTTGATTGTGTCGACTTGGTCTTCTATAGTTGCATCTTCATGAGTACCACCTCCTCTTTTTCGCGCACTTTGTCTATCTACGTCAAATAATGCTAATTGTTGTTCCAAAGAAAGAGTAGGTGTTTTATTTTGTTGTCGTAATCGTCTTGTCGTCCTTTTGGTTGTTTTTATGTACATTTCGTCCATGTCATCCATATCACTATCGCTGTATTCAAAACTACTTCCCTCATCGTCATCATCGTCAATGTCGTTGTCACTATCATTTTCAACATTGGTACCTTTTTCAAATGCTTCGTCTATCATATTGGTTTGTTCTGTAGTGTTCATCGAAGGAGCTGATTTGTCTCTGAGAGCTTTAATGGAAGATGTATCAAGAGTGTCGTGTACTAAAAGATATAAATGAGTGAAACAGGAAAATGACATAAAAATAAGTTTTATCTTACATTGATAGACATTTTTCTTTTTGTTGGATAGAATAGATCGAGTCTTAGTTGGTGTGGTATGAGATGACATGGTATTAAAACAAGTAGATGAAAAAAAAAAAAAAAAAAAAAAAAAAAAAGAGAGAAAGGCAAATCAGTGAAAAAAAAAATATAATATACAAAAGATAAACTTAATTTATACCCCGCATATATGAATGTTCTCCCTCTCGTTCTCATTTTGTTTCCCTCTCCTTAATACATATCTATATAATAAACAAGCAAGTAAAGAAACTACATGAACAAAAACTGATTTCACAGAAAAAAAAAAAAAAAAGATAGTAACCCCCTTGTACCGGGTATGATTCTTCGACTTTTGCGGAACTTCGACGCCTTAAACATAGATCACTTAGTAATAAATCCGAATTACCCAATTGGCTAAGACATTCCGAACCCTTTTTGCCACGTGGAATTCTTTTTTCTTCTTCTTTTATAAATAATGTCAGGGTTTTCACTTTTTGATAAATCATTTTATTACTGATGATGATAATGTTCAATGATATAGTTACACTGATGATCATTTTTATCCAAACAAGAAAGAAGAGATCATCATGTTCCTGAAGAAAAAAAAGAGTGAATTATAGGAGATTAAAATCCGGAAAAAGGTTGTACAAATATCACCCGGTAGACAACGGGAAATACAAAATGAAATCAAAAGTGAGTCAAAAATAATGGAAGTCATTCCGATAAAAAAAGAAAAAAGTTTGAAATAGATTTTTTATGTTTAACAAGTCATGATTTATAGCAAATGATCCATTTGGCTCAGCAAAATAGTAATAATGTATCCCGATCGGCTTTGTCATTTCTAAAATTCTTTGTGTTAAGAAATAGAATGAAAGAAATCAAAGAAGTAAAAAAAAAAAGGGGGGCATGAAAAGGATCCCATCCGATACAAACCCCGATTTTTTGATTTTTTCAATATATCTATCCAATCTGCTTCTGCTTTTTTTCTTTTGTTTTCTTCTTTTTTTTTTATTATCAATTTATGTAAATTACCTAAATTTTTTTTTTGTGTACTTTCTATAAATTACCCCTACTTCTTTTATTTCATTTATTACTTGTATATTATGGATTTACTTTCTTCACCATTCACTTCATTACCTTCCGTTTTTACTATGCCCACTTCTTCTTGTTACTTTGAAACGTTACACAAGTCAACTGAATCTGTGGTCTCTATTCAAGACTTGATCAATGCACCTTCAAAAATAGAACCTGTCTTGGACCAATTAACCATGGAACAAATAACCACTATTGAGCAAAGTATACGAAAAATCAAGAAAAGAAAGGCACGTGAAGCAAATGAAATGACTACAAACAAAAAGAAGAAAATCTCTGAAAAGAGTAAAAATGATCAACAACCTGTCAATCCTAATCATAGAACTGTTCTTGGTCCTCCTGCTATTGAAATACGTGATGGTATTGAATGGGTC
Organism: Halteromyces radiatus; assembly: GCF_025201355.1. NCBI lineage: Eukaryota > Fungi > Mucoromycota > Mucoromycetes > Mucorales > Cunninghamellaceae > Halteromyces > Halteromyces radiatus. The sequence goes on along the minus strand of NW_026251697.1, from coordinate 64,521 downwards.
TCTTTTGTTTATTCTCATAATAGAGTATTGAAACGATATTCTATTCGTACAGATATTGATGATATTTGTTTAGATGATCTTGATGAAAAGTTTCAACTTGATAATTGTGTAAGTAAATATATATATAGAAGTATGATTCATACTGATCATTCCTATTTATTATTATTATTATTATTTTCTTCTAGGTATATCCTCGTGCGAATGTACCCAAAGAAACATATCAAGGCAATCGATGGAATTATGAAACTCAATGCAATGTTTTGGGATGGAAATTAGCCTCTATTAATGACTGTATAGCTGGTAAACGTGGTCTTATCCAACGAGCGGTGGATTCTTATCGAAATCGAAATCCAAACATGCGATCAAGACGGGTGACTCGACAAACTAAACTTCTCAATGGCACTCTACGAAGAAGAAAGACTATCAATACTCCAAATGATGAATCAGCATCTCATATCAATATTCCAAAAACAATGACAATGGAAGATGAACATCAAGAACGATTCCGTGTCAAGATTACTTTAGATCAAGTGGATTTAAATGACATTGATCCTCTCTTCCGTGCTGCCAACTGTGTTTACCCGCGATCAATGAGAATGGACTCGACAAGCTTGCCTGATCAACAACAACAAAGACGTTTGGAAGAAAATATGTTGAACGAGCTAGGTTGGAAGTTGGTATGTAAATTCATCTAAAACAAAAAAAGAAAAAAAAGGATTGGTATTCTCATCATTTATCATTTACTAGGCTTGGTTGAATCCTCGACTTGTCAACAAACGAAATCTTTTACAACGAGCTTTGGACCTATATCGACTCAAGTTCTTACCCATAATGGCGCCTAGGAAAAATTCGGCTCGTACAGCACCAACGACGACTGCTACTCAATTGACATCATGGTTATTATCAACTTTGGACCAACCATCAAATGAAGAAGAATGTAATGACAACAACGATGATATCATTATACCAGTCTCACCAAGTACATCCTGTACGACAGAATCGACAGAATCACTTGATTTTAGTGAATGTTTTTCATTGGAGGAAGATGACATGATGATGGATGGATGCGACATGGCTAGTATTAACACATCTCTCACCACTACATCGACAACCTTATCGTATGGAAGTATATTGAATACACCCACTTCTTCGCCTGTGGATTTATTGGAAAAACAACTTTTAGAATGTGATCCTTCTACTTGCTCAACTTTATGTGGTAATATTTGTCTCTTTGAAAAAGATATGCCTCTTCTTTCATCTACTGACAATGACAACAACAACAACAACAACAATAATGGTGATTTGATGATGGCGGATTTACCTTCAAATACGATGATGGATTTTACTCAAACATATGATAATAGTGCCTTTGATCATGATCTTTTGATCAAAATGGAACAAACTGCTGATGATCTCTTCAATTTTTTATGATTTTACACATTTCTTTTTGAATAATATGATTTTTATCCATGTATATTTATTTTATTTTATTTTATATATTCCTTCCCCTCTCCTTTCTTGTAAATAATCTTTAGTATAGTATGATATGCCTTATGCCTTTTGTTTTATAGACTTTGTTTTGTTGTTTTGTTTTATACTTTATGCATAATAAAATCCTCAAGTCCTTGGCTGGATATTTTATTTATATAGAAATTAATTTAAAAAATGAATCTTTTTTTTTAATAATCGATGTCTTATGTTGGTTATAGATGATCGATAAATTGTATATTTGTTTTATATGCAGAACCTGAGTTCCAAGTTGATGTCCTAATTATCTAGAATGCCAGTCATCGGATAAGACAAGAAAGGAATGATGACTTTATTTATATGTTTACAATTATCCATAAAGAACTTAAACTTATTTGAAGATATGTGAAAAGAGAAAATAGACATGACTTTAACATAAAAAAAGGAAGATGACATATCAATGAATGATTGATGATTAGATCCTATAAATATATATATATATATACATTGGTTGCTAGGAAATAAGTGGAAACACTAAGATAATGATGATATGTATTAAAATACAAGAGGATGATGTAAAATTATATGAATAATGAGAAAGTATGAGGATGATGGTTCAAAGAATCATTTTTTTGATCTTTAAACGGTAGTTGGTCACTGAGTTTGAATCATGACGGTGTATATTATATATATATATGTGTGTGTGGGGGCAACAAATGATTCACTCGTTTTTTTTTTTTCTATTTTTCTCTTCTTTTTGACTTTGTTCACCTGAATTGATATATATTTTCTACATTCTTCTTCATTGATTATCCTTTTTTTTTTTTTTTTGTTTTTATACATCTTCTTTTTATACATATATTCTTTTTATATATACATATTGCGACTGTTCGTTTTTTTTACATTTTATCTACTACTTTGAAAATATATATCCTTCACTTTTGAATCAACGATTATTTTACTTTTTATTTTCTTTTTACCATACACCGATATATACTTCCATCTACTTATGACCATCACTCATCGACCAAAATCAAGTGGTAGTGCCTTGAGTGCAAATGTTGACGAAAGTACTTCTCAAATTGATGATAAAGAACCTCCCAAATATCATTGTGATGCCTGTAGCAACGATGTCACCAACACAGTGCGTATCCGATGTGCTGACAAGAATTGTCCCGACTTTGACTTGTGTGTTACTTGTTTCTGTAGTGGTAGCGAACCAGTCAAACACAAGACATGGCATGAATACAGGGTGGTGAAACCTCATACTTTTCCTATCTTTAGTGAAGATTGGGATGCGGACGAAGAACTTTTATTGATCCAAGCAGCAGAAAAGAATGGGATTGGTAACTGGCAAGCTATAGCAGAGTATGTGGGCACGCGAAACAAAACAGAATGCGAACAACATTACTTGGATGTGTATGTGGCTAGTCCGAAATGGCCAATGCCTCCTATGGATAAGGTGTTTGATGTATTAACGGAACACGACTATCGGGAACGAAAACGACAACGATTACAACTTTCAAGATCACCAAGGAAACCACCTCCACCAGTGACAACAGGCAAACCAGTGAGCAGTCAACCAGCCTTTCACGAATTACAAGGATATATGCCTCGACGATATGACTTTGAAATCGAACACGAAAATGAAGCAGAACAACATGTGAAGGATATGGTGTTTAATGATGATGATACCCAAGAAGAAATCGATCTCAAGATAATGGTATTGGACATTTATAATTCAAGGTTGGATAAACGACAGGAAAGGAAACAATTGATATTTGAAAGAGGATGGTTGGAATTTAAAAAGTTGCAAGCAATGGATCGACGGAGGCAAAAAGAAGAACGCGATATTTATAATAAAACCCGAGTGTTTTGTCGATTGCAAACGGCTGAGGATTATGATATGTTTGTACAAGGCTTGATCAAGGAACAACATTTACGAGATAGGATTGCGGCATTGACGGAATGGCGACAGGCGGGCCTGACCACATTACGACATGGCGATCAATATGAACGTGACAAACAAGCTCGACTTTCTCATTTGAAAACCGTTTCAGCATTATCCAATGATCGTATCAATGGTACTTATCAACAACGTGGTGGACTTCGTGCTCAGATGGCGGCTTTGGCTCCTTGTCCTGGTGCTAGTTATTATAGGGAAAGACTATTATCACCTTCGAACACTATCAAGAAACAACAATCATCATTATCTTATCAACAACATCATCTCAATATCATGGAAGCGGATGGATACCATTTATTAACCAAGGAAGAACAAGATATATGCTCAACTCTCTACATGATGCCTCGACCTTATTTGGTAATCAAGGATCTGATACTAAAACAATATGCCAAACAAGGCTTCTTGAAAAGGAAACAATTGAGGGATTTGGTTAGGATTGATTCGACAAAGGCTAATCGTATTTTTGACTTTTTTGTGGAAAATGGATGGATCAAGGCATGGCAAAATCCTGCAGAAGTGTTGGCAGCACAACAATGGGAACAACAACAACAAATTTTACAACTTCAACAAATTCAAGAACAATCGATTCAAGAACAAGCAGCAGCGATGGCAGCAGCAACAGCATCATCAATGACAACAACAACAGCAGCAACAACAACAACAACAACAACAGCAGCAGAGGTATCAGAAATGACAGATATATCCATGTCAGAATCAACAATGACAACTTTGGAATCAATGGCAAATTTGGATGCAATGGCCATGGATATAGAATCGACTATAGTTGAACAAAATACAGAAACAGTGACAGATATATCAATGGATGGCACTTTACCGAATACTGAAGCAGAAACATCGACAGATGCAGTGGAAACAAGAATGACTCTACCAACAACATCAGATAATATGCCAGAAAATCCTCCTCCTCCACTTTGGGATCAAGATTAGAAATAGATAGATAATTTTTTATTTTTTATTTTTTTTTTTTTTTTGATGAAATAAAAGCATGTTATTATCTTTATTAGACGGCAAATTTATCCGAAGAAGGAGATAGGTCAGCAGATGGACGATCGATTAAGAATAGATGAAAAAGGAGTATATATAGGGTTTAGTTAGTGTGTTATCTGTTTTTCAAAATAAAAATAAAAAAAAAAATCCAAAAATAAAACTCACCGAGGTGGTTTTTTTTTTTTTTTTATCTTTTCTTCTTTTTATCTTCTTTTTTTTTTTTTATTTGCTTTTTTTTTTTTTTTGTTTGTTTGTGAATTATTTATCATGTCTTATCAAACATTATTTCCTCATCGTATGAATCAGTTACCTATAGATGACGTTGTTTGTTGTCAAACGACGATTCCTCGATCATGCTTAATGAATATGCTTCATGATGTTCATTTTTTATATCCTATGGAATGTGAACATCGGCCAAATATTTTGTCGCGTGTGCTCGTGTGTATGTATGAATTACAAGGTAATCAAATAATAAGATAAAAAAATAGCATGATGAAAAATGATTGGCTATGAACTAATTATTTCCCCCATCTTGTCTCCCTCCTTTCTTCATTTTTCTTTTTTTTTTTATTAGGTGATAAAACTCAAGCTACCAATGCCTATCAACAACTTTTATCTTCTTTACATTTTTTACGACCTGTTTCTACTGCCATTGACATTCATGTAGATAATTGGGAAAAACATCTGGGTGATACAACGTAAAACTATACATTTCGATCCCCGTTCTATCTATCCATACTAATTTTTTTTTTTTTTTTAGATGTTATAAAAGTTATTTATATTTTTTTGATAAGGAAATCAAACAACATGGAATGGTCAATACATTATATCGATACTTGAATGCTATGCCTTTATCTATTCATGCTCAACTTCAACCTCTTGTTCATTTGACTTTTGGTTTGGAACATGACTTGCCTCTCATGGTATCTGAAGGTCTAGCTTATTATGCCAGTACTTTGGACTATGCTTCACCATGGATTCTTGAAAACACCACCACTACACAACCACCTTGTTCTTTTGATGATATTCTATTTGATTGCATTCAATCTGATCCTCGATTCAATGGTGTTATGGAAGGAGGTCGTCCTCTGGCGGCCAAAATCAAACTTTTACTGAAAAATCATGGTCCTTTACTACAGCAATATCTTAGTCAATGGTTCAACACATCTTTGGACAATGAAAAAAGGATGGATGAATTGATGCATACGACTTTACAACTATTGAAACAGCATCTCTTGGATGAACCCACACAACAACTCTTGGCTTCTCTTCTTGCCATCCGTACTCTTTATGATCATCAACTTCTATCGTCATCACATGTTTTTCCATGGCTCCAGGTCCAAGCATTATTGATGATGTGTACATTTATTATTCAAGGACGAACGCGTCGTAATAGTAGTAGTAGTAGTGATATTCAACATCCATCATCGTTACAACAGGATTGGCATCATTGTATTCAAGCTTTTGTCACGACAACAAACCCTCCTCCTTCCTCTATCTTACTCATGCGGTCCTTGTGGAAAGCTCAACAATATACGGATGTCCCTAATTTGTGTTTATTAATTGCGAATGACTTGGTCTTTTCCATACAAGAAGTACCTTGATCCTCTTTTTTTCGGATTAGTTGTACGATTTTTAATCAATAAAGATTTTTTTTTTTTTGAAAGACTTAAGATCAGTTGACTTGACGGGAATAAACTGGTTTTTTTTTTTTTTTTAATCTGACCGATGATTGGTTTCTATTTTTGATTCTATAGTAACAAATAGAGAAAGAAAGGACCCTATCACTATTGTAAATCATGAACCCTCATCGATTCAATTCATCGTTTATATGTATATCTTAAGAATTCAATTCACAATTTTATTTCAACAAAAGAGATCCAAAAAAAAAAAATATGTAATATATATATATCCTATTTACAATAACGATCCGCTTTCATCATCGATCTACGATCCAACATGGCTTCATTCATTCTTCCTTCCGCCTTGGCCTTTTTCAGTCGTTTTGAATCTTCTCGGGTCATATGTAATTTGCCACCACCCCAAGATTGATTCTTTTTCCTATTTACCAAAAAAAATAAATAAATAAATAAATCTATGCTTGATATCCAACTATAGCTTACACATTATCCAGTTCGGCACGATCGGCATTGAATTTCTTTTCTTTGGATTCCTTCTTGCGTTTATACTTGAATCTTGCTTGACAAAATACACGGAATGTTTCACAGAATCCAATTTCTTCAGCATCTGTCCGGATTTTAAAACCTAATGGATAGAAAAAGGTTATGTATTCATCATCTTTATTATTTATTTATTTATTTACCACCATTGGCTACTTGATCTACCATCATGAATTTCCCATAGGTATTTTGAAAAGCCACACCAGCTTCTGTAATAACAGGTTCCCATTCTTCCGGTCCACTAATGGCTTCACGATCACATCGCGTCACACCCACCTTGTCACTACTGAGAAATTTGCCAAGATAAGACTTGAATGTGAATCGTTGAGTAGATCCTACCGATCGAGCACCGACAAATACTTGGTTGACAATCATGGGTTCTTCAGACGACACATCTTCCGGTAATGGATAGGCCAGAAATCGATCGTTTTCATCTACCGTTAGACATACCGTAGGATCACTAGGATGAGTAATGAAAACCGGACCAACTAGATCATCCAAACCATCTACACGAACCCAACCTATGGTTATATTAAAAAAAAAAAAAAAAAAAAAAAAGAAGAAAGTTTAGTTTCATTCCTTTTTTTTTTTTATTTTATTACCGTCCTCAGTCAGTTGTGCTTGATCGCGATCTTCTTCATCACGATGTTTTCTTTTCTTTTTTCTATTTGTTTAATTAAAAAAAAAAAAGAGAGTCAATATAAGATAGTTTTTATGACATGGTCATACTTTTCTTTCTTATCGCCTTTGAATAAAAGTTTGCCTTTCTTTGGTGGTTTATCAGCCATGAATTTAAAAAAATAATAAAAAAAAAAAAGAAAAGAAGAAAAAAAAAAAGGTAAAATTCTACCTTAAAGTGAGGCAAGCGGCAACTCCGCTGAGAGTATCCAAAACGTTGAATTGCCCACTTTCCCTTTCCTTTTTTTTTTTTTCTTTCTCCTCCCCTATTCTTTATCCATTGAAAGATGAAGTAAGTACATCCATCCATCCATCCATCCATCTTGACACAACCAACGATAGGCGATTTTTATGACGTATCGACATTTCATACCTATTTGACGTTATATCCAACTTTTTTTTTAACCATTGTTTTACATCTATAGGCTCGAGATTTGTTCCTTCTCCGGTTTCAAGATCTACCCTGCCAAGGGTAAGACTTATGTCCGTATTGACAGCAGGTAACTTTAATTGTAAACTATCATTCAACAATTATTCTTACCATGTCTTTTCTTTCCATTATAGAGTACGTATATTATAAAAAACGACGAATAAACGACGAATAAAAAAAAAGAACGATGGATATGACAATAGTGGGACATTATAGAAAGAATGAGAATGGAATAGTTAGATTCTTATTCTCTTCTCTACTTTTGTTAATGGGGGAAAATAAGAGATAAAAGAGACTTACCTTTCTTTTTTTTTTTTTAGACCTTCAAGTTCATCAATGGTAAGGCTGAATCTTACTTCCTTCAACGTTTGAACCCTCGCAAGATCCGCTGGACCACCATCTACCGTCGCTTGAACAAGAAGGGTGTTACTGAAGAAGTGGCCAAGAAGCGATCTCGTCGTACTGTCAAGCATGAACGTGCTATTGCTGGTGCCTCTTGGGATGCCATCCGTGCTAAGCGTAACCAAAAGCCTGATGTCCGTGCTGCTGCTCGTCAAGCCGCCATTGCCAAATCCAAGGAAAGCAAGAAGGCTGCTCAAGCTGCCAAAAAGGCTTAGATTAGATCTTTTTTTGCATCCTCTTTTGTTTTATATCATTCAATAAAGAAAATGCTGGCCCCTTGTCAACCACCACCCTTTCTTTTTAATTATTATAGATCTTTTTGTTTTGGGGAAAATATATCTTGACGTGAAGTATATATGGATGGTACAGCTAATCGATATTTTTTTTTTGAAAGAATTGCATAAAAAGACGGGATCAATGACTGATAAAGTACACATAAAATAAATATTGTTACAAAAGAAAGAACATCATAGATATTATACAATACAATATAAATAAAAAAAAAAGATTTATTAATTGTAGCCAATGGATAAATCATTCAAAGCTACACAAACAGCTGCCTTGTTATGTCCATTGTACTGTCTAATCGTTTCACCTTGAGAGAGTTCCCATAATCTTGCTACATGGTCAGATGAAGCTAATCAAAAAAAAAAAAAAAAAAAAAAAAAAAATTGTGAGCGATTCATGCGATGATCTCTCTCTCTTTTTTTTTTTTTTTTTTTTTTTTTTTTTACCTGTGACCAAATAAGCAGAATCCGCCGAAAAAGCACAATCCCAAACCCATCGTTGGTGTCCAGTCAATGTCATTTCCAAATTGAACTTCTTTTCAGCATTCCATATCTTGACAGTTTTGTCAGCCGAACATGTGGCCAAAAGTCTACAACAAAAAGAATATGTCAATAAAAAAAATATATATACATAGCTTGGATTTTACTTTGTATCAGGACTTAGGACACATCGTAATATATAATCATTATGAGCTTGCCATTTAAAAAGTGGTTCTACATTAGATAGTTCAGACGTACTACTTGACATTTTCCATACATAACAAAATCCCTAAAACAAGATCATATTTAAAAAAAAAAGATGGTATGAATTTTTTTTTTTTTACCTTGTTGTTCACAGCCACAAGCATAGATCCATCTGAAGCAATACTAACAGATCGTAAAGGAACACCTTCATCCGGTACCTAATAACAGAAAAAAAAGTGAGTTTATATATATTTGTTTATTTTTTTTTTTTTTTTTTACCAATTGATGAGTACAAGCATGAGCTGTCAAATCCCAAATTTTGACCACTCCATTTTGATCACAGGTAATTAATTCACCTTGATTTGCATGCATCACGGCATCATTGATCGGTGCATTGTTATCAAAGTTGCGTGTCAAGACTGGATTGCGACCAGATCGGGTATCCCAAATTTTCAAATGACCATCTTCACTTGCTGTAAACATCCATCGTCCTTCACCATGAAATCCTGCTGCCGTAATATTCCCTGTATGTTCTCCAAAAACAACCAACTATAAAAAAAAAAGAATAAGAGATCATATATCCAATCGTTATTATTTCAATTACCGGATTGCCATTGGAACTAGTGATATCATAAAGTCGTACATTGTGATTACCTATTGAAAACAAATATTATCAATATGGCTTTTTTTATAATTCAATCTACCTGCTGCTGCCAAAGTTGTCTTATCAGGAGATATACATAAACGATTCACTTGCTAATAAAATGAAATGTAAAAAAAAAAAAAAAGGGTTAAGAATATATTCATCATAGTGTTCAGTTTTCTTTTTTTTTTTTTTTTTTTTTGTTCTATTATTACCGAGTCAGCATGTTGTATAGTACGAGAACAAATACCACTTAGAGCTTCCCAGAATCGAATGGTATTATCATAACCAGCTGTAACCAAAATGACAGAGTGGCTATCGTTTTGAAGAGACTGTTGGTATTGTTGCATTTGAGCATAGTTTTGTTGTTGTTGTTGTTGTTCTTGTGAAGGTGATATATCAGACATGAGGTGGAATAATACAAAAAAAAAGAAAGAACACTAAATTCAGTAAACTACACAATAACCAAAAAAAAAAAAAAAAAAAAAAGAAGTGAGCCGCGGTGGTTCAAACCAAGGGGCAGTGAGAAAGAAAGAGTGACTTTTGGATCAAAAGGCCAATTTTTTTTTTTTTTTTTTTTTTTTTGGTCTCATTCGCCCCTTGAAAACTGTATCAACAAAAACAATCTTTTTTTTTTGAATTCTTAATCTCTTCTTCTTTCTATATATATATACACACATACACACTATGAATGCTCTCAGACAATTGTTATCAACACAATGGAGAAGTGCTACTTCATCTTTATCAAAAGGTAAAGGAAAAAAAAAAGAAGAAAAAGAAACAATAGAGACTAATGATATATAATAAATATAGTACAATATACAACGGCCAGTAGTGTAAAGAAGAATGTCATGGAACATATTACACAACAACAAATCGAACAACGTAGTACGGATGGACGTCATTTATTATTTTCACGCAAGAATCCTCAAGGGATCAAACCAGGATCAGTGGTACTTGTGGAAACATTAAATGGACCTGGGGAAACCACCACGTCTCAGTTTATGGGGATCTGTATTGCCATTCGTCGTAAAGGCATCGATACATCATTCACTTTACGCAACATTGTCATGCGAGTAGGTGTGGAACAACGTTATTCTCTCTATTCTCCTTTACTTCAATCCATCAAGGTCTTGCAGCAACCCAACGATCTCAAGATCCGTCGTGCCAAATTGTTTTACTTACGAGACCAACCTGGCAAAGTCTTCCAACCTTTACAAGCCCTTTGGCGTCAAGAACAAGCAAAGTCCAAGAAATAAATTAATAGATATCTGTTATGTATACTTCCTCACACATCCCCCCCCTTTTTTTTTTTTTTTAGTTAGACATCACTATTTTAACTTTTTCATTTTACAAAAAAAAAAAAAAATTGAATCAAAAAAGCATACATCATTATACAGTTTTATACATAGATAAATATCATCAATAAACCCGAATTTACACAAGATTCTTTTTTTTATTGAATGACTAAAAAAAAAAAAAAAAAAAGGATAAACTACCCTAACTAGAAAAGTATAATTCATCATTGAAGATAAACTACAGGATAATGTACCACGGATAAACCAACACCACCTTTGATAGTCAAAGCTTGATTTTCAGGTAAACGATTTCGTAAATGAGTAAATGCTGGTAATTCACCTTGAGTCCAATCATCATAAAGACAAGATAATTGTACTGTATGATTCCCATGAGCAGCTACATCCATTTCCCATTGTACAGGTTGACCCACTTGCTTGATATAAGACATCACGGCTTGCATACTACCTTCAGGCAGAATTGTTTGTCCATTCACTTGTGCCTTGTGGATAGGAACATTCATCTTGATTTGACAAAGTTGACTATGTTTCACGGTGGTTGTCAACTGTATACGTTGTGTTTGATATATCACTTCATTCTTGATATCCATCTTGTATTCACCCCGTTCTTGCGCACGAGCAGGCACATCCTTGGTCTCATACTTGCACATGATTTGATGATCTTGATCTTCACATTGCACTGTAGCTGCTTCGTCTTCAGGTAAGTAATGATCCAAAATCTTGTCCAAGCCTTCACCTGTCACCAATTGTACGGTTGAAGTGGATTCAATTTGATTGTATTCTTGATGGAATACAATTCGATTAGGTGAGTCGACCCGATTGTATGGACTATGGGTAAGACAGCTGATGAAAACAACTATCAAAGCAAAAGTCAATACACCTACAATATGTCGCTTGTCCCCAGCCACATGGATCCATGGTAATAGATGTAATGTGATAATTGCAATAGGTATCACCATAAGGATATAAACTATACATTAAAACAAAAACAAAAAAATATTAGAAAAGTACCAATAAAATACATATTTGGCTTTACCTGATAGTTCGGGAGTACCATCAGCAGTAGTATGACGAAGAGCATCAATAACAAGGAAACAGAATTCAGACATAAAGATCACAGGTAAGGTGAGTTGAAAAATAAAGACAATAGGGAATCTTGCTTTGGGAAGTTTATTGATGAGGGCATGAGACACAAGGATAGCCGACACTCCACTGACCAAGAAGAAAATAGCAAAGTAACCTCCAGCAATTTCATCAGCTCCAAGTACAGTGGCATATACCAGCAATCCCCACCAAAGAGTCACCAATCCATACAATGAAGTGTTTAATCGAAGTAAAATTCGATGCATACGTTTGATTCTTGTCAATACCAATTGAGATAGCGTCAAACCCAACAAGGATGCCAGAGTGAGATAAAATCCAACTAAGTAAGCATTCCCATAGGTTAACTAAAAAGAAACAGAAGAGCAGAAGAAGAAAAAAAAAACATAAGATTTTTTGCTTTTTGTTTTTTTTTTTTACTTTTTTTTGTTTTTGTATTTTTTTCATTTACCAGAGGTTTCAATTGAACAAGTGCATAGATAACCAAAGCATCGATACCACCAATAAACACACTTGCTACAAGGACAGAGATAAGACCATAACCATAGGTAGTTAGAACACCAAACCAAAAAGTACGTTTATCAGTACCACGAGATTGGAGAACAAGCCAAAGAAGAGCCACCAAGGGAGTGATCACCAACATAACTATATTGATGATCTGACTTGTTTCGAAAGAATACACTAGCATGACTCTACCCAAGATATCAAAATAAATAAACCTTTCCATTTTCGCGTCAGCAAGCACATCATCCTTGTTGTCAGTAATAGGTGTTTGATCAAGTTCACGGACAACGCCAAGAGCCATTTGACCCATGTGTTGGAGAGCTGATGGAGTTGTATGTACAAGATCGTCCCTTTGAGTATGATAATGAGATCGGGGTGTATAGAAAGCAATATCCAGTCCAGGTACGCCCTTTCCAGTAAATGTTGTATAATCAGTGTCACTAGATAAAAGAAAAAAAAATGAATAAAAAAATAAAATGTCACATCTTTTTCTTGAAGCATTACCTTCGAATCAATTTTGATTTTAATAGATCATTACCAAAAGGACTTGCATGTAAAAGACGAGCACGAGATGAAGCCAATTTCTTCACTGCATTCAAATTACTACTTCGAAACAAAAGACTTCTACCACCACTTCCAGTTCCCTCTATCAAATAATAATAAAAGATCAGATATAAAACTATATTGTTATTGTAATAGTATTTACCAAGATTGACGAAAAGCTTGATGGTAGAAAACCAAGGATGATTCACAAATGATTGCGCACCAATAAGACCACCTTCTTCATAGTTGTTGAATAAAAAGATCAAGGTACGTTGAGGAGGGTTTTGCACAAAGTAATTTAAAAGTTCCAAAGCAGTAGCAGTACCCATACCATTATCTGTCACACCATGACTAGTTGACACACTATCTATCAAAAAAAAAAAAAAAAAAAAAAAAGGAATTCAACATGAGTATCATTGTTTCATCCAATTACTGCTTTTTCATATTATTATTAATTTTACCATAGTGCGCATTGATCATCAGAGCATTGTCCACAGAGCCTTGTTGACCATGCAATCGAATCATAACATTACGAGATTCCACATACCAATATTCATCTAATAAAAGAAGAAACGCGTTTGAACTATTTTTGGTTTACAAATAATGACCCCCCATCTCTTTGTTGTTATGTTCTGGGAACCAAGGAGAAAGAAAGTTCGTTTCAAAAAAAAAAAAAAAAACTTACCTTCACTGTACCTATCACGCTTCACCACCAAATTGGTTGTATCATTGGTAATAAGGTCAACTTTGATATTGTTCTTTTCAGCTTGGTCTGCAAATTGAGTCAAGGTATGAGAAAGCCAATGATACATATCAGCATTGCCTTGTTGATTGGCAGAATGAGGTGTGTTGAAATGAGACAAGTATTCATTGTAACTGTGAATCCCAGAAAAGTCGTCTTGTTCTTGTGCTTCCACTTGAGATAATGGTCGTGGTAAAGTTGAACGATACGAATAGATAAATCCAATCATAATAATGAGACTACCAAATATCCAAAAGTATGCTTTCCAACCATTGCGTCTTGATAAGTAACTCTCTTCTTCAAACCTGGCATTATTTTCTTCGTCTTGATGATCACCAACTGCTCGGCGATACCCACTGCCTAGTAATGGGGTGTTTTCTGTCACAGATGCCATGAAGAAATAAGTAAATACAAAAAAAAAAAAGGCAAAAGGAAAGAAAGGTGGACCAAAAAAAAAAAAAAAAAAAAAAAAGAGTCTATCTCATTTTCACACACGTACATATCATAAATTATTCAAACACAGTCAAGCATAAAGGCAATACGTGATCATTATTATGCTCTTAATAAAAACTATACATGATCTCTTACAAGTTTATTATATGAGATATGAATTCTATATGCTATTTTATGACATATAATAATTGGATCATTGGTTCGATTTAATAGAATAATCATGATTATTTGATAGCTTCAATGTGATTGGAGGAAAAAAAATAATATAAAAGAGACTTTTTTTTATTTTCTCTTTCTTTCTTCTACAAAAAAAAACATTTGCTTCTTTTTAGCTGCTTCGTTGTTGGTGGCTTCTTCTTTCCGATCGCCTGGTCACATGCGATAGAATATTGATTCTTGTATCCGCGTTTTCCTCGTTGTTCTTAGTCTTGTTGTGCCTCTGATTATTTGTCCTTGTGTCTCTCTGTCTTTCTTGCTGCTTGGATCCCTTTTTTTTTTTTGTAAGTGCACATATACAAATGATATTTAGTTGACACTAACCATTTTTCCATTTCTTCTCTTCAAACACCAAAATGGAGGGCGAAATACGTAGATCCACGAAGGTCCTAATATAGTTACTTCACTGCTTCAAATAAAAAACGTTTTTTGTAAACCATTTCCTTTTCATATATCAATCTATCTTTTTTTAATTTGTTAAAGAATGTTTTCAATGATGGATTACAAAAAATGGGTCATCATGACATCGTCATTTGATTGGTCAAAGATTCACCATATAGAGTATAATCACAGTATGCACATCCATCACTTTTTCATTGGGAAAAAAAAAGTGTATGCTCTAACATCATGTGATCTCAACAATAAGTGATGAACGCCATCTCACGTTGGATTTAACAAAAATGTCTTATTGGTAGTTACTAAAATGCAGTAAATAAATAAAAAAGATGCATGATTGTAAAGGTGAGAATAATTCTATTGACAGAAACTTTAAAAACAAGTTGAGGGTGTCACATTGAATCATAAGAGAATTGGGGGTTAGAAAAAATTATTTTAAGGAATTGAGTAGATCATTCGTTCAATTCATATAATGGATGATGATTGGGAAAAAAAAAAAAAAAGAAATTATAAACTACTATAAAGGGTGAAAATCGTATCATAGTTCTCTATCAAATGATAGTAGGGGAAAAATGAGACTTTTATGGAAAAAAGAGAGAGAGAGAGAGAGAGAACATTATTCAATATCCGATAGGTACCGAGCAAAAGTTTTGAAGCATGATATTCTTTGATTTCTTTAGAACTAATCCATACAAATAACAAAAAAAAAAAAGCATATTGGTGATTGAAAAATAATTTCCTTCATTTTATCGAATGATTCTTTTGTATTGATTTGTTGTATTTACAAAAAGGCATATTTTTTTATTATTAGTTTTATAAAGATGGTAAGGGGGGTATCATCATCATAAAAAGATATATATATATAATACAAAAAGAATGACAAGTAGAGAAGACATCATCTAGGAAGAAATGGAAGTAAACCAGGGGGAATGATATTTTGAAGGAGGAGTGGCAATATCCAGCTTGTCGGGTGATTTGACATCATTATTATTACAAGGTGCAAAGAAGGTTTTGTTTGGTTGTTGTTTCCTTTTATTGGATTGAATACGTTCTTGTAATCGAAGAGTTTGTTGTTGGACGACTTTAGTCAAAAGAGATGGATGGAAAAGGTGTAAATTGCATGATAATCCAGTGGAAGAGGATGGCTTGAAAATAACGTGATCGCCGTCATGATCATCATCTTCATATTCACCAGACATTGACCATTGTTTTTGTTTTTCGATTGTCCAAGTGGTTGAGTCACCTTTTGTCATCATGATAGGTGATTGATAGGTAATACTATAATGTTGTTTGGATCCATTATTGTTGTTGTGTTGTATAGTACATCCATCAACATAAACAGGTTGATGATGATTGAATTGAATAGGTTGATGATTGGCAAAAGAAAAATGAACAGTATCGAATGAAGCTAAAGTAGGTTGATTAAAATCAATGGGAGTATGTGCCATGGTACCAGGTTGATGCATCCATAACCGGATAGAAGCATGTTGGAGATGATGATGATAAAGATGATTGGTTGACAAGTAACGCAGAACATGAGACACTTGAATTAATTGATACAAGGTTGAAGCATCAGCAAAATATAAGATATGATCAATGATTTCAAGAGGTAATTCAATGTTCATTGTAAAAGGTTCAAAAAAGAAAGTAAGAAAAAAAAAAAGGATCGAAAGAAAATCGAAAGTTTATATAATAAGGAGACCGGAGATTTAAATTGATATATATCTTCTTTATTGAATAATGACAAAAAAAAAAAAAAAAACGCAAAGAGAGAGAGAGTGTGTGTATGCAGAAAAAATAAAATAAATATGGAGTAATAATAATAATAAAGGAGGAAAGGGGGGGGGGAAGGTGATTGTTATCGATAGGAAAAAGATATGGTGCCTAACTATATGACGAAGTTGAGTTTCCCGCAATGGTATGGTTGGAGACTGACATCATTGTTCAACCTTATCTATTCCGATTGGCTTGATAAGTTTTCATGAAAATTTCCTTTTCATTATCTTGTAGAAATCTATAACAGAAAATAATAATAAATGACGTTAAATATACATAAATAAAATTATATACATTTTTCTTTTTTTTAATTTTACATCAAAATATCCATAAAAGTAGATTTCATAATTTCCAAAGTTTCATCATCCACATTAGCTTGACTCATCAATGTTGGTAATTCCACTATAATAAAAAAAAATAGTGTGAGTTGATATTTACATTTGTTTTTATTTGGAAATTTACCAAATAATCGTAAAAAATGTTCACCACCATAGATATCTACAAGTGGTTTTGTTGATACTAATTCTTCATATTGTTTCCGTTCTGATCGATAAAGTAACATGTTGCCCAATGTATGATTAAAATAAAGTTTGAGACCCTGAACCGTTTGTTCTAACATTTCGTTATTTCTATTACCCCCCCCCCCAAAAAAAAAAAAAATATTAGAGTCTCATTATCAGCTGAAATCATAACCATCATCCCTTTTTTTTTTTATTTATTTTACCCATTCATTTGATGACTTTGTAAATATCGATCTAGAATATCCGTCACTGTCATTTTGGATGGTAAAACTACAATCTAAATAATAATAATAAAAAAAGAAATCAATTATCATTATTATTTTATTTTATTTTTATTTTATTTTATTTTATTTTATTACTTGATCTTCTTTATTAATATTTTCCCAATCTTCTATCAATATATCTTTTAATGACTTTGGCATTTCCAATTGATATTCATCGTCTACTGATCTATTATCTTCCTATTAAAAAAAAAAGAAAAAGAAAAGATGAATACGTGTTCTATATAAATAAAACTATTTAGCTTACCATACCATTTTGACTTTTTCTGTACTTGTATCACGATTTCGTTTTCGCCCACGATTGTCTGATGATTCTTGAGTTTTGGTTGTTTTTCGTTTTGTTTGCATATCACTTTTTGTTAATTGTTAATTGTATACAACACTATTATTGTTTGTTGAATTGTTCAAGTAATTATTATTATTGTTGTTGTTGTTATCAATCTTCCGCAAGCCATTCGTTCTAATCTTTCACTTTTTTTTCTTCTTCTTCTTTATATACAATCGTACGAATAAAAAAAAAAAAAAGCGAAGATTGTCTTTTTGGAAAGTGAGAAAAAAAGAAAAAGAACCCGTCAGCGCGTTTTGGTGCTATGAAAAAAAAAAAAGAAAAAAATTGGGGAATTTCAAATTGCGCAAAGCCATTTTGACCAAAATGAACTAAAAATTCATTAGCGTGCGTTTTGATATATAGTATCAATGTTGATGATGTAAAAAACCATGGAATTTATTATATATATCATATATAGTAATCCATAAATATATATCATATATATATAGATGATTAAAGAAAAACAAGTATAAATGATAAATATGATAAAAGGGAAAAAAAATACAGTAATCGATTGCATATGAACTGATCCAAAAAGATGTTATCAACGTACAGGATTGGTTCAACTTTAAGGATATCGGGATCTCCAAAAATAAGACCCAAACTGTATTTGTTCTGTTGTTTCCAATCACCGCTTATCAAGTTCATAAACCGTTCATTTCCTTTTTAAATCAGGAATTGTGTTACTTTTTTTTTCCATTTTCTTTCTTTCTTTCTTTTTTTCTTTCTTTATTTTACTTTACTATTTCGTCATATTTTTATTTTCTTTTATTCGTTTTATATATTATAACTTATACTTATTAGATAGTTTTTTATTATTATTATTATTATTATTATTATACAAGTTATGCCCATTCAATCAACTTATAATACCTTCAAGCAACACTTAACTCATCGACATCTACTTTATTGTCATCAACGTACAGATGAATTACAACTGACTTCTTTATTAAAACAATTCCTTATCAGATACCCACAATGGCAATCTCAATTAGCAATCACTCATATTTCTTCAAAACGACAACAACTCGATGCCATTCCTTTTTATCATCAAGACATTCCCGATATTTCCCTGGTGGCTTTAGCGGATATTTGTCTTTTGATAATGAAACCTGAAGATCAACAAAAATGGTTAAAGGAAGCTTATCATCATCGTCAACATGATATCTCAACAAAGAATCATCCTAAACAACAATATATTATCCTTATTGATCCTTCAGCTCCTTTACTTCCTCCATCTCCTCCATTATTACCTGTTGATCTATACAAAATTATTACTATTCGACATATTCATCAAATCCCATCTACTCTTCATTCCATCTTATCTACCCTTGACAACAAACCATCGGTAAAGATGATTATTATTATTATTATTATTGATTTCACTGGTTGACTCGTTCTTTTACTTCTTTTTTTTTTTCTTTCTATAGGCCATCTTACCTTCTTATCCTACCTCTTTGAATTTAAATCAAGTGATTCAATCATATCAAGATGCAAAGAATCGACGTTTATTCTTATTTGATTATGATGTAAGTTTTTTTTTTTTTTTTTTGCCGAAACCAAGAAAGGGCATTGTTTTTTAACTATTTTTATCTATGTAGGGTACATTGACGCCGATTGTTCAGCGACCTGAAATGGCCCTTCCCAGTAATGCATTGATGAATGATTTGACCATGCTGAGTCGGGATCCCCTGAATACGGTTTGGATTATTTCTGGTCGAGATCGAAAGTTTTTACACAATTGTTTTGGTCATTTGCATGCTCTTGGACTTAGCGCAGAACATGGATCATTTATGAAAATGCCAGGAGATACAGTGTGGATGGAGATGTTGACTGAAGCAATGGTATTACCTTGGAAACGACAAGCCTTGGATATTTTTTCTTTCTATACTCAACAATTACCTGGCACTGAAATCGAAGAAAAAAAATCCTCTATTACTTGGCATTATCGAAATGCACATGATCAACAAGCTGCGTAAGTCTCTATCATACCAAAAAAAAAAAAAAAAAAAAAAAAAATAGGGTTTTAAAACTTATCTTTTTTTAAAAAAACAGTTTAAGGAAATCTCATGCATGTCATCAAGCTCTTTTGGATATTCCTGGTGTGGATGTTTTGGTTGGAAAAATGAATCTTGAGGTAAAAAAAAAAAAAAAAAAAAAAAAAAAAAAAAAAAAAAAAAAAAAAAAAAAAAAAAAAAAAAGAAACTAATGATGAATGAATGAATAGGTAAAATCAGTACTTGTGAATAAAGGCAATGTAGTGAAACGGATTTGTCAACAACAAGAGAATGCGGACTTTGTAATGTGTGCAGGCGATGATCAAACGGATGAAGATATGTTTAAAGCACTTTATGATACTTCGGCTTATACTATCTTGGTCGGTCCTTCCAACAAATTGACATTGGCAAGAACTTGTGTAGATTCCAGTCATCATGTGGTAGATTTGTTGGGTCAGCTGGTCCACAACTCAAGTTCTTTATAACCTCTTCTTTATATCATTTATTTATCGGTTTTTTTTATTTATTTATTTAACGTGTATATATATTTCTTTTTCCTTTGATACCGTTTCTTTTTTTCTTCTTTTTCTTAATAAACAATCCATGCTTTCCAAAATATCTTAAAATAACATCATTGTACGACTTATCATTCATTATTATTATCATTATTATTATTTTTTTTTTTTTTTTTTGGGATGATCACTTTTATCGCGCTATTATTCCTTTTTTTTAGTCAGCCTGAGGGTTTCAGTGAGTGGGGTGATCACACACAAGCGCCACTTTTTTTTACTTTTTGGTTTCAAGGTAGTGATAAAGTTGAATGATGAGTTGGATATCTTCCATTGGATGGACAGCATGACAAAAAAATATTTTCATGCGCCGCAAGGTCAAACAACAACATTGGAAAACGGATGTTTAGTTTTTCCCTATAAACCGAAAGACCATCAAACATACAAGGATTTTATTATTATTATTATTTTATTAAAAAGAATCATAAGAAAAAAATATACACACACACACAAAAGAAGGGAAATAATATCAAAAGTACATAAGAAAAAGTGTCATCATGGAAAAAAAAATAATAACCACTACAAGAAAAGGTATCATAAAAAAAAAATTACAAACTAAATAAATACAAACAAAAAATATATATAAACTGTCATTCTAGATGGATCAACCGAAGAGCAATTTGCCGAGCATCATGAATATTTTGAGCCATGTTGAGATTCAAAGCTTGCCAAGTGATAGTTTGGATGACTTGTTCATCCCATTTGGAAGAGTGATTATTTTGTTGAGGAGAATCATAAGTAAAAACAAGTGGAGTCATGGAGAGAGAGGTCATCAAAGGGTTTTCCAACGAAACAAGCACCGGGCCGAGTCGTGAGGTTGAAGGTACTGTACACACCAAAGTAGTAGGACTCCAATAAGACGTCAATGCAGGTTGGTCACCAAAATAACATGTCAATCCTTCATGGAAATGAGAGCCCAAAATAGTGATTTCCATCCCACCTTCTATCGATGCATGATCAGGAATCATTCTTTCCATCTTGGGTGCCATCATAGGTGGTGGTAACATGCTGAAGGATGATGATGGATAAATTGGTTGGTGACTAAGTTGATCCTTTAATTGTTGTTGTTGATGGAATTGTTGTTGATAGAGCCCAGGGGACGTGATAGCTGATGATGATGTGGTTGTCAAAGGCGAAGAGGGTGAAGAGGAGGATAAAGGCGAACCTATTTCAGTGGATGAGGTAGGTGGTGAAGAAGTAGGTGATGGCCATAATGATGGTAAAAACATTTGAAGATCTTGCATAGGAGGAGGAGGAGTCGTTGGGAATAATAGACAAGGATCCAAAAGTGATTCATCTGATTGTAAAGAAGATGACATTGCCGTCAAGGAATGATCATCAAATGTAGCCAAATCAAATACATCTTCTTCTTTCTTTATCGCCATTGGTTCGGTAGTGTTCAAGATATGAGAATCATCAAATGTAGCCAAAACATCTTCTTCGGGTGTAGGTAAGGATTCATTGACTTCTAATACAGACTTTCGTCGTCGTCGTCGTCTACGTTTATTGTCACCTAGTTTAGATAAGTTCTTATGATCATCTGTGATCATAATAGGAGGCGATTGACCTGAACCCACCAATTGTCCAAGATGATTGTGCATAGTAAATTTGATCCTATAATGTAGGGAAAGATAACGTATGTTGGTAATTTATCCATTTTTATTTTTATTTTTTTTTATTTTTGTGAATTTTTACCTGAAACCTTGACGTTCATCATGATGACGAGAATAACAAGTGATACGAGTAGGTAGTACACATTCGCCGGCATTGAAATCCAACAAAGGATCACTATTGAATAACAGAATACGTTGTCGTTCCCGTTCCATCAATCCTTCGTCATAAACAGAGGTTGTTCCAAGTTTTCTACCCGCCTTTTTTCGATCAGCACGTTTCCACTATTTATAATATAAAAAAAAAATAGATAAGAAACATATACGTCTTTTTATAAAAATTGACTTACCTCACGCCAAACACATCTTTGACACATTTTCACTTTGCGATGAATATCACTTTCACAAATCACAGAAGCACGAAGATGAAGTATAGCCTCTTCAGGAATCACATGATTTTCATCATCAAGATCCTCGTTGGATTTTCTTTTATTGGTTGCACGTCGTTTAAGAGTCAATAAAGGTTCAGGGAGGCGTAAGTGAGACCATTGTTGTACCTTTTCCCCTTGTCCATTGGTTAATTCGAGATAAAGTCGGATTTGAGTTTCTACGCGAGATTTAGCACCTTGTTCATCAATCCCGAGAACACGAATATGATAGTCGCCACTACTAAAAAAAAAAAAGATGAATATGATAAGCATGACCGAGATTACCAAAAAAAAAAGTTTACCTTGTGTTATGCAAGTCTATCGCGTTATTTTTATTAAGTGTATGTTGTTTTTCAGTTTTAATAGTCGAGCAAGATGATGAGTTAACATTGGAAAGAGAAGTGGTCATACTATGAGGAATAATAAAGAAGAAGAAAAGAAAAATGAAACAAAAAGAAGAAAAAAGAAAAGGGGAGGAAAAAAAAAAAGTTGACTGATATGCGGTATTCAAAGTGGAAAGAGCGGTAAATAGTGGGAAGTGTGACTTTTTGGGACCCAGTGGTGGTAAGATCGATTATCGATCAAAATTTGTCTGATAATGAAAATAAGTTTTACAACATATAGTTAAAGGAAAAAAAAAAAAAAAAGATGGGGAAAACCAAAAAAAAAACGTGGCTTTCCAATAGATCATCAAAATGATAATCAATAACTAGTCTTTAAGTTCTAATACAGTTTAGATAAAATAGGTACTCATTTGATTGATAAGAGTTGAATTGAACGAATAAGAAGAAAGAAGGAACAATAAACATTGAAATGCCGTCAGTAAGGTTACCAAATACAGTGACACTGTAAATGATGGTGGTCTATTTGATTGGCTTGGAACAAAAAAAAAAAAAAATAATATTCCTTAAGTACCATATCCGGCCAATGACTGGCGACAATCTTGGGTTATCTTCTAGTCACACATAAACTATAAATGATGTAAGTGAGTGTAACAAATTGCATTGATATCCCTCTCTTTCTAAATTTTTATCATCCTTTTTTTTTTTTTTTTTTTTTTTTAATGATATGCTAATCAATCATGATAGTAAAAAAAAAAAATTTATTATAATGATAATTATCGAATATTCTAAATGGTAGATGTTTCAAATAAAGTGAAAATTATTCTTTTATGTAGTAACGTTGCACTAGGTCCCTGAATAATAATAATAAAAAAAAAAATACCAACTTTTTTTTTCTTTTCTATAGATGATTCATATAGTAATAATGCCTCCATCTTTTTTTTTTTTTTTTTTTAAAAAAAAAAAAACGTATCATCCGTTCCTCACATATATGATTCGAAACGTATTTTACTTGATGATTTCAGCCAATCGATGTGGGCTAAAAATAATAATAAAACAAAACAAATTAAAAACAAATAACAACTCATCATGCCATGTCATGTCATGTACTCCTTTTGAATTTTCTATATAATATTCGTTTCAAATAAACCAAATGATGATTATAACTTTATTCTTCAAAAATAATAATAATAATCACTAACAAGTCATCCATCAGATAAAACCTAAAAAAAAAAGCATAAACATACATATATATATACAACATACAAAAGCATCATCATTCATGAGTTATGATGGAATCGCTTGACCGAGAGTTGTTCTTCTTGATCATCATCCAAATATCGTTTGATACCGCAACCATTTTTCTTGTTGATATGAGAACCATCGATGATATCACTGTTGGGAGGGGATGGATAATAAGATCGATCAGGAGAAGAAACAGATTGTAGATAACATTTGATACAAGTGGGTGATGGTGGTAATGAAGGTGATGATTGTGGAGATGATGATAAACAGGGTTCCAAAGCTGGGGTACTTTCATGATGATAATAATCATAACGAGGATTATTATGATTGGAGAAGGTCAAAGGCGGTAACAAGTAAGTTTGTTGTTTCTGATAAAGATAGGATTGTAATAAACAGTACCATTGATCAAAAGTAGATTTGTTGATATAAAGATTGTAGTTGATGAGGTTCAAAAACACACGTTCGGCAGCATTGATTTCCGTCAAACTGAGTCCACTGATACGAGCCCATGCCCTATTTCTATAATTCTTATCCTGAAGAAACTTGGCTGAGACCATCAAGGAGGCCAAGAACATACGTCGCCCGCATCCAATGATACTTTCGTGGAGAGTTTTCTTCTTATCGTTGTTGTTCATCAGATGATGTATGATCATCTTCTTGACTCGGAATAAATAAAACAAACAAACTTGTAAATTGGAATAAGTTGTCTTTGATCTTCGTAGGATTTCTTGAATAAAAGTTTTCGTACTGACGACTTTGAGATGGGATGATTGTTCATTGTACGATGGTTGCCATATAGAATCAATGATTTCTGCTGAAGTATCTATGGAATAAAAAAAAAAAATCAGATCAATGTTTGTCATAAACTAAAATGAGATGAATGGAACATACCGACAAGACGATCAATGAAATCTAGATTTTGTGTTGGATGTATTCTTGTTGGTAAAAAGTGATTATAATTTTTTGTTGTTGATCCTTGAAGGTTGGAATGAAGTGTATAATAGGGACTAATATGTATATGATTTGAAGAAGGTAAAGTCATGATAATAAACTATCGTCAATAAAAATAATATTTTTTTTTTTATTTGGGATAATAAGAGTAACAATCACACCAACAAAATCGTAAAATAATAAATAATAATACGATTTTTTAATTGGACATGATCGAAGAATAATATTAGATAAGAAGAAAGGAAAGAAAAGAAAACATAAAAAGAAATAGGATCAATTATTTATATTACCGCTTGCGCCTTTCGATCACATGTATTATTTATCAAATACTGGAAAACTCATTTGCTGCGCAAACTAAAGAAAGGATTGTCCGGCTTCTAGGATCCTTTACTTGTAACAAATCGTTATGTGGGAAGTTTTTATATAATAATAAAAAAAAAAAAAAAAAAACTTGATTACGCCATGTTTTCCTGTGTCAACTCTTTCTTTTTTTTTTTTTTTGCATTAGAAGTAGTATGTATCGAATCGCGGGGCTAAAAAAGCATTGCCTTTTTAAGCTATCCCCGTTCCTTTTAGATTTTTTTTTTATAGTTTGTTCACATGTTTTCACCAACCCATCTTTTTTTTTTTATGTCTGCGTATGTGTGTGTGAAAGCGCGCGTACTTATTTAGTTTGTTTTTTTTTTATATATTTTATTTAATACCATTCTAACTTATGACAAAAGACCAAGGTAAGAAAAGAACCATTCAATGAAAGAATTATATAGTTTTATCATGACCGAATTGCTTTTTTTATTTTAGGAAAACACTTTTTAAACGATCCTACCACTGTAAGATATTCTATATTTATTATTACTGAGACTCATGTCCAACTTTTTTTTTTAATAGCTTGTATCCGATAGTATACGAGGACTCTGTTATTCACAACCTCATCTTCGTTACTTACCTCAACAGAATGGTAAAAAAAAAAAAAATATGTATATATTCATTTTTTTTTTAAAAAAAAAAAAACAACAATCTAGTATGTATCAAAACTAATCATTCTTTACATATAGTTGTTTACGATTCAAAGGTACGCCAAATAGCCAAGCAACAGGTGACATTGGTTGCTGGGGGAGGATCAGGCCATGAACCAGCACATGCAGGATTTGTGGGAGAAGGAATGTTGACGGCAGCTGTGTGTGGCCACGTGTTTGCATCGCCTTCGGCAAGTCAAGTCTTAGATGCTTTGGAACTGATCAAGTCGCCTTTTGGAACCTTGGTCATCATCTTCAATTATACGGGTGATTGTTTACATTTTGGATTGGCTGTGGAACGGGCAAAGGCACGAGGGATACACATTGCTATGTTGGTGGTAGGCGATGACATTTCCGTGGGTCGTAGCAAGGGACACAAAGTTGGAAGAAGAGGAATGGCAGCTACGGCTTTGGTGATTAAAGTTTGTGGCGCTTTAGCTTCGAAAGGGCAAGTAATATTATTAATATATATTTTTATATAGATAAAAAAAATTTTTTTAAACCTTTTTTTTTTTTTATTAGAGCGTCATTGGAACAAATAGTTGAAACAGGACAATACGTGATTGATCATAGTGCCACTTTGGGTGTTGCTTTAAATCATTGTCATGTACCTGGAACTGCAAGTAACGTGGCTTTTTTAGAATCATTTGAAATGGAACTAGGAACGGGGATTCATAATGAACCTGGACTAACAAAGATGTCTTTGATGGAAGCTCAGCCTTTGGTGGAACGTATGGTGAACATGTTATTAGATCAAGAAGATCAAGATCGTGCATATTTGACATACAACAACAAAGAAATGACGCCTGTGGTGCTTTTGACCAACAATTATGGTGGCACTCCAAGTCTAGAATTCAATGTGATCATCAAAGAAGCCGTAGAAGCTATCTCTAGAAGATCTTCCTTGTGTTTGAAACGTATCCTTTCAGGGTCTTTTGTCACCAGTCTCAACATGCCTGGTTTCTCACTTAGTCTTCTAATTCTTGATGATGATCATCTGTTGGAACTTTTGGATCAACCTGTACAAGCAATTGGTTGGTCATCCTCTTCTATTTCTTGTTTCAGTCCTTCTCTTCATGATGATCCTGCTACTTCTCTATCTTTATTAGATACTGGTTCGCATGATACCAGAATTATTGATAAAAGTAAGTAAAGAAAAAAAAAAAAAGAGAATGATGTAGGACAAAATGGCATGACCTAGATTGGGCGTGGGTATTGACCGGGGAATATATATTATATATGCTCTTTCTAATCAACTATTTCCCAATAAAAATTATTAGGTAGTGATGGAACTTTTATTATTAAAGTGATTCAAATGGTGATCCAAGCCCTTTTAAAAGCTGAACCCACGGTGACGTCTTATGACACTATTTTAGGAGATGGAGATTGTGGCTATACTTTGAAATCAATTGCTGAAGGTAAAAAAAAAAAAAAAAAATAAGGTGAATTGTTATCTATTATATTCTAACGACTATTTTTTTTTTTCAATCTATTTTTTTTTTCCCTTCCACATCCTACCATTTTTATTTTATTTTCCTTTTTTTTTTTTTTCTTAGCCTTTGAAAAAGAGTTGGTAAATTTTCCGGTTTCATCTATCCCCGACACGCTACTGGCTCTAGCAGATACGATTGACCAAGCAGCAGGTGGTACTTCCTCAGCCATTTATTGTATTTTTCTAAGTGCTTTGGCCAATGACTTGAACAAGCAAATGACACAAGACCAAGCACCTTCATTGATTATGTGGGCAAAAGGTAATACAAAAAAAAAAAAGAATTAGACTGAACAATGACTTTTGTTGGGTGGTTCATCTTTTTTTTTTTTTTTTTTTTTTTTTTTTGATAGCATGTCAACAGGCTTTGGATTCTTTACAAGTATATACCCAAGCTAGAGTAGGTGATCGAACAATGATGGATACTTTGATTCCTTTTGTCAAGACATTGAATGAGCCTGATACTTCACTTACCAAAGCGATCGAAGCTGCTCGTCAAGGCATGTGGGCAACACAAACACAAACTACACAATTAGGACGCACCGCGTATTTATCGGATCAACATGTATTGGATGCTGGGATCCCAGATGCTGGGGCATTTGGTTTGATGGCAGTCCTGGATGCAATTGCCCTGGCCTTAACCTGACATTATGGATGATTCTTTTTTTTTTTTTTGGAGGAAGAGATAAGTGGTAGTAATAGTATTTATTGTTTTGTGTTTTATTCAATAAATTATCATATATGTTTTAATCAAGGCGACTCAATATAATTTTTGATATTTGTAAGTTACGTTTTATTTTTGTTTTGTATGATAATGACTCATAAGCTGGATGGAGAGAAGGGTGATATAAAAATAAGAATGTACAATAGTGTTGAAGAAGAATAGCTAAAACTAAGTGGAGGAGGAATAAATAAATAAAAAAAGGGGAATGATAGAGGTGGTATCATAATAAAAATTATCATAATCAAGGTGTATCAGTTTTGAATATCAATTGGTAAAAAGTTGCCAACAATGATTGTCTAAATTTGGAAATTCATTCAATATAAAGATGGTTATTAGTCTATTGTTGTTATACAAATAGAAATCTTATGTACTTACCGGTCTATTGATTAAAAGGTTGATACAGAGAAAGAGAGAGAGAGAGAGAATGAGTGTTGATGAAATATAATTCTATTTTCAACTTACATATTATATTTATCACGTCGAACTGTAAAAGAGAAGCAACAGGACATAATTGTTTGTGTTTTCTG
The DNA here is from genome assembly GCF_025201355.1 of Halteromyces radiatus. Taxonomy (NCBI): domain Eukaryota; kingdom Fungi; phylum Mucoromycota; class Mucoromycetes; order Mucorales; family Cunninghamellaceae; genus Halteromyces; species Halteromyces radiatus. Next base: position 35,702 of record NW_026251697.1, on the reverse strand, counting down.
ATGCCTAATCAAACAAGAAGTAAGCACAGCCTTTTGTCGAGGATCAAAAGCAATATTCCCATATTTCTATACATACATAAAATTGGAATAACAAAAAATCAATTCAAAAAAAAAAGATATAAATTTTTCTTACCTCCCAATAATTCACAGTTGATTCTTCAGCCATGATTTCATAAATACACATTCTTCCCTAATCAAAAAATAATAATGATAATACAAAAAAAGATCAATCCCACATATTTTTTTTTTTTTTTTTTTTTTACTTACATCTCTTAATTCATCCACAGAGACATCTATCAAAGTAGCAAATTCTTTATTTCCTTTGTATATTTCTCCAGTACGTCGCCAAAGACATGCTGGAATGGCCATAGCACTAAACACTCGATCATAATCCTAAAATAGAGTAAAAGCAGGAGGGAAATAAGGACCACAGCGGAGTTTTCCAATAAGCATTGTATACATTTTTTTTTTCTTCTTACCAATAACAGTCGTTCAAAAGCTTCTTCTACCAAGATAAGATCAACATCAGTCAGTGATTGTGCAACATCTCTAAAAGTAGGTCGAAATGTTCCCATGACATTCAATATACGTTGTCTACTGTCTGGTGACATACTAAAGTTGGAAATAAAAATGAATATCATCATCATTATTCTAATTGTCACTTACTATTGATCCATATAACGTTGTAATCTTGCATAGCCATTCACATAATTATAAGGTTTCAAGAAGCCAGCTTCATATTTCGCATTGATCACCTCATTCAATCGATCTTCCAATTTTCCATCTTTTGGATCAGCTGCAGTCAAAAAGAAGTTTTCTTTGGTAGATACTTTATTGTCGTTGTTGGTACTCACATCATTGTTGTTGTTATTATAATGTTCCGAACCTTTTGATACATCATCCAAGAAATCACTAATATATAAAAACATTTAATGACATTGTATGAATAGAGTAGATTATACTTACTTTAAAACATTCAATTCATTTCCCATAGATTCACTGGCAAATGTAAATGATGGAGTGTCTATTAAAAAAAAAAAAAAGGAATAAGTCATCTCCGCTGGTTTTCTTTTATGAGATTCCCACGCCACTACTGCATATATGCTTTGTTTGTGTTTACTTGCCCCAAATGTTTTCATTGAATGGAATAGAATCATCGATATCTTCTAGTTGATGGTTGGGTGGTGTTGGTAATGGTGTAGCCATATTCTTATTATTATTAGACTTTAAAGGATTGGCATCGTCATACATATCATCATCATCTTCTTCTTCGTCATCATTATTTTCATTTAATCCATTCTGTTGTAATTTTCGTTGTTTTTGCTGCGTATGTGAAGAAGGAGATGTAGGTTTACTTGATTTCTTTCTTCCATGATTGGATCTTGGTTCATCATGACACATATTTCCAATATTTCGTTTAATACATCGTTGGCAAGGTCGTCCTTTGAAAAAAAAAATCATCAGTATAAGTTTTTCTTCTCGTCCTACCTTAATAACTCGTACTTTTTTTTTTAATATATAATATATATATTATACATTCATTTACCTTCATCACATGTCATATGAGATCGTCGACAAAACACACAAGCTATACACAATGACACAAATGAGTATTTGTCTTCTTTTTTTTTTCTTTTTTTTCGTCTTACCTAAAGAAACCTTTTTTCGTTTACGTTTCAAAGTAAGATCAGGAGGTAATGGAGGTGACTGAGACATGAAGAAATGAATATAAACGAAACGTATATGGAAGAAGAGAGATTGATATTTAATTATATGTTTATGCGTGTATATAAGGTATTAAAAAAAAAAAGAAAAGGTAATGTATGAAAAAAGACAAAAAGAAAAGGGAAAAAAAGGGAAAAAAGAAAAAAAAAAAAAGAAAAAGGACCCCCCTTACATCCCCACAATATCTGGGATTGAATCACCTAAAAAGGAGACAGTGAGAGAAAAAGAGAAAATAAATTGTTAAGCACCAACTCATTGGACGTGGAACTTTCTTCTTTATACACTATAGTTTTTGTTTTTTTCTTAAATGATCTATAAAAAACTCCCCAATATAATCAACATCATCAAACATGATTTCAGACGCACCTGACAACAGTTGGTGTTACACAGAGAATAGACGCTCAAACCAATATAATTTTACAAAGGGAAAAGTTTTGTTTTTGGAAAAAAAAGGTGGGGAGAATTATCATATTATTTATTAGTAAAAGTAGGACAAAAAAAAATAAGTACAAGGTATAAAATAAATAAATAAATATATGTTAAAAAAAAAAACTATACTACATCGTCATCATTATTGCCAATAACCAGATTCTTCTTGTTTTCCTCTTCGAGCCAATAATGATAAAAAATCATTTTCATCAGAATCAGAATCTTCTATATCAGACATTTCGTGAGGTTTGTCATAAATATCTTGTTCCAATGGCCCATTGTCTTGGTAATGTTGATTATTTCGTTGTTTAGATCCAATATGTGCTGCACTGACGTCCAAAGCTTCAATTGTACTTTCCGGCTTGTATACCGATGTCATTCCATCTACACTTCCTTTTCCGTCACTTTTACCTGCATATTGTTGTTGATCATCCTCTTCTTCCACTAATGGTTGTCGATAATTACTAAACGTCGTCAAAAGGCGATAACTACCTGATATTGGAGAATAACCTTTCTTCTCTTCGTTGTCGTCGTTATTATTATTATTATTATTATTATTATTATTTGTTGGTTTCGTATCAACTGACTCTTGATGATTGCTGATATCTTTTATAGATCCTTCCGCTTGTCGTGATTGGTCTATTTCATCTTGATCAGTCGTTGTTGTTTTTGTTTCATCTTTATCAAATGTGACGTTCTTCACTGTAATATCACTTGCTATTGATAGATTTGTTGATGCCGTTGGTCTTTCTGATAATAATGTTTCATTAGAATATCTTGGCATAAGATTATCGAAAGTTGAAGGTAACGGCGTTTCTGTAAGTAGGGATGTTTCATTTTTTTCATCATCGTTGGTTGAAGTCATGGGTGATGGTGTTGGTGTTGATGGTGAGAATGACGTTTGTAGTGTTGGTGATAATGGTACAGACAATGATGGTGTTGTTATTGTTGTTGATGATGATGATAATGACATTTTGTTGGTCATTTGATCAAACCAGCTCACAGTATCATCAAGTCCTATAGAATGATCGAATGGTTCACCCAGCGAAAGCGGTAAATAAAAAGAAGGCGAAGTTGTTTGGGTCACATTTGCTGAGGACGAAGATATAGAATGTGATGATTTTGACGTTTCAGAAGTGGAATATTGTTGTTTTTCATTGACGGATAATAAACTGGATACTTTTGATTGGTGTGAGTGCTGCTGTTGGTAGGCGGGTATCGAGTTGGGCTCTTGGTATGGATGACTCTTCTGAGAGATTATATTGGAAGCACGTTTGAAAGAAGAAGAAATATCCCAACGGAAACTTGTAGATGATATTTCGAGGACATTGGATGGAAGTGAAAATAATAAATCCATGGATGCCAACGAAGATAGTACAGATGGTTGTTGTTTTGGTTGTTGCTGTTGCTGTTGTTGTTGTTGCATTGATTGATTTTCTTGTCCAATATGCTTAACGCCTTTCACAAACTTTGGATCCAATATATCAGGAGGTAAGGTAGATAACTTCATGGGTAACGTGCCAATCACAATAGGAAGTTCAACACGCATAGATGCTAGGTTGGTACAAGTCCGTCGTTTATCCATAAGATAAGTACTAAGATCATTGATGGTATCTTCTCCATCCATCTCTGCCCGAACTTCAATACGGTAATCCACTTGCATAAGCCTTGCGTTGAGAGTGATGGTAGGTGAAATATATTTGGGTATCAATAAAGATGTTGTAATAGTTTGGCCACTTGTACGTTGAATATCGATATCTAGTTTTGTTGAAGTAACCACGGTCGAAGATAATAGATATGCCCTATTTCATAAAAAAAAAAAAAATACACATAAAAGTCAATGATCTAATCGATTTATCATTTTCCTTTACACTTACTTTTCTTTGCATAAAATACGAGTACATCGAATCAATGACACTGTGAGTCCATTAGCACGTTGATAAGGTTGAAAGTGTTGAATATCCACAGTAATAGGAATGACTTGGTCTAATATCAAATAAAATAAAGGTAAATCAAAAATCTATTTCAAAAGATATTTATATTTATATATATATATATTACCTCTGGTATATCCTTTGTGTGGTATGGAGGCGGAAACAGTTGTTTGATCATATCCATGATAGTCATCTTGATCTATCATATCTTCAGAATTTTCTGCATGCCAAGAGACTCGATTCCAAATAGGTTCTATTAAATCAGATTTGCTGATATCAAGTCTTTCTAGGACAGGAATATGAATAGATGTTGTGATGGGTGACCAATCGCGAGAAGGACGTTCTATTGTTGCTGTAATAATGTATTCAATAATCCCTCCAATATTTGTATCGCTCTAAAATAAAATAATAATAATAAGAATAAAACAATGTTAAATCTATAGTAATAGTATCACTCTTAAACTTACTTCAGTACAACTTGGTAAAGTCGAATCCACCGGTAAATTGACTTGAAAGGAGTATGTATAAGTTTGACCTTCTTTCACAGTACCAGGACAAACATCTAATAGCATTGTTTCCTTAAAATAATAATGATCATCTTGTTTCTTGGAACTAATATAAGTTCGAATACGACCAAAGAAATCCAATTTGATCCCAGAGACTTTGTATGACCTTGTTGGTATGAGGACAATCCGACCTTTTATACAATCTCCACGAAAGTAATATTTATATTCATCCAACGTAATAGTAAAGACTGATCCATGTTTTGGAACTATCTTTTTCATAATGTGTCTATATAAATAAGATAGGTTGATTAGGCCATGAAGTTTTCAAAAAATAAAAAAAAAGAAAAAAAAAAAGAAAGAGGATAAAAAAAAAAAAAAAGGCAGGGAGATCCTTTAATCGCGCGCAAATAGATCCGTGCAAAATCCTGACGGGAAATGAAATGACTGGAATATTTGCCACCGGTACATCTTGGGTCAGAAAGAGTGCGAGATATACATATAGAGAAATAAAGAGATGAGGATTTACTTTTTCCAGAGGAACTGATTTGTTTCAAATTTTTCATACTTCTCCCTATTTTGTTTTATGTGAATTCTATCAAAATGCATTTATAGGGGTCAGTTTATACAAAATTCGCATGTTCATATCTGATTGGCAATGATCCAATCATCCTGGTTCATATTTAAAAAAAAATCAGATAAATATTTGAAGTCCGTTTCCTATATTTATCTGTTTTTCATTTTTTGTTTTCTTTACTCTTCTTCTTTTTTTTATTTTTTTTTTTTATATATATATTTGTAATATCTCAATCTTATATATTGTTCATTCAATGTTACCCAATCTACTGGGTGGTAAACTCTTGACAGGAGTATTGCCTCCAGACAAACATGACCATTCTAATCCTTGGTTGCCATCTCATTCACCCATTGCCGATATAGAATCATGTATAGACGATCCAACTCTTGCTCCTCTTGGTGGTCATATTCGTACAATATCTTACAAGCAAAAACAAAAGAAAAAGGACTACAAGGGTCAAGTGAAGATTCAACGGAAATATGACTTATTACACAAAGATATTCATGGAGCTGGGCTCCTTATGTTACGACGCAAAAATCTTACAGCTATCGATCTTGCTCAACTACTTAATACAATGGCTCCTTTGGCTCCTTTTTTGAAAAAACAACATTTACAAAGCAATAGTTATTTTGATGGTCTCGTGGAATTAGATATCTCTAGGAACAAGTTATCATCACTCCCATCTGAAATTTCACTCCTTACCCAGTTACGAACCCTCAATGCATCATCAAACCTGCTGACTCACCTACCAACAGAACTTTATCACCTGACTCAATTGGAGGTTCTTCTTTTATCTCAAAACCAGTTACAGATCATTCCTGATGATCTACCTATTCAACTTCCTTGTCTGGTCACACTTTCCGTTGCTGGCAACATGATCGATTATTTGACTCACAAAGTGAACCAATGGAAACATATGCGTCATCTTCAACTTGGTTCTGTTTTTGGTGGAAATCTTTTGACTCAAATACCCGATACGATAGTAGAAATGCCTAGTCTCGAAGAATTGGATCTATCCTTCAATCAATTATGTGTACTTCCAAGCAACATGTATATTCCTTCTTTATTACATTTGAATGTTTCTCGTAACAAGTTGGATTCTTTACCCACAAGTATCGGTCGATGCCATGGTTTGAAAACTCTGAATGTTAGCAAGAATCATCTTACAACATTACCTGCGAATTTGGTGGAACTGGACAATTTAGAATTATTGGATATATCGGAAAACTTGTTATGTATTATGCCTGCTGATATATTGGAACGAATGAAAACTACTTTACTGATCAGTGGGAATCCACTCACTCGTCCTGGACATTGTGATCTTTCCAATTCTTCAGATGCCTATGCTCAAGTACTCAAACGAATGACTATGCGTGCCTTACCTATGATGCCTTCATCATCAGCTTCTTCATCTTCTTCAACAACATCATCCAAATCTGGTGGATTGATTCATAGTTATCATCATCATCGTCATCATCAATGTGGTCCTCAAGGTTCTGGATGTCTAGGTTCAACGTCTTTACAGCAACAACAACAAGAATCAACGGTATCATCTTCACTATCTCCTGATGATCAAAAATACACATCTTCTCTTCGTCCTCATCCATCAATGATTTCTTCACCAACTGCAGCCCCATCATCATCTCCATCATCATCATCAACATCATCACGAATATCGTCTAGTTTTGGGTCTCTATCAACTTCAACGTCATTATCGCAACCTTCGTTATCGATACCTATACCATCAGTCTCTGTACCAACAATAACACTAAGGGATGATCATCACAACAACAATAACAATGACAATGATGATGATGCTTCGATTGATCGTGAATTATCCTTTTTAGCTCAACAATTGAATGTACAAGGTGCACGATATCCTCTTACAGCAACTTTATCTAGATCTGGCTCACCATTATCAGAGAATCCAGCGACAACAGTAGATAATGACAATACATCTTCAAGAACAGCAGCAACAACACCAACAGGTAGTCGAATAGGAACACCTCTGCAAGATGATATGTTCTCACGATCATTATTAATGGAAACAATGGCAGCCAATATGGAGGAGGATGATACGATGATGGAAAATTCTGGTGGACTTGCATGTACATTATATGACCATTCAACAAATTCGGAAACATCAGTAAATACCAACATTGTTCATTCATTACGGGAACTAGCTACACGAGTGATATTACAATCCAAGAAGAAGGTACCTTTACATATGATTCCTCCTCATTTAGCCAATGATCTCGCCAAACATAATCGTCGCTGGTGTGCCAAATGTCAACAACCTTTTGTGAATGAATGGTTAACTTCTGTGCAAGTCAAAAGCTATAGTGGTCATCCTGCTGTTGTTCGTCGTGTCCGATTTTGTTCTACTCGTTGTTGGCAACAGTATCTTCATTCAAGGAAATCTGTGGTATGTGTCCATCGTGCTGAATCTCAACCTATTTTACGACAAAGTGCTGAACAAGAAGAAAGTGATTGGTTACAAGCATCATCTCTGGTTACTGACTCTCTATGTTGATCTCTTTTTTTTTTTTTTTATCATTATTATTTTAATTAATTTATTCCCTCCACTTTTTTTTTTTTTTTTTTTTTTACCCTACATCATATAGTTATATAAATATATATTACATTGTACATAGTCTTCTTTATTATGATGGTTTATTTATTGATTGGTTCAAATTGACAGGAAATAAAAACAACAATTTATATTATTTTCTTTTTATACAATATATTCTCTAACTCAATAGATATGATGATGATAGTAACCATGTCTGATGATCATTTCGGTATTTTTTATGTATGAATTACCAGGTAACCTTATGGCGGAGAAACCCTAATTTGGTCAAGTGTGAAGAAACTACTTTTTGTTCTGTAACGATATTGGCTGCACTTGGACATTAGACTTTCGTACCCAGCAAGAAAAAAAAAAAAAAAAAAAAAAAGCTCTCGAAAAAATTGTATTGTTATCTTTCTCTTTTCTCTTTCTCCACAAATGGATACTTATCAAAACCCAACGTCTCATTATCCACCTGCTCAAGGATATGGTGCACCAGAAAACCCTGCCAATTATGTATCACCCAATGACTTGAACTTGAATCAAATGAATATTCATTCAAACCAACAACATCACCCTTCTCACCATCCTAGCTTCCATCTTGGAGGGACTGAATATCATTTACATCGCCCTCATCTTCATGAACTCAAGGATCAAATCTTCCATCACCAAGGACCAACCGAAGTTGTGTGTGGCCCTTTACTTCGCTATAGTGATATTGATTACCATTCTCGTACCTGGCGCGGCTCTTGCTTGATTGTATCCAATGAACATCGAGCACCTCCTCTCCATGTAGAACTCAAGTCTGGCCAAAGTCAAGTATTAGAATTCCATGCTTACCGTTTGGATAGTTTCCGACATCGCTACCACTTTTGGCGTTATGAGCTCATGCTACCTTTGACCTCACAACCTCAACGAGTGGTGTACTCGACCCCTAGTTTACCTGGTCAAACCTTTGATTTCCACTTACCTGCCATTCAAGAATCGATGCGTTTTATGTTCCACTCGTGTAATGGGTTTTCTGATATACCTCAAGAAGTCAAGGACAAGTTTGGTGGATTGGATGTTCCTCTCTGGCAAGATGTCTTGGATCGTCATCAAGTCATGCCTTTCCACGTTTTGATTGGTGGTGGTGATCAATTGTATCAAGACAAGATTATCAAAGAAGCCTTTATGAAACCTTGGAATGATGAAAAGGATCCCAAAACGCGTTTGGCTATGCAACTATCTTCTGAAATGATCGAAGGCATGGAAACATTTTATTTCAACAATTATATTGACAACTTTGGGTAAGGTGATGATGATCTCTTTTTTTTTTTTTTTTCTCATTATGTCTTTATTTTTTTAGAAAAAAGAATCCATGGGTTGCCAAAGCCTTTGCTACTATACCATCAATCAATATGTGGGATGATCATGTAAGCAAGATCAGAGTATTAGTGATGATGTAGCTATCATTATTCATGACTTATTTTTTTTTTATTTTTTGAATAGGATATTATTGATGGTTATGGATCGTATCCTTCTGATATGCAAAATGCTCATTGTTTTAAAAGTAAATAGTCGATATTACCTTCTAGATAATGCAAGACTAACCTTTTCTTTCTCTCTCTCTCTCTATATATATATAGCTCTATTTACAAATGCGTGTCGCTTCTATTACCTTTTCCAACATCATACTACGGTACAATTGGCAGAACAACATGGGATGATTCGTGGTGCAAAACCGGAAAGTAATAGTGTAGTGACTACTCTTGGTCCTGATATTGGTATTCTATCCTTAGATTGTCGTGGTGAACGAACTAAACATGATATTTGTAATCCTAAAACCTATGATACTGTTATGAATGCTCTATATACACGGTTGCCAACTACTGTGAAACATTTACTTGTGGTTACTGGTAAGGATTCTTTACATATATATATTGATAGGCGGTCTATGTGTGTGACCATGTGTGCGCATATATTTTTTTTACTCATGCAAACTCTTTTCGTTTTTTTTTTTCCTTTTTTTTTTTTTTTTAAGGCGTTCCTCTCATCTATCCACGACTTACACTATTTGAAAAGGCTATGGACGGTGCAGCTGGGTTCAATTTGGCAACATTGGCTGGCAAGACTGGTGCACTTGGTGATGTGATCAATGGATCCTTAAATAAATGGAATGGTGACCCTGAATTATTAGATGATATGAATGATCGTAAGTTGAAAATCAATCATTGATGTACATATATGCAGATACATGCGCATAAGTCTGACCAATTCTTTCCTATTATAAATACTTCAAAATGCTTCATTATATCATTTATTATAGACTGGACCGCTGGAAACCATTTGGTGGAACGAAAGAAATTCATTGAAAGTTTACAACAATATGCTCGTCATAAATCTATTCGTGTCTCATTCCTTGGTGGTGATGTAAGTAAAAACAAAAAAAAAAAAAAAAAAAAAAAAAAAAAGGAAGAGGGAAACTATTAGATTAAATATTGATTATTATTATAGGTTCATTGTTGCGCTGCAGGCAAATTATACTCCAAGGATATGAAGGAAAAAGAAGAAGGCGATCCTTATCTTATGGTTCAAATTATCTCAAGTGCTATTGTGAATGTGTAAGTAATTTGATTTCGTGTGTCACCTTTGATGATACTTAATTTTTTTTGTATGATGATAGTCCTCCTCCTCAAGCTCTATTGACTATTCTGAATCAAAATTCATCTTATATTACATTCAATGGCAATACTGAAGAAAAAATGTTTAATATTTTCAAGAGATCACCCAATGGAAATACGGTAAAGTGGTTATATCTATCTATCAATATATTGTCTTCATTTATGCTTATCTATCTTTCTCTCTCTTCTTTAGCGACAAAACAAAAAGCTAATGGGATGCCGAAATTATTGCGCAGGGTAAAGAAAAAAAAATGTTGAATCAATGGATTTTTTTTTATTATTGTTATTAGTATTATAAAGCTCAACTTTCTTTTTTTTTTTTTCCTATTTATATTATAGATATTTTGATGAAGCAACTGGTAAAATCAACTTTTGGATTCAAGCAGAAAAGGAAGTTGGTGTGAAGGGCACAATGGGTTACCTTGTAGATGTTCCCAAATTAGTATTTGGACAAGCTGGTTACCATTTACATACTCAAGGAAAGCAACATTTATTATCAACAAGAGCTGGTTATGGTTATAAAGACTCTTTCCCAGGCAGTCATCATCATCAACAACAACAACAACAACAACAACAATATCAGTCAACATCACCTCCTCCTCCATCAAAAGGTTCTGGACCTGGTGGTTTTATCATGCCCCAACCTTATGCATGAACAAACAAGGAAATAACGATTACAATGTGCAGCAGCAATGATATCCGTTGGTCCTTTGATTGTATCTATATTTATCTATCTTTAGTCATAGCTATACTTTTATATTATCTTTATAGGAGGAACACATGGTCGATCACTATCATCATTCTTCTTATATAAATATTGTCTTTATTTTCTTTTTCTTTCTTTTTTTTTTTTTCTTTGTCTTTCTATTACTTTATTTGGCTTTCGGTAAATAAAAAAAAGATCCTGTTTTCTTTTCATTGTCTCTTTGTTATTTTTATGCCATACACATATATATATATAAGAACTTGACCCCTGAATTCATCATCGATATTTTTTTCTTCTTCTTCTTCTTACTCTTTAGTAAAAAAAAAAAAAAAAAATGAAGGACGGATCTACATGTCTTTATTACCAACCACCATCACCAATCCATAATAATATGATCAAAACAAAAACAGTAACGACTATGAAATGTACAAAGGCAGGCTCTTCATATACATCTGGTCAACAAGGATCCAATTCACATAAAGAACGATCAGATTTACCATTTCATCCATCCTTAATAAAACGTTATCAACTCGGCAAAGTATTAGGGAATGGAGGATATGGGTTTGTATTGTCAGCTGTTGATCGGCTGACACGTCAACGTTGTGCAGTTAAATTCATCTACAGGCACAAGATACCATCCACTGGTTGGACGCACGTTCCATCATCATCATCATCATCCTTATTATCGCATGCTTCGACCGTTCCTTCCCGGGTTCCGACGGAAGTTTACCTTTTACAACATACCCAGCATAAAAATATCATCCGGATGTTAGATGTATATCAAGACTCCTATTTTTATTATTTAGTTATGGAAACCCATGGATCTGATTGGCGTTCTCAACAACAATGTGATCCTTCTTTGATCTCCCGTGACCTTCCTTTTAGTCATAATGATGATGGTGGGGCCCAGGATCTATTTGAATGCCTTGAACAAAATCATCATTTCTCTGAAGAAAGAGCCCATCATATCTTTAATCAAGTCTTGGATGCTGTCTTACATTTAAAAGAAAATGGATTTTATCATCGTGATATTAAGGATGAAAATATTTTAATCGATCATGATTTCAATGTAATATTTTGTTTTTGATTTTTGAAAGAAAAAAAAAAGTCTAATTACTATTTTTTTTTTTTTTGAATAGATCAAATTGATTGATTTTGGATCAGCCATTAGTAAGACATATCAATCATCATGGTTAAATCAATTTCATGGTACATTATCATTTGCATCACCTGAAATTCTAAGTGGGAAATTATATCAACCGGAACCTGCCGAAGTCTGGAGTTTGGGTGTCCTTTTATATACTTTACTCTATGGTCAAGTGCCCTTCTCTACTCCATTTCAAGTCATCCATGGTCATTATCATACACCGTCCATCCAAAGCTCAAAACAGTGCTCTTCTCTTCTTGCTAGTCTATTCTGTAAAAATCCATATGATCGTCCTTCCCTTGAAGATATTCGACATCATCCATGGATAACTTCGAAGAAAATGTAATCACATTGTATTTAATATTTTTTTTTACTGTAACGATGTTTTTTTTTTTTATCTGATATCACGTTTATCTATAGTTTTTTTTTTTATTTTTTATTCAAATTCATAATCATATCATAATAAAGGATACATTCTTTATTTTTTTTTTATTAAGGCTGAATACGAAGTATGAAAAAAGCCTTCTTACGTTCAGTTTTCTTTCAACACCGCTTTTGGAAATGGATACCATACACTTTATTCAATAATAATTGACGGAATTCAAAGAATAAGATGACGCAAAAATAGGAAATAAAATATATAATAAGGATAGAAAATAAATGACAGAAGAAAAAAAAAATATAATTGTCGCATAATCAAATAGAGAATATAAGAAAATAGATATCATTAAAAAAAAAAGAGCAATCAAAAAAAAAAAGGAAATCCACCAATTGAGTTCACCAAGTTTGTATATAAAAAAAAAATAAAAAATGAGTAATACTTATCCAGATGAAAACCTTTCACTAGCTTACCATGTAAGTGTAACGTGATCACCGTACCGCTACGGTGAAAGTGGGTAACCTGGCGATAACCAGCCCGGAAATTGTTGAATAAAAAAGAAGAAAAGGCGGACCGTAACCACGCAAATGCGCATTAGCGACCACGGTCAAGCCCAAAAACAAAATAAAAGCAGGTCAATTGAGATACAGACAAAGGTGGTTGAACTATAAAAGAATACTTGTAAAGAAAAGGATAAGCCAAAAAAAAAAAAAAAGAAGGCAGATCAAAAAGCAGGCAGGTAAGATGAATGTAATGTAAAGAAATAAAAAAAAAAGTTAAATCAAAGAGATCCTTTTATAAGAAAATGAATCACCCTTGCAATTATGAGCTAATTTTAGTAGATAAAATGATGAGACAAGATGTAAGCGAGTTTTATCATCTTTTTTTAAAAATATTAGCAACATTTCTATCTTTATATTGTATCTAATTCATCATCATTTTTTTTTTAGTACTAACAACATTTCTTTCTTTCTATTGTATTTAATTTATCATTTGTCTTTTTTAGTATCCACTTTATTATTTTTACTATCTACTTCATCATTTTTTTTCTTTAGTATTAGCAACATTTCTCTCTTTATAATAAAGTTAATTACATAGATGTTCTACATTAAATTCTATTATTACAATATTTATGTACTAAATGATACATGGTACTGACTTGTTTTTGCCGTGTTTTAGTTTAATGACTAGATTCCTTTTTTTTTTAGTTGTTCTAGTTTAAATGATAGTATGATTGTGTACTAGCACATTTATTATTGTTATTTTTTAATTTCCATAGATGTTTGATGAATCATCGTTATTATACTGATTTATCATGTTGGCTGATAAAAGAGTGTTTTGACATTTTTCAAAGAAAAAAAGAAAAGAAAATGAAAATGTTGTTCTGTCAGAAGGTAACTAGAATGAAGTATTTTGTATTTTATCAGTAATTTGTACAGCGATTGACGACAATGTTTCATCATCCATCATACAATCATACAATCATCCAACATATAATCATCCATTATCACATATCATCCATCATACAGTCATCCATCATCCATCCTGTAATCATCCAATATACCATCATCCGTTATCACATATCATCAATCATGAATCATCAATCATGAATCATCAATTAATTGATACCTAAAAAAGAATGGACAACACCCAAAGCTGCTAAAAATATGAAAAGCCTTGGTTACTTTTCTTTTCTGTCTTTTATTATTAATAAACAAGTTATCATCAATGTGTTGTGTGTTTTTAATGTACTCTACTGACATCCTTAGAGCGATATCTGAAAAAGCGATAATGCGACATTCATTTTGAGAACGTACGATATTTTATTTTATAACATCACGAAAAGCATTTTCTTGTGGCACGACAAAAAACTTTGTATATCTCTTTCTATATTTGGGGGTCGGAGGATGTTAATATTTGGTAGTGATAGATGATTTTTATTAAATAAAATAATAGAAGGCTTTTTATAAATAAAAAAAATGGAGTTGGAATAAATATATTACATATAACTATTCTGATGGATCATTGGTGTAGCTCTAGATGATAGGATAAAAATAAAATAAAATAGAATAAGATGGATTGTTTACCATGTTAATTGTAGTGGATGGAAGAAGATTTCATTCACAGCTGCATAAATAGACCTCTATTTATTAAATTTATTGTTACTGTTTTTTTTTCTTTCTTTCTTTCTTTCTTCTTTTTCTTCTTTTTTTTTTTCTCTAAACTAAATTTATTGTTAATGTTATGGACTCCCGTCAAATTGATTCTGGCTCAAGGCGACAAGGATCTCGACAATACTCTTTCATTAATGAAGGAAGAGGATCTGGTGAATATATTTTCATTCATGAAGGCAATTCTCAACCATCTTCAAATGCAGCTCGCCCACAACAATACACGTTCGTTAATGAAAGGAGCACTTGGAATGTACATCAATCTCTTCCCGGTATACTCAATCACGATGAAAACAGTACTGGGTCATCTTCAACCGACATTCTTTTCCACCCACTTGATAATAGATTGGTTCACGAAGAATACAGTTCTGGTGCCTTACGAACCAATAGACCTATTCAACAGTTGCTAATGGTTTGTCATTCAGATGAAAACGTAAGTACTTTTTTTTTAGAAAAAAAAATCAATATGTGTTTCTTGTAAAATGGAGCGAATGCACTAACTTCTTTCATTATTTTTTTTTTTTATTTTTTCTCCCTTCTAGTGGCAAGTGGTTGTTGATGATTACAATAAAGCCATCAAAAAGGGACCAACGGACTCGTGCACGTGCTGTGATGGACTTTTCTTCCCAGATACAATGAAGGCTATGACAAAAACAACTCTGATGGCCAAGAATATGGATGCTGACTATATCAACAAGGTAATAATCAGAAAAATATATATATTTTGTGGTGATACGTTATTCTTTAATTACTAATGATAAATCTAATATTTCCGCTCACTAGGTTTTCAATGATAGTAGTGAAGAAGTAGGCAAGTTCTGTGCTACCTGTCACCATGATATAACGAAGAAAAAGGTGCCCAATTTGTGTTTGTCAAATGGATTGAAGTTTATGGATGTCCCAACGCAGATTGGCCAACTTACAAGGCTGGAAGAACGACTGGTAGCAGCTCGCCATGTTTTCTTTTAACTCTCTACCTATTCGATATTTGTGCCCTTATCAATGAATAAGACACCTGGCGACCGAATGTCATTTTTTGGCTATGAAGGTAAAGATTAATATTATAGAAAAGTTTGTTATGCTCCATGAAATTTACTTTTTCTTTTCTTTTTGGCGTAAAATACGCGTAGAACTCAAGGATTATATCCAGACGACAAAAAACCCCAGTTTCGACCATTGATGCGCTGAAAACTCGTCCGAAATTGCCGGTTTTTCTTCTACTTTATTGGTGATTGATGGCTTTATTTAGGGCGTGGTCCGGACGATATATGGAAGTTATGGCACAGTTTCGACCAACGAAGCCGATAAGGTAATCTGTCCCTCTCTCTCTCTCTCTTGTTCCTTTTTGCTTACGTTTTTCTCTCTTTTTCTTTGAAAACAATACATAGGAAACCACCACAAATGAAGAATGATGTTTGGACGTTTATTAGCAATCTAGCAAGGCAACGCGTAAGTAAACTGATATTATTGAATGACTTTGGTGACTGACCCACCTTTTTTTTTTTTTTTTTTTTTGATATTATAGAAATCATTATCACAAACATACGAAGTCGAAAGCATTCGTGTATTGGAAAGGTATAGTGCAATAGCTTCTAGTTCAGCTCTCACAGATGCCGACAACCTTCACCAGCTTCAGCATGGCACTCCTATCAGCACCATTGACGACAGTGACACACAGCATAGTACCGATGATGAAAGTGGAATGGCCGATGATCCTACTTATGACTTTGATGGCAATACATTTATCAGCAACGCTTATTACCTATCATTCAAAAAGGTAACGAAAAAATAGATGAGTGGTCAAAATGTTTAGTAGTGTCATTACTTGGTATGTTCATTTTTATTATTTTATATGCCATCTATATAGTTCAAAGGTATCAAATTCAATCAACATGATCGACTTTACCTAGAGAAAGCTGCTTCCACCACCTCATTTGACTCTGGTTTGCATTCCTCAATCTACAATATTGTGCTACATTTACTTCGAAAAGTATATTTGAACAATGATGAAATATCTCTATTGAAGTAAGTTGAGAGGTGGGGGATAAAATTGGAATATGACTTACTCATCATTTATTTGTATATAAATATATAGATTGTCTTTATCAAATGCTATCAATTTTCTGAATCCTGGTGCCGTGAATTTGGTGAAAACGTTTATGGACGATGGCGCAAGAAGTCTATTTGAACAGCAAACAAAGGCAGCAATCACTCAATTTGACTGCGGTCTCTCTGAACAATGTAGCTCCTTATATGATGAATTGATGGAAAAAACGTAAGGCACAAAATGAAGGCTGAAAACAATGAACTTCAAACTCACCGTTTGTTCTTCTTCTACCTTAGCTTGATGACCTCCCCCAATGACGCCAAACTTCTCCAAGCTATCTACCAGAAAAAGGCAGATTTAGTGACTACGATGCATAGAACTGATGAACAATTTTGTCTTTTATCTATATTGGAACATGTGTAAGTAAAAGGATGAGGTGACAATATACATTTTATAGACTGACTGATCTTTTTTTTTTTTATATATATAGTGTGGAAGGAATTGATGATTGGTTGATAACACAAGACGAATCAGAACTCACTCTTTATAGACGATTTGGATCCATTCTTGACATTTTATTTAGACACACGAAAATTTATTTGGCAGAGTAAGTTTTTTTTTTCTTCTTCTTAGATTAAAATAGATAGCTCATATCGCTGATTAACTTCTTTTCATTGTTACTCTTACCGTAGCGGCGAAACCATCAGCGAAGCATCATCAAGGACTATGCGGTACAATGAATGTATATATGGGGACTCGAGGACAACAACAACAACAACAAACAATGTATTTGGCCAGCGAATCGATCTCATAATCAAGTCAAGCAAGGAAAAATCAATTGAACTATGCACCAATGAATGGAAACGACAACAAGCCGACGCCAACTTGGCCATCCACCAACAAAACAAAAATATTCGATTGAACTGTGCGGTCTTGAGCCACCTCCAATCACTCAAATATCCTTCAAAGGTGCCATTCACTGTGGCGATGGATTGGTTGGGTAAAAAAAAAAAATACGGTGGTAGGTTTATCCATTTGACAAACTAACAACATATTTGACTCAATTTTGAAAATAGGCACTGTTGGATACATGTACATATTAGTGGATGTAGAAGGGGCGTTTGTTGCTCGAAATATTGGTCAGGTGATTATGCCTAGGACTATGTTGAATCTCAAAGAATTTAAACGAACTCTGGACTTGCTATTTGCATTGAAGGTAAAAAAAAAAAAAAAAGAAAGAAAGAGAGGAGTCAAAAAGAAGGGAGTCAATCATGATGAATATTGTTTTTACTCATAGTATTTTTATAATAGCGTTTTCTAGTGGACCTTGGTTGTCAAATGGAATGTGCTCTTCAAAAGTGTGAATCGGATGACCAACTACGACAGGTGATTTTTTTGGATGATGACAACGACACCAATGGGGATGATGATGGAACCAACCCAAAGCAGCGCATGGTATTCTTTACGCCTAGGAGCAGCCGGATCAAGAAGATGAAGATTGATGGTCTGGACTGAATGATTCTTTTAGTTTATATTTGTGTACATATTATATATAGTTATTATTATACCTCTTTTTTTTGTCATTACATTTAATAAAAATGCATTGTTTTACTCTTTATGACTTTTGGGATTAGGTGTTACATAGTTAGAATGGAGTGAGATTGGTATATATACTGTATGTCGCCATTTACAAAAAAGGAAACCGGTATCCATGACAGCGGAGGCTTTTTTTGGGAGCACCTTTTTTGTCTCTCTCTTTTCTTTTTCTTTTTTTTTTTTTTTTTTTTTTTATTGTTGTCCTTGTTCATGTCTTCAACTTTTCTTCGCTCCTCCTCCTCCTCCTCTTCTTCTTCTACTTCGACTCCCAATGAACAATATCAACAGTTCGTAGCTCAACAAATTGCAATTCAGAATCATGATCTGGAAGATGATTCATATGATACGTTTGAAGGATCATATGTTGGTAGTTACTACTGGAGTGCCTTGGAAAAGAAACGGTTTTTCTTGGCCTTGGATCGCTATGGACCACATGAACCCAGTTTAATCCAACAACGTATTGGCTCCACCAAATCTGTCTTTCAAGTATCTTTGTATCTGGACTTATTGGCAACAGCATCTGAACAACATCCTATGGAACAAGAAGGTAAAAAAAAAAAAAAAAAAGCTTGCGGTCAGGATATGATTCACGTCAACAAATCTTCCTTTTTTTTTTTCTTCTTCTTTTTGTTTAAATAGATCACACGTACATTCCTTTTGCCTACGAAATGAGTGATCATTGGATGTCACTGGAGGAAGATCTTGCTGAACAATGTATGTCCTTATCTGATGACCATATGATCGAATTGAACACTCGTTGGATCAAGGAAAGGCAGACAACAAGAAGGAAACGAAGGACGCATACTAGCAAGGAAGTGTTCGCTGCTTGGGATATATTTGACCGTATAGCAATGGATAACTTGGTATCCCGACGGTAATGTGGATTACGTATAATAGGCACAACATATTTAACTCTATGTTGATCCCCTTACTTTTTTTTTCTCAGTACGTTAGACTGACATTCCTTTTTTTTTCTTTTTCTTTTTTTAACTTCTTTCTTCCTATAGATTTAAAACTGACGAGAATGGCAAAAAAGATAACGGCGAAGATCAAGATGACATGGAAGAAGTCAAAGCTGAGGACAATACTGATGATGATGATGATGATGATGATGACAAAACTGAGGACAAGGATGGTGATGATGACATGGAAGAAGTCAAAGCTGAGGACAAGGATGATGATGATGATGATGATGATGATGACAAAACTGAGGACAAGGATGATGATGATGACAAAGCTGACGTCGAGGATGAATGCAATACAGGCGACGAGAACGATGACGATGATGGCGATGAAGATGAATGTGACAAGCATGTGGATATCAACCCGTGTATTTCTACTTTGATTTGTGAAGAAACTTCCGTTTTACTATATCGGATCTTACGACAATATATCAAGGATATCATAGCTATGGTTATTTGGACCCAGAGATACCTTATTACTGGCGATGATAATGAACAAAATGACAGTGATGATGAAGAAAATGATAGTAGCAACGACAATACTGATGATGAAGTAATAGAAGATGACATTACTGACGACGAAGCAATAAAAGATGAAAATACTGATGGCGAAGCAACAATAGAAGATACCAAAGTAATATCATTTTCATCATCTTCAAAACGTAAATCAACATCCACTTCAAAACAACCTAGAAAAAAGAAAAAAGTGACGAAAGTGGTAAGTAATTCGATGGAAAATATACACGTTATTTTATGAAATATTACTGACTTCTCACCTGCATTTTTTTTTTTTTGATGATATGCTTCTCTGTGTTGCAAATGATTCAGTGTAGAATTCATAAGATGCACATCTCCAAGATTCTATCAACCTATTTTGGTCATAAAAATGGCAAGTTTGATAGGGATACCTTGGATCTGATTACAGAAGGGATGGTGGAGGCGAATATTAACAACGACAGTGACAATGATGACAGCTCTGATGAAGAAACTGACGACGAGGATGACTCTAATGACGAAGAGGATGCTACTCTAGACGAGGCTGACGAAGCGTTTATGCGGGAAATGGACGCTCAACATGAACAAGAATTATATCACCTTATCCATTCATGAATTTATATCGTTTTCCTTATGATAGCGTTATACACTTTTTTTTATTCTATTCTTGTAAATAAACATTATACATATTATTTCATTTTTATTTTACATTTGTATCATGTACAAGGATTTTGTACCAACTTTTCTTTACGTGATTATCAAGGGAAAAGAAAAAAGCCGCGAACCTGACTTTGAAAAAAAAAAACTACCTACGGTTCGCGACAGTGTTACTTTTTTTTTTTTTTCTCTTTCTTACTTTTTCCTTGCTTCTTCTTCCATGATCTCATGAGTGTATATCGATCTAGCAAACGTCCACCACATATCGTTTTTCTAGTCGACACTTTACCATTTATACATTTGGAATGTAAAACAGACGAAGAAACATTTGCTAGTATTCAAGCCATCATTCTACGGATTCTACTTTATTATGTAGATAATGTGGACGATCGTATTACTTGGGGCTTCCGTTTCTTCAATACAAACAGTACTTCTATTACCATGTCCAATCGTCGATTCCATCCTGTATCTACTCAATCTATACAAGAATTTGTCAAGGAACTAGGGACAAAGGTGCATCATGACCGTTTCAAAACAGCAGCAGATAAAGATATGATGGCAACTGTCAAAGTCGATCCAACCAACAACAATAATGATTCTTGTTTCTCTAATCTTAAACAAACACTTATGCAAACATTAGCCGAATTTCAATGGAAGGATATTGATCTCTTGGGTGCTTCTCCTCGGTCGCAACGTATTCGAAACTCAGCAAAAGGTAGTACGAGTAGTCATCATGTTCGACGAGATCAACCTGTGGTGCTCAACAATTATATGTATGTGATATCTCATCGTCCTCATACCCTCTCTGATTTACGCCATTATATTGAAGGCCATCATACCAAGAAATCTATTCAAACAAAGCTTACTCCACAAGGTGATATCATGGATGCTTTCCATAGTATTCAACAAATGGCAGATGAACTCAAACGTTGGTTATGGGACGATTATGCAAATCATCAAATATCTATCAATTGGATTGATAGAGAATCTTGGACAACACAAAAGGTATATACTATATTTTTTACATTTTATTCGATATAAATTCATATTTACTTTTTTTTTCCTCTCTCTCTTGTAGGAAATAGATCGATTTATTCAACAAGGGTTTGAATCTATCATGGAAATGTTTGGTGGTCATTTGATACAAGAACCTATGCTTCAATATGACTATGATTATTTTGGATTGTCCTTTGCCACTGTTTTTGATCATTACCGATGTCGCCACATGGATGCTCCACCACAACTAAAACTTTCTATGACTCATCTCCAGCAACAAAAGAAGTTAACAAATGTACCTGAAAACATCAGCAAATTAGATACCCCGGTGTGGTCAGGCCCATTGATTTCCAACCTGGAGAAACTAGGTAAGCAAACAGAAAAAAAAAAAAAAGAGGAATTCCTTTGCATTTATTTTTGTACCTTTTTTTTTTTCTTTTTTGCCCTTTTAGAACAATGCCAAATACATGCCTATCGTATGAATAGGTGAGTACTTTTCTCCTATTGTAATACAATCATATGATTAAAACTGTGTTTTTTTTTATTTTTAGACAGAAATTGAACCATAAAACACAACCTGATCAAGCCACTACTGAAGAATTGGAGAAACCAACAGTCTTTGATGGAATGGAATCATTAAAAATTATATCACTCTTGTACACGGAAGAATTGCGACAAGGGAAATGGATACAGTTTTTGGATGACACTAGTTACGCTCTTTGGTCCCCTAATGTCGAATTTTCAACTATTATCAAACTTCTACAAGATCAACTGATGGTCCTTCTTGTCAAATTATGTCCTTTGGATGCATCTAGACTTGATACTTCAGTAGCAATAGTGGAACCTATTTTGGATGGTTGTGCTTCCGTAACACCATTGTTATTTGACGGTGATACTTTCCTATCGAATCCTGGTGATCAAAAGGATGGTTTACCATTAGAGGATGATGTTTTTCCTTGGAATCCTCCACTTGGGAGCAATATTATTGGTTATTCGAAACTCGGTACTCAGAAATCCATATTACAAGATTTAGACAATGATCATGCTACTGAGTTCAAACTGGATATGGAAACTCTTCCTTGTGTGGATATATTGTCGAATGCATTTTCAAGGTAAAACAGAATTATATAAAATAATTGATTTTGGATATTATGGATTTCTCAATGCTAGTTTATTATTTTTATATATTAGATCAGTGATTGATGATGTCAGGCCATCATTGAATACGCTCGTATCAAAACAAACAAAATCAAAAGGAACAATTGCATCTACAAATACTATGCCAAACAACATTGATGAATTCACTCAAACACTGCAGGATCTTTATCTTGATACATTATACAGCTCAAAGGTAAGACAAATCAAAACAACAAAAAAAAATTGAAATAGCAATTGGAGATTCATTTGTTTTTTCTAGTATACCTTATTAGAATCAATGACTTTACTTCTCTCTTATGTGGATCATGCACTGGATTCAAAACATCAAGGCAACATGGATGTAAGTTAGTGAAAATAAATAAAAACAGTTGATAAACTAATGTACTTCGAAGGGCTCTTTGGTAGTGGCTTCTTTACAATCTTTGATCATGCTTTCTTCTGAATTTGATCAAAAACATCGTACACGAATTCCTGCAATGGTGAACTCTGGTATTGGTGATGGAAATGAACAAGAACACATTTGTCTATCTAGTTGGCTAAGACATATTCGAACTAAATACGGTGACGACATGGAGAAGGAAGAATTATCATTTAAAGCACTCAAGATTAGAGAGTAAGTAGATGTCATCTATTGAAAACAAGCAAACTCATCTGTTATTTGTTATTCTGGTGATAGCGCCAAGCTTCAGATCATCCTTTTATTGACCATTATCCGAGTCCAACAAGAACAACAACGAAACAGTTCTCAAAAACAAAAATCAACCTCTAGAAAGAAAAAGCGATCAGATGGACGTGCCAACACAACGGATTTAGCCAGTGAAAATCCAGAAGAACAGGTAGAAATTTATTTTGATCGAATGTTCATTTGGGAACAAGTATCGAGTGTAGTTGGTTTTTTACAAGAACGTGATGCTGAAGCCTTTGAAAAATCAAAAAAACGACTAGATCAAGCAGATATTTTTATTCATCATTTTTGTGGTCATTTGGATAAATGGTAATGCATCAAAATAATTGAAAAAAGGAATGAGGATTGGTTGATTGTATTGATTTCTTATTTTTTTTTTTATTTTATTTTAGTTTCTCAAAAAAGTTACCTGATCTGATCAAAAAACTTTGGGCAAAAATAGACAAGGATGACAGCGATGATATGGACGATACAATCCCTATAGCCAACAAAAGAAGGAAGACCTTATTGAAAATGCGAATGCGTGGTGATATAGCTGGGGAAACAGTGACGGCAGACTGGATATCTTCTCCTCCTATCAGTGATAGTCAGAATTCACAACGACAACAAGAACAACAAGAAGATTTGGAATACAAGGCTGTACATCAAATGGAATCACCGTCTTCTGGTGCATCAAAGCGAAAGGAGACTATGTTCCCCATATTACCCTTCATGAAACGCGAAATCATCATGTCCAAGACAATCAACGCCAACAAAGGGAAGCAGCAATCAACAATGGATGCGGACAAGACTGGAAATGTAGATAAATCATCGGAGACTTCATCCAAACCAATGATTCGACGAACTGGAAGCTTCACTAAAAGTGCCATTTCTCCAAAACGTAAGTTTTTTTTCTCTCTCTCTTTTTTTATTTCAATTCCTCTCCCACTTTTTTATTTATTTATTTATTGATTGATTGACTCTTACCATAGGTTCTGCCAAACGAAAACCAACCACGGAAACAAACACTGTCGTTTTACGTAAACGTCAAGTTCATTCACCAACGACGCCCAGGACTAGACTAGCAAGAGAATTCGGTATATCTTTGACCCCACAACTAATGACAGAAACCAACAACAACGCGATCCAATTATCACCCGAGTCAACATCCACTTCACTTTCCACAGAACTAGATGCAATGACAAATCGACCAAGGACAAATCGTGAATTAGGTATTGCAGTATCACCAGCAAGATCGGCAGCTCGCAAGATCATTGGCGTTAAATCTCCTCGAATACACCGAAATAAACGACGTGATCAACATGGTGTAGACAAATCGACAACAATCACTGTTCCTCGCAACTTGACGACAGCATTACTGGCAGCTCGATCGCCTTCCAATGATCAACATCGTACAAAACCAAATATCAGCAAGGCGTTTAGTAGTTTATTTGATGAATGATAATTTATAGTCATTGATGGATTCAATAAAAACGAAAAACAATCGATTTATGTACATAGATTTTTTATTTTTTTACGACTTTTTTGTTTTATGTGTAGGATGAGATCTTTTTTTTTTTTTTTTTTTTTTTTGTAGATGATAGAACAAGATCAATGGATGGAATACATGGGATGGATGTACAACATAATCAACAGGTATACGTTTGTGGAACAACCGGATGAATATATGAACGGATCAAAAGAATGGGTAAAGCTAACAATTGGATAATAAAAGAGGATGCAAAACACAATTTGGTTGGCTTTTCTCTCGTGTGTTACTTTATCGTGGTGATTATTCTATGATCTTTAGTAGTAGTTAGTATTTTACATGATAAAGTATATACTTTTCTTTAATAAAATCGTATTCATGTTTATTCTTTTTTTTAAAAAATCAATCTATTATATCGTTAGTGGTCATGCTATTTTCATGCTAACATTAAAACCATCCCGCCGTCATCACATTGTTGTCATCATCCACCATTATCAGTCAACTAGTACCATTAATTATCTGCTGACTCTAGACATTAATTTCATCCAATGTCTCTTTCAATCTCAAAATTTTCCATTGAACTTTGACGCAAAAAAGGAAAAAAAGATCTATTGTAACGTTGTACATTTGACTGTAAAATGGAGAAAGGAAAATAAAGTAACCGAGAGACTAAAGTGGGCTTTGAAGCACCCTACTAAATTTTTTTTTTTTCATCACCACTTTTTTTTTTTTTTTTTTCAAATGCACATGATGACCCTTGGCATGATGGCTGTGATGATGCGCAGTAACGCCATTGGCAAGATCAAAGCAGGGTCTTACAAAGGAGCCACTTCAAAAATAGAAACCCTTTTTTTTGCTATTATAATCATCAGGGTAAAAGAAGGCCCAGTTTTTGACCCGGTAAAATGGGTGTATATGGTATAGTAAAAAAGTAAGGTTCATTTGTGCAACATTGATCACCCACTTTTATTAGACATTTTTTATGATCATCGAGCCCTCCACATCAATGGCTGTATAATTACGATGTATTCTTGAACCCCTGATTCTTTTTTTATTTTTATTTTTATTTTTATTTTTTTTTTTTTGTTTCTATTTGTAGACAATTCCAAGTTCCCTATTTTGCAAACATCCATTTGTACAACATGCATGAAAAACATATATATATATATACATGTATGCTTGATGAAGCATTTGTCTACATCTCAACTTTACTCAAATTCTTTTAAACATGAAATTATCCATCCTTGCTGCTGCTCTTCTTGCTGTCTCTGCTTCCACCGTATCTGCTGCTCCTGCCAACTCCTTGTCTGGTACTGTCTATGTCTATGTGAACAGTATTCCTCATCCCAAGACCACTTTCCTCAAGACTGGCTCCAACAATCAATTGGTGACTGATGGTGTTGCTTGCAAGAATGCCACTACTTTACCTGGTACAGGTGATGCTCTTTCTGGTACTTTCACCACAGTGAAAAATCAATGGGATTTCAATGGTCAACATGATAATGAAATCAATATGGGTAAAAAAAAAAAAAAAAAAAAAAAAAAAAAAAAAAAAAAAAAGATCGTCCTTCAGGATTATTTATATATTTCTTATTTGATGATTAGGTTACGTCAAGATCAATGGTGGCAACAATTGTCTTTCTCTCACCAAAGGTAATGCTTTAACTGCTGCTCCTTGCCCATCATTCAACGACGAAATCAAGGTTGGTAACAAATTTGCTTGGTTCCATGACAAGCGTAACAGTGCCATTTGGGCTTATGGTGGTGATGCCAATGCTACCGAAAGCAACGGTCTCACTTTTGATGCCACCAATCTCCAAACCACTGGCAAGACTTTGACTGGTATTGGTATGAACGATGATCCCCTCAACAACGTTTTCATCGGCCTTGGCCATGTTAGCTTGGGTCATGCTAGTAAGAACCCTACTGGCTGCCAATAGACTAGTTTTTTTTTTTATTTCTTTATAAATACCGGAATAATAAAGTCTTTCTCGTCTTTTGTACTCCCTTCCAATATAACATCAAAATATATAAAGTGTAGTTTTATTAATGTAACAAAACAATAGTTCATATATGTAAAACTAATTGACCAGTAACAAGTATCCGAAAAAAAAAAATTATCATGATAAGAGCCAAGTGACAAAGAGAGTGAAAAAAAAAGGTCAAACAGTTGAGAAGAAGTCCATCAAAAAGATACATATATATATATATATATAAAACATCCAATTGCTTTTTCTTTTCCAGTCGATTCTAACTACATGTCCATCCAGTCAATATTCATGTTGTATCTTCATTCAATTGATCCAGTTGATAATATATATATGTATAATTCAAGTGATCCACTTGCGCACCCTCCTGCTTGTTCCCGTTGAATATCTAAAAAAGGATTGAGAAAAGGAAGTAACTATCGACCAAATATCAAACTATATAAAGAGAAAGAGAAGGACAAGAGTAGGTTATTAGTAGAAATTAGATTAATATCATCACTCAATTCATTATCATTTTCTCTTATCATTATCACTTTCTCTTATTGATATTACCTTTTTCCTTCCCTCCTTAAGCGTACATCGATATGTATTTATATTGATTGTCATCCAGCATCTTAATGAGTTTCTACCTAGTTAAACAGTAAAAAAAGAATTTAAACCAGTAAATAATAACTAAAGGTTGTAGTTTTTCATTGTTATTACCTTTTGGATAATAATAAAATTGCTTTGTTGTCGTCTACAGAGTAACATTTTTTCCAGGAATAGTATGATAGCCGTTCAAGGGATTGAATCACCACGTCTTCAAAAAATCAAATATATAAAATATTAAAAAGAAGATAATAAGTATTAAATAAAGTATTGAATCATAATTAACGTTTATTGTACCTTCAATTAAATATCCACCTGGTTCATCCATTTAGATCCATCCTGTTGACCCAATCTTGTCTTCATTCATATATAAGCAAACAAAGTGTGACAAGAACGACGAAGAAAGAAGAATAGGATACACAGTCTAGATTCGAATAAAAAAGGATTAAAAAAAGAAATAGGTCGAATATCAAACTATGCGCAAACGAAGAGTAAAATGGTAAGTTATTAATAAAAAGTAGATTCGTAATGTAGATTAGCAGCATTGTAGCTTACATGTTCAAAAGTGATTGATCTAAAGACAAAAAGAGAAAAGGGAAAAAAACGTACAAAAAGGGAAAAAAAAAAAAAAGGAAAAGAGAAAAGAATAATGTCAGCGCTTTATTTATTTATTTATTTTGTCAGAGATCATCCTTTAATTTAAATTCTATTTATAAACTTTTGCATAATTGTTGAGAATATTTTTGAATTAAACTTCTTATATTGACAGGTCCTCCTTTGGATTTTCCGAATGGTATATCGTGCAGTATCAATGTTGGAATACCTACAAGTTTTTTACATTCACCAGCCATAGGTAATAACCCTATTGCTTTAGGCATTGCTTTTTGGATAGCTATTTGCTTAGCTTTTTCCATTTCTTTTTTATCTTGTGGATTATTGACATCAAATTTACACATATCTTTGTGATGGGAAAATGCTTCTTCAATAGCTGATGAAACATGTACTACCCATTCGGGTGTTATATCTTTTGGTAATTTGGGAGCTTTACTTCTAACATACGGAATAATCGTTTCGGCAAGTTCTTTTGTAGCACTTTCTATGAACGGTTTTGCTTTGGAATAAGGAATAGGTTTTCCACATTGAGTACAAAAATCTTGGATCATCCAACTTTTTACTTGAGGAGCATATTTTTTTAATTCGTCGGCAATTACCATACAATCTTTAGGGATGAGAGCATAGCTACCAAAGAAAAGTAAAGTAAAGATGTAAACAAAGATAATCGTCTTCATGATCATATTGAATACTTTTACTGTTATTATTTTTATGAGTATTTATAGGTAAAAATATACGCAACACGCCCTTAACCCTTATAATCTCTTCCAGAAATCGAAATTCGAATTGATGATCGGCATATTGCATCCTATTGATAAAGAATCAAGGGTTGATCATACTTCTATACTATTAGAGAGAAGTGGAAATCGCATCAAAAGAAAAAAAAGAAAATAAGGTCCCTCCTCTTTCTTTACGAGCTTATTATTATTAATTCCCATTTACAACAAATACCCGATTTTGAGAAGGATATAATGCAGAGAAACTCCTGCAGTAGATGACAGGAAGATAAGTCCCTTTCAAATCATATACTCCTCGCACCGGCAACGCCATTCTGAGCCTAGAATTTCCTCCTACTTCCTTGATGATCCTATCTAAGTTATCTCATAATGATGATGATGTCGTTCGTCTTGTCCCTGATATTCGATTGAATCGAGGTGTGGAATTGGTCTAGATGTGGTTAAAAAAAAAATAAAATAAAAAGAGACGAGAACAAGTCTGTGAGATTTCTTTTTATTGAAAAAAAAAGATCGGGTTGAGACTTATAAGCATTTTGTATCCTACTATGGGTATAGATAGGTATTTAAAATAAAATAGACAGTGAGATTCCTTTATGGTCCTATTTGGGAATAAAAATTAAAAATACAAATTGTATCAGTGGACGGGCTTCAAAAATTAATCACCCCTTTACGTGCGTTTTGCTCTTTTTTCTTTTTTTTTTTCTTTCTTTTTCTTTTCTTCATCCACTTTTTTTTTCCACATTAGGTGTCCTCTTTGTTTTTGCGATCTTGTCATGGTAGATTTTATTGGATTTGGAGCGTTTTGAAAAAGGGATTTACAAAATACATGGGGAAACCCTTTCATTTTGGATGTAGGATTTAATACAGGTAATAACAAAAAATATTTCATATAGTCTTGTTTTTTCATATGAATTGCTTGACCTAGATTTATTTCATTGGTAATGTGAACGAAAAACTGACTGGATAGGAAACTTTGTTTGGTTAGGATCTCTTGGTGGTGGACGAACGCTTCTGGTGTAATGTATACAGTAGAATGGATAGTAGTGATAGTTTGACTAGTTAGTATATGGATTACCTTTTTTGTTTGAAATAAAAGTTATATTACCTTTTATGATACATAGCTTCCGTGGTTTTTTCTTTCTTTCTTTCTTTTTTTTTTTTTTTTTTTTTTGAGCAAGAGTAACAGTGAGGTAACAGAGAATCGTTTTCCTCAACTCCATCCGATGGAAAAGATTACTATGACGTCTAGGCGACTCCTAGGCAATTTCTAGACTATTTTCAAGTATGGTCAATTATTCAAAAGTAAGATACAATAAATGAAAAAGAATATTTTACAATATGATTCTCATTCCCTTATTCTTAATTATTTTGGGGTGTATCGGTCACTATCATTGTCAAGCAACAGCATTATCATCCTGGACATATATGGATCACAACATCAAATTAAAATGGATAAAACAAAAAAAGCGATGAACAACCAATAGAAAACAACTATATTAACTAGTATGGATAGACAATGGCTGGAAGGATCTATTACAGAAAAAAAAAAAAAAAAGGAAGAAGAGACGAGTATATTGAAAACAAACTTTATTCGAGTTAATATAAATCATTATTTGAATAAAATAAAATACACCTTATATATATTCTACTATTTTCTAAACTAAAGAGGAAATGATGATGGTAGTTCATTTAGCGTTACCCAGGAGCCACCACAAGGAGGTAGAACTACATTGACTCCCAATATTTTTTTTTTTTTTGTTTACTCACCTTTTATATTCCTTGCCAGCCATACGACTTGATATCACCAAGCATAGAGAATTACTATAGAATGGAAAGAAAAAAAAAAGAGAATGATTTTTAGTAATAACTATGATATACTGTATTCGTTGTACAATATTCTTTATGTATTACCTTCCACCACTCATCTCGCGAATAGATAATTCACAGACTACTTGAATCCATTTGATATCTTGATTGGACTTACATTTGAGAGCTGACTTGATCTTGCATCAATTTGATATTTATGATTTGCAGTTCAAAGCAGGTTTGATCAAGACCTAACTCCAACAGAAGATCGT
Organism: Halteromyces radiatus; assembly: GCF_025201355.1. Taxonomy (NCBI): domain Eukaryota; kingdom Fungi; phylum Mucoromycota; class Mucoromycetes; order Mucorales; family Cunninghamellaceae; genus Halteromyces; species Halteromyces radiatus. Next base: position 4,832 of record NW_026251697.1, on the reverse strand, counting down.
AAGATATCAAATTGATGCAAGACCAAGTCAGTTCAAAAAAGTAAAGTTCAAGCAAGATATATCAAATAGATTCAAGTATCTATTAAACCATCTAGAACTAAAAAAAAATAAAATAAAAAAGAATGGTAATGAGAGGATGAATAGATTATTCATATACAATATGATAAAAATGAGATAAAGTACTTACATAATTCTTTGCTTTCTTTGCTTGCAGCAACTACAAAAGAAGAGTAAAAGAAAAAAAAAAGTAGCGCATAAAGTAGTTTATCACACCCATATTACTTTTGTTTTACCTTTACTTGTTCCTTGTATATGCCTTGTTTATCCCCATCAACCAACCATAAAACATTGACAAGACAAAGAGGTGCTATAATCAGAGCCTCGTATGGTATCGATCATATCTATTATAAAAAGAGAAAGAATGGACGTATTAAAAAAAAAAAAGTAGTTTATGGTAAATTTCATTGATAATACTACCTTTCCTTTGGACCCACCGTCATCACCATCATCCTTCATACACAGAGTTTCTTATTTTGCCAGCAAAAGAAGAAGTCCTCTACCATATCACCATTTTTGGAAAAGTCTCTTCTCGACCCGAGGTGCTAATATAATAAACAAAACACAATGATTTTAGTAACTATTGATTCTTGTTGTGAACAGTTAATATTTATACAATATAAATTTACCGGTGATAGATTGTCGTTGGGGAGCCACACTGAAGTTGCTTCCAAGGCCTATAATATAAATAGAATTAGGTAAGTTTGTTAGTGAAGATTACTTTTTTTTTCTTTTTTTTTTTTTTTAATACTCACCCGTTCGAAAAAAACAATGAAGATAAAAGAAAAAAAAAAAAAAAGAAAATGTGAGTATATGTTGACTTGGTATATTCATTTAAGTACTTACAAAACCTTCCAACAAGAGATGATTTTTTTTTTCTATGTATCCCCTTCATTATCCATTTACTCCCCGTCGCAATCATCCTCCCCACTACGACTTCCTACGACTTCCTACGACTTCTTACGATTTGGTGTTTGTTATAAGTAAATATGATATTGATTATGATACTAACACATTATTATTGTAGCGCTAACAAGAAAGTGTGTGATGCACTTCTTATTCATCATGATGATTCCCATCCTTGTACAGACGCAAATGGCATTCCATGATTTATTTGATGGAATGGGTTTTTGTAAAGCTGATACCTTTGGAGCTAGCCAAGACACCTTCTTTGACTTGGAACATATATCTGAATGAATGTTTTTTCCTATAGATCTCTTTATGATACTGTTTATATATTTCACTAGTTTAGTCTCTATTATCTTTTTTTTTTTTGAATAAAAACCATTCTATTTATATCATTATCGTCTTCCATTTTTTATTGTTTCTCATCTGATTCTAGTTGTTCGTGATGATGGGTACATCGAAGATCGCATTTCTCCTATCTAGGCTAGAAAGCATATGATAGGTATGATTTACCTTTTTTTGTGTAATAAACATAATTATTAGGTCAAATAGGTAGAATTTAAGACTTCTATATAGAGTTGAATAAAATTGGTTTGGTTTTCTAGGTAGAATTTAGGGTTTCTACGTAGAGTTGAATAAAAAATATTGGATTTTCTAGTCCTAATTTGGAAGGAGTATGTTTTGCCCGCAGGCTCGCTGTGCGAAAATTATGCATTGCCAAATAAAAAGGACGTTTGTTTATTTTTACTCTTCTTCTTCTTCTTATTTTTATTTTTATCACATTATTGTTCTTTTTTTTTTTTTCTTTCTGTTATACGTTTACCTTTTAAGACAAATCAAAGTAAGGTATGGAAATAATAATAATAAAAGATTGTCTATACATATATTCATTGTATTCATGAACTGACTGAATCATTCTTTTTCGCTGTATGTGTTTATACCTTTTAGTTAAAACAAGTGAACACAAGTACCTTTAACCTATTATATGCTGTATTACTCATGTTTAATAAGGTAAATCCATTTCATTATGTCACCAACGTTATATGATACTAATCTCTTTTTTTTTTTTATTTGAATCTATATTCTGGATACAAATATGACGACTGAACTAGGCCAAACAAAAAGAAAAAGATAATGATTTTGTTGTTTTCTGACCTTTTCTTCTTTTTATACACGAATCATTCCAACCTCTTTGCTATATCCTTTTCTCTATGTGGTTTTACGGATATTTACTCTTATTAGATGTAAGTCTCGAAAACAAGTGCTTTTCTTCTTTTTCTTTCTAACTTCACTTTTTCTTCCTTTTCTTTTTTTATTCACCAACTCTGTATGAAAGGTACCCTTGACTCTTCTTTTGGCTTGACTTGTATGATTGTACATCAACACATCGACACCGATAATCGATATCGCCAAGGTGACATCATAGGTAGAAAAAAAAAGATCATGATATTCGTGGATTCTTATTCATTTTGTTGTTTTTCTATGTAGATATCAAGATTGTTGTCTATACAACCAAACTAGTAAATTTGTGCAAAAGGAAAAAAAAAGGATCAATCGATATTACATACAATCACTTGCTTCTTTCTTTTTTTTTTTTTTTTTTTAGATCCTTCTTTTTATTGTATTGTTATTGACACATTGACACTGGCGCATGATCCAAGGTAATATGCATATGTAAAAAGAAGAAAAAAAATGAATAGCATCGATGGATTGCTACTCATTTTGTTCATTTTATCTGTAGCTTGCTAGATTATTGTCTATACAATAATGGTGATACAAGCATCCAATGATATAGCCAAGGTAACATTTATATAGAAAAAAGAAAAGAAAAAGAAAAAGAAAAGAGAGCATTGATAGATTACTACGCACTCTGTCAATTTCATCTGTAGATTGCAAACCATACAACAAAGCCAAGATCGAATGCCTTCTAGTTGGAATGACCCTGTTAGACATCCAATTGAAATATCTGTATCAAATAAAATAGTTCTACCCAAAGTGCAAGTCATGCTCGTTGTCCTGGTGATGGCATTGGCTGTGATTCCGGTTGTGATTCTGGTCGTAGTTCACGAATATTATTGCTTATAGTGTAGTTACTTATTATTATAGTTATGTAGTATAGTTATGTAGTATAGAATATTTGTAGTGATGAAATAAAATCATGATTTTAATAGTATATCTGTACTGATCAAGTGAAATTGTTCTGGAGGTCGATCATACCTATATTTCAACTGTAACAGTATCCTACATAGGATTAGTATATTTTTGTCATAGATTTATTGAAGCCAAATATTTTTATTATTTCTTGTGCCATAATGCATATCTAACCTAGAAATTGTATAGGAATCGCCTAGACGTCATAGTAATCTTTTTCGATGTTATTTATCATCATTGAACATTCTTTAATATAAACATAGGATACAATACAGTTTTTTATTAATGAATATGATTCACAAAAAAAAAAAAAAAAAAGGAAACGCTACGTTTTTTTTTGCACTTCTTCCATATCATGTCATCCAAATACATTCAGTTATTTCAAAGTGTGGATGAACATCGATGGCATAATATTAAAAATTATCTCTTACAATTTGAAACTAGCTGATCGTAAACGTGTTTGCATTAATTCAATACCATCTTTAGGTCGTTCTATCCGTTTGATATGTGACAAGACAAGAAAATGATAATTTAAAGCATAAAAGAACCTATAATTTATTAATAGCATAAGAATCATAAACATATAAAAACATAAAAAAAAAAAAGAATGTACTTATAGTGAATTGTCACGGTTCAAATAAAATAAAAAAAAATAACAATAAAAAGGCTAAAGAAATAAAAAAAGAAAGGAGGACAAAAAGAAATAAGGACATAAAAAAGAAAAGGCACAAAATTTAAAAGTCCATGAAATAAAAAAAAAATCATAGTCAGCCATCATCCTCCCATTCCATCCTAGAAGAAGTAGATGCAACAGGGACCACTTCCTGTTCAGTTACTTTGCGCAGATGTTTCCCGTTGACTTGAAACTTGAAGATAGAACCTTGAGGGTAGATCAGTTTGAAAGAGTTTCTGTAGGCAGCGATGATTTTGTATTCGGTAGGCGAGAAGATAGGATCCACTTTGCTTTTACCTGAACGTCGAATATCTTTCATATATACAATGTCTCCAACCTTGAATTTACTGGTGTGTATCATTTCATCCGATTTATCTTGTAGATAGTTAGATTGTTTTTCCAAAATAGTTCTAATTCCCCAGAGTTTAACTAATCGTTCATAGCCAAGAAGCCGACCAAATCGATACAATGTGTCATCAGTAGTAGTAATTGGTGATTGTCCAAACAATGAAGGCTTAACTTCAGACTTAATTTCAGATCCTTGGCTACTACCTTTTCGTTTTCCTTTGGCTTGTTCTAGTTGGTCGTTTTGAATTCTTCTTCCAAGTGTAGCTGCCAAATTCTAAAACCAGAGTAAACACGTGTTAATCAAAATTTGCCCTTTTCATACAGAAAAAAAAATACCTTCAATTGTACGATCGTCTTGAATAACAATGGAAGGGATCCAAATTCACGAAAGTCGGAAATCAAACGTGCTTTACTAAGTTGGATCATTCTGAAGATGTTTCTTCCTTTTGCGTCCACGTAATACGTTTTGATACAAAATCCTAAATAATAGATCATTTTGGTTAGTATTTCGATTTTCCTCCTTGATATAAACCACCTCCTCTTTTTCAAGTTACCTTCAACCAATATACCTAGTACATAGGCATCATTTAGGCCTTGCTTCTGTAAAAACTTCAGCATCTGTCGCATTTGGAAACCCAGTTTCACAAAATCAGACATAGGAGGAACAGACACTTTGTTGACAGGCTTCACTTCACAA